>NW_022261980.1:8280920-8403420 GCF_002021735.2 Oncorhynchus kisutch | reverse complement strand
TAAGAGACTACTCAGACATTCCACAATAAATCAGCTTTGGGGGGGGGGGGGCTTTTAGATAAACACTGAAACTCTGTTTGTATAGCTATGCAAGCAGGGTTTTGGTCTCAGGAGTAAAAAGGTAATGACGTAGTCAGTGACATCACTAAGGCGGGGCTTCGGTTTAATAAAACAACTTGAGACCTTGTGTTTGACGCAGAATTTGGTGGTGCTGTTTGTCAACTTCTGTCTGCAATTGCATTGATAAAGGTTTTTTTAATTATTTAATTAAAGATAGTCAAAATGCTAATTTCACCAATGAGCCAATGATGATTGGAAAGGAACAAATCTAACAATTGTAAAGGGTATAAACACTTATCCATGCTTGTTCAAATCAACCATAAACAATTAATGAACATGCACCTGTAGAACGGTCGTTAAGACACTAACAGCTTACTGACGGTAGGCATTTAAGGTCACAGTTATGAAAACTTAGGACAGTAAAGAGGCCTTTCTACTGACTCTGAAAAACACAAAAAGAAAGATGCCCAGGGTCCCTGCTCATCTGCGTAAACATGCCTTAGGCATGCTGCAAGGAGGCATGAGGACTGCAAATATGGCCAGGGAAATAAATTGTCCGTACTGTGAGGTGCCTAAGACAGTGCAACAGAGAGACAGGACTGACAGCTGATCGTCCTCGCAGTGGCAGACCACATGTAACAGGTACATGATGGCAACAACTGCCCGAGTTACACCAGGAACACACAATCCCTCCATCAGTGCCCAGACTGTCCGCAATAGGCTGAGAGAGGCTGGACTGAGTGCCTGTAGGCCTGTTGTAAGGAAGGTCCTTACCAGACATTACCAGCAACAACTTCGCCTATGGGTACAAACCCACCGTCGCTGGACCAGACAGGACTGGCAAAAAGTGCTCTTCACTGACAAGTCGCTGTTTTGTCTCACCAGGAGCGATGGTCGGATTTGCGTTTATCAACAAAGGAATGAGCGTTACACCGAGGCCTGTACTCTGGAGCAGGATCGATTTTGAGGTGGAGGGTCCGTCATGGTCTGGGGCGGTGTGTCACAGCATCATCGGACTGAGTTTGCTGTCATTGCAGGAAATCAACGCTGTGCGTTACAAGGAAGACATCCTTCTTCCTCATGTGGTACCCTTCTCCTGCAGGCTCATCCTGACATTAACCTCAAGCATGACAATACTGCTCGTTATGTGTGTGATTTCCTGCAAGACAGGAATGTCAGTGTCCAGCCATGGCCAGTTTAGAGCCCGGATCTCAATTCCATTGAGCACGTCTGGGACCTGTTGGATCTGCAGGTGAGGTCTTGGGCCATTCCCCCCAGAAATGTCCGGGAACTTGCAAGTGCCTTGGTGCAAGAGTGGGGTAACATCTCACAACAAGAACTGGCAAATCTGGTTCAGTCCATGAGGAGGAGATGCACTGCAGTACTTAATGCAGCTGGTGGCCACACCAGATACCGAATGTTGATTTTGAACTTAGAAATGTCCTTGTTTTTGAAAGAAAAGTAAAAAAAATTGTCCATTAAAATACCATCAAATTGATCAGAAATACAGTGTAGACATTGTGGCATGTTGTGTTAGCTAATCCAACTTGATCATTTAAAAAAAGGTTAATTGATAATTAGAAAACCCTTTTGCAATTATGTTAGCACCACTGAAAACTGTTTTGTTGATTAAAGAAGCAATAAAACTGGCCTTCAGACTAGCTGAGAATCTGGAGCATCAGCATTTGTGGGTTCGAGTACAGGCTCAAAATGGCCAGAAAAAGATCATTCTTCTGAAACTCGTCAGTCTATTCTTGTTCTGAGAAATGAAGGCTATTCCATGTGAGAAATTGCCAAGAAACTGAAGATTCCATACAACACTGTGTACTACTCCCTTCACAGAACAGCGCAAACTGGCTCTAACCAGAATAGAAAGAGGAGTGGGAGGCCCCGGTGTACAACTGTGCAAGAGTACATTAGTGTCTAGTTTGAGAAACCGAAGCCTCACAAGTCCTCAACAAAACACCAGTCTCGACGTCAACAGTGAAGAGGCGACTCCCGGATGTTATATATATATATACAGCAACAGTAGAACAGATGGTATTGACTAGAATACAGTATAAACTTCTGAAATGGGTAAAACAGTATGTAAACATTATTAAAGTGACCAGTGATTCCATGTCTATGTACATAGGGCAGCAGTCTCTAAGGTGTAGGGTTGAGTAACCGGGTGGTAGCCGGCTAGTGAGTAAGTTCAGGGCAGGGTACTGGGTGGAGGCCAGCTCGTGATGGGTATTTAACAGTCTGATGGCCTTGAGATAGAAGCTGTTTTTCCAGTCTCTCGGTCCAAGCTTTGAGGCACCTGTACTGACATCTCTTTCTGGATGATAGTAGGGTGAATAGGCCGTGGCTGATGGTGGTTGATGTCGATGATCTTTTTGGCCTTCTTGTGACATCGGGTGCTGTAGGTGTCAAACACTCACACAGAAAATAAGCGACATCCTCACCACACAGATATCTGATCAGAGATTAAAACCACAGGTACCCACACATGGAGACCCTCACACTCCATTGTCTACCAATAGTCCATCTCCACGTTGTGAAACAGGAGACCCCGGTGTATCGGTACAAGCACAAAATAGTGCTCCATTAAGTTGCCACAATCAGGTTTCGTGATCTGCACGATCAAATCCCAGTTTCATTTGCTTAATGCAACTCAATTGATGGTGCATTATTCACAAGGGGCCAGAGGTGGATTACTCAAGCCTGGTTTCCTGGAAAATTCTCCTACGGACGGTGCAGCTGAATGGCTCTTAAACTCGTACGGACACTGTCCTTTAAGACGGGTCCGTTCAGACTGCTTTGCACACAACCACTAAGTGCTGGTCCTGACGTGCCATGTATAAACTAGTGTGTGATAGAGCTTAGTGGTTCCTTTCCTGGTCCCTGTTTATGGAGTTGAGGACAAAGGCAATGAATGTTGGGCTACTTTGCTTTTTTTTTTTTTACATTTGACTATTCACAGAATTTTTCCAATCCTGGTCTTGTGGTGGGACCATTCACAGGGCCGATAAAATCCACATTGAGGAGAATGATGACGGAATCACGGAATCCAGATATTAAAACGGATATTCAAAAATGTATTGAACTTAGTAGAAAACTAATTAATTTGCCAAAGACAAGACTAGAACAGAATGCATCAGTGATTCTTATTTTCCTGCAACTTTATGAAGCGGTGAAGAATGCCCGTGTCTGCGTGGCGAGGAATGCCCGTGTCTGCGTGGCGAGGAATGCCCGTGTCTGTGTGGTGAGGAATGCCCGTGTCTGCGTGGCGGGGAATGCCCGTGTCTGGGCGGCGGGGAATGCCCGTGTCTGGGCGGCGGGGAATGCCCGTGTCTGGGCGGCGAGGAATGCCCGTGTCTGCGTGGCGAGGAATGCCCGTGTCTGCGTGGCGAGGAATGCCCGTGTCTGCGTGGTGAGGAATGCCCGTGTCTGCGTGGTGAGGAATGCCCGTGTCTGCGTGGTGAGGAATGCCCGTGTCTGCGTGGTGAGGAATGCCCGTGTCTGCGTGGCGAGGAATGCCCGTGTCTGGGTGGCGAGGAATGCCCGTGTCTGCGTGGCGAGGAATGCCCGTGTCTGCGTGGCGAGGAATGCCAGTGTCTGCGTGGCGAGGAATGCCCGTGTCTGGGTGGTGAGGAATGCCCGTGTCTGCGTGGCGAGGAATGCCCGCGTCTGCGTGGCGAGGAATGCCCGTGTCTGCGTGGCGATGAATGCCCGTGTCTGCGGAGCGAGTGTATGCCTGCACATTGTGTAGCCGTTAGCGATGATGCTAATTATAACCATCTTCTGTTAGATGGAAAGGCTTTCCCAAAAACCTTCCCATTTAAAATGTCTACCAAAGTAGCCTATGGCTACCTGGCAGAATGATATCATGACCATTTCCATCAATCCAGTGGCCATTTGCTTTGCAAACTCTCAAACTACAAGAGCGCTACACAAACATCGCTAAGCAAACAGTCTCTTGTTGGTTCATACTACAACCCAAAATAAAAAAAAGATCCAATTTTGTTTGGGAATTATAGAAACCTTGAAAAACCAAACAAAGAAAACTAAATTTGGGGAAAAACAAATAAGATTTTATAAGGCCATACATTCGTGATGGTATTGATCAATAAGTAGTAATTAATGCGATTAAAGGATAGCTCTGATTTCCTGTGCGTCAGGTGAAGCAAAATAAAGGTTGTAATGTGGTTGGTGCAATAAAATGCCTTTTCTCGTGGACAGTGTCACGGATCAATGTTGGTGCCTCAAGGGCTTCGACTCACCTTCCACTCCACTGATACACTTGACGCGGTCGCGCACCTCCACGTTGTATGCCTCGAAGGACATGAAGACGCCGTCCGGGTGGTAGGGCTCGCGCTGCGCGTACACCTTGGAGTAGCTGTGCTGGAACTCAAAGCGCTCGTAACCGTCGTACTGCACCACCTTGCCGTACACCTCAAAGTACTTCTCCAGCCAGCTGAAAGGAAAGTACACTTCAGCACCGTCCCGCCGACCCTTTATCGTGACGTCGTCGTTAATCAGGCAGTCCATCTCTTCGTACTTGATGCCGGCAGCTCCGCCTACTATGGGCGGCGGCTCCGGGGGCTGCTGCTGGCTGCTAATGCTGGCGTCACCCACCTTGGCGCTGGGGGGTGGCGGCGGGGCCCGCGGGAGGAAGCGCAGGGCGGTGTCGCTGGAGCAGCGGTTCCACAGAAGCATGGTGAGGAGGGTGAAGAGGGCGCAGATGACGATCAGGGTCTTGTAGTTGACCCGGGCCGCCAGGCAACGCATGGTCACAGCACACCTGCACAGGGGAAACAGAGACTTATTAATAGTATCCTTGGACATCATTAAGTATATAAGACACATACAGTGCCTTTGGGATTTAACTTTTACCACATTGTTACGTTACTGCCTTATTCTAAAATGAATTAAATCGTCATTTAATTAACATTTCAGCAGGACAATAACCTAAAACAAAGCCAAATTTACACTGGAGTTACTCACCAAGAAGACAGTGAATGTTCCTGAGTTATTGTTGAGACTTAAATTTACTTGGAAAAATTCATCGCAAGACCTGAAAAATGGTTGACTAGCAATGATCAACAACCAAATTTGACAGAGCTTGAAGACTATATATATTTTTTTAATAATGGGCAAATGTTGTACAATCCAGGTGTGGAAAGTTCTTAAGAGACTTACCCAGAAAGTCTAATCTCTGCCAAAGGTATGTCATGACGTTGGCCTGTAGGTGAGGTTTATGACCCCATAAATACCTTTCCCCCTTTCCTCTCTCTCTACTCTAGAGTGACTCCTGGATTAAGAGCCTCGCTGGCTAATATTTGTTTTGTGCAGCAAACTGTGTAGCATTGAGTTACTTAGTTCAGTAAGAAACTGTACAAAAATATTCACAACGCGATCATTAGCATTCTCTATGGGATTTTACATGTACTTGTTAGCATTGCTAATCCTCAGATTGCAGAGTATAAGTGGGGTTTAAAATCCACGGCACTTGGGATCAGTGCCGATATTACTGAATATCCCCGTATGACACAAGGCTGGAATGACTATCTGGATACCACACCAGCCAAGAAAGCATTGGCGTCAATATGGTCCAGCATCTCTGTGGAACGCTTTCAACACCTTGTAGAGTCCATGCCCTGACAAATTGAAGATGTTCTGAGGGAAGGGGGGCTCAATATTATGAAGGTGTTCTTAATATTTTGTATACTCCCTGTACTTCTGCTGTACCACTACTACTGTCACCATATGTGTGGCCCTCAACATCTTCAACAAAAACACATGCAACGTGTTATCTGGGAGCTTCATTGAGACAAACGAGAGGTGTTGGGATGTGGGGAAAAACAGCACAGATAGTCACTCCAACACTAGCCTACTGCTCTACACCGACAGGCTTGGGCTCCACAGCTCCCGGTTCTAGACAGAGCCGACAGGCTTGGGCTCCACAGCTCCCGGTTCTAGACAGAGCCGACAGGCTTGGGCTCCACAGCTCCCGGTTCTAGACAGAGCCGACAGGCTTGGGCTCCACAGCTCCCGGTTCTAGACAGAGCCGACAGGCTTGGGCTCCACAGCTCCCGGTTCTAGACAGAGCCGACAGGCTTGGGCTCCACAGCTCCCGGTTCTAGACAGAGCCGACAGGCTTGGGCTCCACAGCTCCCGGTTCTAGACAGAGCCGACAGGCTTGGGCTCCACAGCTCCCGGTTCTAAATAGAGCCTACAGGCTTGGGCTCCACAGCTCACGGATGATCACTTAAGGAATACACAAAGTAGACTAAACCGCTTAAGGAGATGCAAGGTGATTGAGGAGCATCTGCAGATGAGTTGATGAGAATCGAATGCAGATTAACTTGAGGAAAGGAACCAGCATTATGGTAAATGTGATGACGAGCAGCATTTGCAATTAGTTGTTTTTGTACGCCTTTTGCAGCTGCTTCGCTTGAGGGTTGGGAATGGAAAACATTCAACTACCACTTCAGAGGCTTGCATAGACCAATTCACATAACGCATGTCAGCATTGGCAGTTTTAAATGAGCACAGGGGTGGAGAGTGAACAAGCAGTAAATAGCTAGAATAGTGTTTTTCAAATAGTGGATCACAGACAGTCCCTCTTTGGTTGTGGGTAAACACTTTTGTCTACGAGAACGGTAATTAAGAACTTGAAACGCTTTGAGGTGAGGGTCAAAACTAGATAAAGGCTGGAGTCGACGTCTACCAGGCCAACGAGACGCGTCAATTCATTCATCCGATTAACAGTGCCAATCAGCGCGGGTCCGAGACTCACGTCGTCTGCCATGTTGTTTCTGGCATTTCCATCGTCCTGAGAGAAATCAATAGGCAAACCCCCTCACTAATTACAGCTTACGGCGCTAGGAGTTGCAGATGCAGCAACGACAAAGACTCGGCCTTCCCACAATACAGGAGGAGAGAGAGAGAGAGAGGGTAGAAAATCATTACTTCCAACAGCATCTCAATGCTTCAGTTTAATCCAGCCACAGCTAAAGGTCAACACAATGAATGCGCATTAATTCCACAATGGGAGCAATCTATCTGCCCTAGCAACGCCGAGTCAAATTACAACGATAATGGTCGTCTCCAACAAAGTTATACACCAAGGACAAGCATGTAGCCAGACAAGGACAACAGGAGTTAGGAGGTTCCAGTTCTCTCTAATAAGAGTGTAGAGTAAAGGCATGATATGATACAGGATATGAGGCAGGATATGAGGCAGGATAGGCTACTCTTAAGAACAGCCTTGAGTGCTGGGTGATTGAAAATCTCAGTCAAATGATCAATAATATAATAATGCTCTTAGCAAAAAATGTTTATTTTATTTACAATCTGTAGACACTATGAGAATAGAAAGGTTCACAACCTTTGTAAAACATCACAGCTGAAAAATATATACCAAATAGAAACCAAAACTGGATGGTGTTCAGAACTAGATGGGAGGGGTGGAGGGGAGGGGAGCTGAAAGATGTATAAGCTGGAAGTAGAAACCTAAGTGTTGTTGTTGATTGGTTTACTCCAATTAGGGGAGGGGTTAGGAGGAAATAAAGGAAACATATACAGAACCAGTCAAAAGTTTGGACACGGGGTTTTTAGTTCCCCCCCCCCTTACATTGTAGAATAATAGTGAAGATATCAAAACTATGAAATAACACATGTAGTAGCCCCCCCCCAAAAATGTGTTATATTTGAGATTCTTCAAATTAGCCACCCTTTGCCTTGACAGCTTTGCACACTTGGCATTCTCAAACAGCATGCATTTCAAGAATGCATTTCAATTAACAGGTGTGCCTTGTTCAAAGTTAATTTGTGGAATTTCTTTCCTTCTTAATGCGTTTGAGCCAATCAGTTGTGTTGCGACAAGGTAGGGGTGGTATACAGAAGCCCTATTTGGTAAAAGACCAAGTCTATACTATGCTTATTTGAACTGTTCTTGGCAAAGGGAAACGACAGTCCATCATTACTTTAAGACATGAAGGTCAGTCAATACGGAACATTAAGAACTTTGAAAGTTTCTTCAAGTGCAGTCGCAAAAACCATCTGGCCACAGGAAAGAAAGACCCAGAGTTACCTCTGCTGCAGAGGATAAATTCATTAGTTACCAGCTTCAGAAATTGCAGCCCAAATAAATGCTTCAGAGTTCAAGTAACAGACATCTCAACATGACTGCGTGAATCAGGCCTTCATGGTCGAAATGCTGCAAAGAAACCACTACTAAAAGGACACTAATAAGAAGAGACTTTCTTGGGCCAAGAAAACAATATTTTTCCTTCCAAATCGCCATGTCTTCGTGAGATGTAGAGTAGGTAAACGGATGATCTCCGTGGTGGTGGTGTGATGGTGTGGGGTGCTTTGCTGTGACTCAGTGATTTATTTAAAATTCAAGGCACACTTAACCAGCATAGCTACCACAGCATTCTGCAGCGATACGCCATCCCATTTGGTTTGCGCTTAGTGGGACTATCGTTCGTTTTTCAACAGGACCATGAACCAAAACACACCTCCAGATTGTGTAAGGGCTATTTGACCAAGAAGAAGATTGATGGAGTGCTGCACCAGATGACCTGGCCTGCAGCCAACAAGTGCTCAGCATGTGGGAACTCCTTCAAGACTGTTGGAAAAGCATTCCAGGTGAAGCTGGTTGAGAGAATGCCAAGAGTGTGCAAAACTGTCATCAAGGCAAAGGGTGGCCATCTCAAATATATTTTGATTTGTTGAACACTCTTGGTTACTCCATGATTCCATATGTGTTATTTCATCGTTTTGATGTCTTCACTATTATTTCTACAATGTAGAAAATAGTAAAAAACTTAAGCAAAACCCTTGAGTAGGTGTGTCCAAACATTTGACTGGTACTGTATACATACAGCCTGGTGTTAGTAACCCAGCTCACAATATAAACCCTGAAGATCACGTGTTAATGATCGTGTTCTAACAATAGCTGCTGCAAATACATGAGCAGTATGGGGTGGGTTAGAAACACACTTTCCAATAATAGCGAGCACTTCCATTTGGAAATAGGTCTGCACATGGTTCTCTCCAAGTATCAACTGCTGGAGGGTGAAATGAACTCTGCACTTGCAGTTACCAACTTTAAGTGTCATATGTCAAATATTGCTGTATGAATAAAAGTATCATTGATATTTGGAGAAAAGTCAGCATAGTGGAGAGATGAATGATTGGGCTGCTGGGAGCTCTGACAATGATGAGAACTCTGGGAGGAAGCCTGGGGACTGCACAGTGAAAGATAAGCAGACTGTCTCCATCTTGTCAGGGCCTGACTATAAATAATTGGATCTTATTAGATGGTGTGCTGCCGGCAGAGCTCAGTCAGTGGCATGGCTACTGGCTATACCACTAGGCTTCACTGAGACCAGCCAATCACAGCCTGCCTAAAACCAGGACAAGACCATAGTGACTAGACAAGTGGGCAAGGATAAATCTAGAACTTATATCGCATTGCTTGTTTTTCATTCACGTTCTCTCTCACCACCTTTCATGAATCCACATCTTGTGATTCATATGATCAGACTGTTAAAACAGATCTCCTCAAGGTTCTGGAAAAAGAGCCATTTCAATAAAAACCTGTAGCATCTTTCAATTCACTTGTGAATGTAACCTATTTATTATGTACGACTTAACTACAGTTCAGACAACACCACTAGGCTCTATCTAGTGGACTAGACAGTAGCAGTGTTTTCATGGATCATTTCGGCCCAAATCCACTTAAGTGCATGAGATATGGATGGGCCTCTGTGTAATCCAAGGGCAATCAGCTTGACTACGGATGTGTTGCACAGATGTAATCCCTCTGGTAATATCCACGATTTGAACTACAGACTTAGAGGGGAAGTACTCCAAAACAACAGACAACAACCCGGATAGGGAGTACAAGGCTGTTGAGGATAAAAACCCTCCATGCCTGACAGATTGTGTGGGGGGGGGGGGGTGAGTGGAGCTTTTTAGCTTAAATGAGCCAACGTCCTGCTTCGGAGAATTGAAAGATACTTAAAAATTTGACACAGCGGCATGGGACCTGCGTTTAAAATGAGCGCATCAATCTGTGGCCAGCACACATGACCAAATGCCCTCTCAGTATGCTTAGAGTTCATCCGTCGCCACGGCGCTCTGGCCAGAGTTCACACCCACTCTCCGTCCTCATCCTGGTGATGCATGGCCTTCCCAGGGGGCCAAGGGGGAGGGATGAGACACAGGAGGAAATGAAGGACTCCATTGAAATGCTGCTAAGCATACTGCTGAGCTTAAATCAGCCTAGCCTTTAGCCTTGATAAATGTGTGTATGGGGGGGGGTTATCCACTGAGCTTAAAACAGCCCAGCCTTTAGCCTTGATAAGGGGTGGGGGGGGTTCTCAGTAATGTGAGAACATCGACTGCCCTTGGCCTCCACCCCAGCCTTGGCAACCTGGCCCCTGGGAGCATAGGGGCTACATTGTCTTTAGATGCTGTCCCGATAATGGCCATCAGGGGTGGGAGGAGGAAGGCTGGCCCTGGCACTAGGGACTGTGGAGTCTGAAAGGACTGCTTTCAGGTTTAGTGGCCTCTGCTCTGATTGGATGGTTTGGCTCCGGTCACCTTATGGTTGTCAGAACTCTTCCACTCAGAGTTTTTTATAACACTGACTGGGCATCAATGATGAGACAAAATGAAGAGGGCAGCTGCTGCTGCTAGCATGCTGATGATGTAGGACTACATGTGGTGTTGTGTTGGCTTCCAAGGGGTTGGGACGACATGCCATATTGGGCCCAACCTGCCCAGCCAGGTGGGGTTAGACGACTACGGCGAGCTTGATAGAACGTTCATCAGATATACCGTCCAACTCTTCAGGCCATTTAAGTCCCAGGAATAGAGCAGAGGCAGGTGCATGCCAGGCTTGCCAAGACTTGAAAATCATCTCATTCAAAAGCTGGTTGAAATACAACGCATTTCTTCTAGGCAACATGAGCTTTGTCAAAACTTACAAACAGTCCTTGAAGACCAACAGAGACATAATAGTATGTCTAACCTTGGACGGTTGGCGCAGAGGTCAATCGATATGTTGAAGGGGTCCATGTCTAACCTTGGACGGTTGGAGCAGAGGTCAATCGATATGTTGAAGGGGTCCATGTCTAACCTTGGAAAAGGGGCAGCAGTGTAGCCTAGTGGTTAGAGTGTAGGACTAGTAACCGAAAGGTTGCCCCTGAACAAGGAGGCAGTTAACCCACTGTTCATAGGTAATCATTGAAAATAAGAATTTGTTCTTAACTGACTTGCCTAATTAAATAAAAGGTAAAATAAATACAGATTGAACTCTGCTCCAACCATCCAAGGTTAGACATGGACCCATTTAACATGTCAATTGACCTCTGCTTCAACCGTCCATGTCTAACCTTGGCTGGTTGGAGCAGAGGTCAATCGATATGTTGAAGGGGTCCATGTCGAACCTTGGCTGGTTCGATATGTTGAAAGGGGTTTACGTGTTGAGAAGTATCTTTGTGATCCGAGGTCTCGGGACTGTAAACACAGAAGCCATGAGGAGGGAGGTCTCCGAGTTCCAATTGCTCCGCAGCTTCTCCGGTCATCTCTGACATCACTCATAGGCCAGCTCCGATGACAGGCGTTTGCTCATTGGGTGAATGCTGGCAGCAGCTGCGCTGCATTGTTAACGTGTCAGAAATCTCTGGATGCAATAACAGCTGCTTCACAACTACCCAGGATACACCGTGCTCAAGAGTATCTCATTCTGCCTTGGAACGTCAACAGACTGCCAACATACCAGCTGGCCAGTTAGTTTAATGTGCATGTATAATAAGGGGGGATACTTTAACCCTTCACACAACAGCAAGAAGACAAAAAAGGGGGTGGTTGGATTGGCTACTTAGTTACAGTACGCCTGCTAAAGCCAATCTCCTACTACAAGTTCTGTTTATAATGACGAGACTGCGGAAAGAGCAAAACAAGTGGGCCTAGCGTTCTTCCAATGTGAGCAGAGGGTTTGTGTTGTTTTACTGATAACATGGGGAGGGATGAGGAAGCACATCCTGCAGTATTTAAGTTCATTTTCCTGTCATTATCTTTTTCCCGTTTAGGCAAAAGCATTCATGTCCTACGACCTTTGCCTCCATACCAAAACCCCCATCTGCAGTACACAAAGGGTGCTAGTGATTATTCAGCACCAAGATTATTGGAAGCCCATCTCACAAGCACCTGAAAGTATGTTTTCATTGGTATGCTTAGGCTATATCAAGTGATGCGTGAATACCAAGAGGGTGGAAAAACAATACTCATGCCAGCAGACCTTTTTAATGGCAGTCCTCTGGAAATTCTGGACTTTCTCTAGCTACCGGCTTATCTCCCGGCTGGTTCCAGAGCAGAATAAACCCTTCATGACAGCCCACTGTAGCAGCAGAGCCCTGGGTTGAGCAGACTGCTATAGCAGCAGAGCCCTGGGTTGGGCAGACCACTGTAGCAGCAGACCACTGTAGCAGCAGAGCCCTGGGTTGGGCAGACCACTGTAGCACCAGAGCCCTGGGTTGGGCAGACCACTGTAGCACCAGAGCCCTGGGTTGGGCAGACCACTGTAGCACCAGAGCCCTGGGTTGGGCAGACCACTGTAGCACCAGAGCCCTGGGTTGGGCAGACCACTGTAGCAGTAGAGCAGACCACTGTAGCAGCAGAGCCCTGGGTTGAGCAGACCACTGTAGCAGCAGAGCCCTGGGTTGAGCAGACCACTGTAGCAGCAGAGCCCTGGGTTGGGCAGACCACTGTAGCAGCAGAGCCCTGGGTTGGGCAGACCACTGTAGCAGCAGAGCCCTGGGCTGAGCAGACCACTGTAGCAGCAGAGCCCTGGGCTGAGCAGACCACTGTAGCAGCAGAGCCCTGGGCTGAGCAGACTACTGTAGCAGCAGAGCCCTGGGATGGGCAGACCCCTGTAGCAGCAGAGCCCTGGGATGGCCAGACCACTGTAGCAGCAGAGCCCTGGGATGGCCAGACCACTGTAGCAGCAGAGCCCTGGGTTGAGCAGACCACTATAGCAGCAGAGCCCTGGGTTGGGCAGACCACTATAGCAGCAGAGCCCTGGGTTGAGCAGACCACTGTAGCAGCAGAGCCCTGGGCTGAGCAGACCACTGTAGCAGCAGAGCCCTGGGCTGAGCAGACCACTGTAGCAGCAGAGCCCTGGGTTGAGCAGACTACTGTAGCAGCAGAGCCCTGGGATGGGCAGACCACTGTAGCAGCAGAGCCCTGGGTTGAGCAGACCACTGTAGCAGCAGAGCCCTGGGCTGAGCAGACCACTATAGCAGCAGAGCCCTGGGTTGGGCAGACCACTGTAGCAGTAGAGCAGACCACTGTAGCAGCAGAGCCCTGGGTTGAGCAGACCACTATAGCAGCAGAGCCCTGGGTTGGGCAGACCACTGTAGCAGCAGAGCCCTGGGATGGGCAGACCACTGTAGCAGCAGAGCCCTGGGTTGGGCAGACCACTGTAGCAGCAGAGCCCTGGGATGGGCAGACCACTGTAGCAGCAGAACCCTGGGATGGGCAGACCACTGTAGCAGCAGAGCCCTGGGCTGAGCAGACCACTGTAGCAGCAGAGCCCTGGGCTGAGCAGACCACTGTAGCAGCAGAGCCCTGGGTTGGGCAGACCACTGTAGCAGCAGAGCCCTGGGCTGAGCAGACCACTGTAGCAGCAGAGCCCTGGGTTGAGCAGACCACTGTAGCAGCAGAGCCCTGGGTTGAGCAGACCACTGTAGCAGCAGAGCCCTGGGTTGAGCAGGCTGTTGTTTTTATCCCTCTGCTGTTTTCTGGTGGGGAAAAAAAATGTAACAGCCATCATTGCGATAACGCCCCAGCGCTGGTGAGCTGCCCTTGGGGAGGTATCGGAGCAGAAGTCCCCGTGTTTGTGCAACCTGCCCCAACTACACACTCATGACATTTTCAGTGGTCTCTGGGTGAATTCAGGCAGGGGCTCAGACTGCTGTAAATAAGCTCTGGCTGACTGGAGCTCAGGGGCCTGTTAACTCCTACTGTGTCGGAGATGAGAAGGGTGTCCGTGTGTGTGTCTGTGTGTGTGTGTGTCTGTGTCTGTGTGTGTGAGGCAGCTCGTTAGAAAAGACAAACACGCCTCCCATAAAATGTGCTCCACTGTAGGTCGTTTCACTCCTCTTCATCAGTTAATGCATGGCTCACCCAGTAACATTTAGGCGTTGACAGCATCACTACCAAGGTTGAGGCCAAATTCTCCCTTGGTGGTGCCTCAACACAAGGGAAGCGACCGCAGCTCAGCTTGAATAAGTCACACTGATGACAGAGTATTAATATGCAGCACAGTGCATGTACCATCCACAACATATTCAAATGTCTGTTCTGTAATCGTGGTAACACCCCTACACATTGCCCTTTCAAGTCTTCAGATGCCTGCTGCTGCCTGGGCGTAAGAACACACCGTCACAGCGAGTTGTATCTCAGAGGAGAGGAGTAGAGAAGGAGAGGGGGACAGGGGGAGAGAGCTAGCCCTTCATCACATATTAAAACACATCTTCTGTTAGCAATGAGTTCACATTCTGCCCAAAACACCTGCTCCATCACCTGCCAGTCACAGAGGCAGGTGTCTCCCAATCAGACGTTGGCACACGAAAGCAAATCTGGTGCTATCTTCACTAAAGGATGCCAGTCCTCTGGGTGGAAAGGTTGTGTCTCTGACACTGACTGGATATAGATCATCTTGCAGAGAAGGAGATCATCCTGCAACTACACCTTGTGAAATAATGATATTAATTAATTAATTAATCAGAGTGCAAAGGGATTCACCATTCTAACATGGTAGTCATCATATTTTAACAAATATTTCAAGAAGTTCAGAAAAGAGATTTGTCAAAGCAGAAGCTCTATTTAAAAAAATTTACGTTTTTAAGAGTCCAACCTCAAGGCCAACCCGTTTTTCCAGAGTAGTGCGAATCTCCAGTTACCATCTCACCAGGCCTCTCAGGGGAGTAGCAGGACTTCCAGCAGCTCGATACCCTGCTGGCCTCCAGCCTTGTTAATCATGCATGGGTGTGGATGCCCTCGCCACTCCAATAGTGCCCAGCAGACCTCACATTGGACTGCAGTAGGAGTCTTATTCAAATCAAATCAAAACTCCTATCCAGATGTTTGCAGTGGAAAACAGAATAGCTTATAGGCTATTCTAGTCTAACCCTGTGAGAATGTGTATTTGGATTAATACAGGGGTTAAAAGGAGTTTACTGTGTGAGAACTCCAAGACGATATTCTTCAGACTTCTAACAACCCAGAATGTCATATGGGCGTTTACAAAATGTAGAAAATGAGTTTTTTTTTATTTTTTATTATTGAAAAAATGATGCCCGTTTCAAGGCCAGGTAAGGCTGAGATATCTACATGTAGGATTTATCCTCTAAAGCTGGGCCTATATAATTGAGTACAGACGTGTTCTGCTGATTTTAGCTGAGGAAGGTCTGTACCAGCCAGCCGGTGTTCACCGTCTGTGCCCTGATAACACAAGACTTAAGCACCAGGTCTTTCTTACCTGGCATTGGCCCTGCATTCCACTGGGTTTCTTCTCTCTATTACATTCCATTTGTTGAATCACCATAGCAAACACACTGAGCTAACAAATTGACTTCGATGTGGCCAACAAAGAAGTAATTTCACATTAGTGCTGCACAATGAAACATTGTTTATATCTCTCAGAGCAGGCAGAGAATGGAGGAAATTGCTTTGAAGTCAATGTCTCGGTCCAACCCGTCACTAGTCCAGGGATTAGGCAGGTTATTACCAAAAAGCGTACAATATTAGAGACCTACAGGGGGGATTAAACACGCTCCTAATCAACTGGAGAAGAGACAGAAAAATAACCACTCTTCAATACCATTACTGTGACCTTTGCACATCATTTATAAGCAGTGCACAACAAGTAGCCTCTGCAGCAGCATAACAGAATATGATTCAGGGACGGAGCAGGACATGGTATCCTTCCACAGTAAGGCTTACATGTAGCCTCTGCAGCAGCATAACAGAAAATGATTCAGGGACGGAGCAGGACATGGTATCCTTCCACAGTAAGGCTTACATGTAGCCTCTGCAGCAGCATAACAGAAAATGATTCAGCGATGCAGCAGGACATGGGATCCTTCCACAGTAAGGCTTACATGGTTAAAACCTCATGACATAGCAGGGTTACAGGTATTGGGACCTTGAACATGTGACATATCCCCTCCGGGCGAGTCTTTTGCAGGAAGAGGTGGCATAAAAAAAGCAACCCGTGGGGCCGTAGGGGACACAGCTTTGATCAGTGTCTGTGAATCTACCCAAGTCCTGTCCTCTCGCTCCATGCAGACTTCCAATTACCAGCCTGATACAGGCTAATGAATCCAGAGCACGTTCAAAGACTTCTCCTTTCCTTTTGCTATCAACTTGATACGGTTTGGGTTTAGGGAAATCCGCCACAGCTCTGCTTACTCAATTAAGATCAGGTCAGATTGGGTCAGCATTAATGCAGTTCTATGGTTCCAAAGTAAGTTACTGTTGGAAAATGACAGGTACAGGGCCTTCAGAAAGTATTTTACACCCCTGGACTTGGTCCACATTGGTGGTAGAGCCTGAATTTAAAATGGATTCAAAATTAGACTGTCGCTGGCCGACATGCAATACCCTATAATGTGGAACTAGGTTTTTAGAAAGGTTTACAAATTAATCCAAAAATGAAAAGCTGAAATGTCTTGAGTCAATAAGTATTCATCCCCTTTGTTATGGCAAGCATGAATCAGTTCAGGAGGAAACACTTGTTTAATAAGTTTAATGACTACCTCATCTCTGTACCCCACACATACAGATAATTGTAAGGTCCCTCATCTCTGTACCCCACACATACAGATAATTGTAAGGTCCCTCATCTCTGTACCCCACACATACAGATAATTGTAAGGTCCCTCATCTCTGTACCCCACACATACAGATAATTGTAAGGTCCCTCATCTCTGTACCCCACACATAAAGATAATTGTAAGGTCCCTCAGTCTAGAAGTGAATTTCTAACACAAATTCAACCACAAAGACCAGGGAGGTTTTCCAATGCCTGACCAAGAAGGGCATTCAATATATCCCCTTGAGAATGGAGATGTTGTTAATTACACTTGGATGGTGTATCAATGCACCCAGTCACTACAAAAGATACAGACTCCCTTCCAAACTCAGTTGTCGGAGAGGAAGGAAACCGCTCAGGGATTTCACCATGAGGGCAATGGTGACTTTAAAACAGCTACAGATTTTAATGGCTGTGACAGAAGAAAACTGAGGATGGATCAACATTGTAGTTCCTCCACAATACCAACCTAATTGACAGAGTGAAAAGGAAGCCAGTACAGAATAAAAATATTCCAAAACATGCATCCGGTTTCCAACAAGGCACTAAAGTAAAACTGCTAAAAATGTGGCAAAGAAATGAACTTGCTTTCCTGAATACAAAGCGTTATGTTTGGAGCAAACCCAACACTACACATTACTGAGTACCACTCTTCCTATTTTCAAGCAGGTGGTGCCTGCATCATAGGTATGCTGGTCATTGGCAAGGACTTGGGAGTTTAAAAAAAAAAGGAATAAAGCTAAGCACAGGCAGAATCCTAGAGGAAAACCTGGTTCAGTCTGCTTTCCACCAGACAATGGGAAATTAATTAACCTTTCAGCAGGACAATAACCTCAAATACCAGGCCAAATCTACACTGGGTGTTGGCTGAGTTACAGTTTTGACTTAAATCTGCATGAAAATATACAGTGAGGGAAAAAAGTATTTGATCCCCTGCTGGTTTTGTACGTTTGCTTTGGGGGTGTTTTTCAAGGACAGGACAACTTCACTGCATCAAAGGGACGATGGACAGGGCCATGTACGGTCAAATCTTGGGTGAGAACCTCCTTCCCTCAGCCAGGGCATTGAAAATGGGTCGTGGATGGGTATTCCAGCATGACAATGACCCAAAACACACAGCCAAGGCAACAAAGGAGTGGCTCAAGAAGAAGCACATTAACTTCTTGGATATAGGGGGCGCTCTTTTAATTTATGGATTAAAAAACGTTCTCGTTTTAAACAAGATATTTTGTCACGAAAAGATGCTCGGCTATGCATATAATTGACAGCTTTGGAAAGAAAACTGACGTTTCCAAATCTGCAAAGATATTATCTGTGAGTGCCACAGAACTGATGCTACAGGCGAAACCAAGATGAAATTTCAAACAGGAAATGCCCCAGATTTTGAATGCGCTTTGTTCCAATGTCTCCTTATATGGCTGTGAATGCGCAAGGAATGAGCCTACACTTTCTGTCGTTTCCCCAAGGTGTCTGCAGCATTGTGACGTATTTGTAGGCATATCATTGGAAGATTGACCATAAGAGACTACATTTACCAGGTGCTCCGGTTGGTGTCCTCCGTTGCAATTATTGCGTAATCTCCAGCTGCGTGGATTTTACCATTTGCTTCAGAGGAGAAACCAAACTGCCACGAATGACTGATCATCGAATAGATATGTGAAAAACACCTTGAGGATTGATTCTAAACAACGTTTGCCATGTTTCTGTCGATATTATGGAGTTAATTTGGAAAAAGGTTTGGCGTTGTAATGACTGAATTTTCAGGTTTTTTTCTTAGCCAAACGTGATGAACAAAACAGAGCGATTTCTCCTACACAAATAATATTTTTGGAAAAACTGAACATTTGCTATCTAACTAAGAGTCTCTTCATTTAAAACATCTGAACTTCTTCAAAGGTAAATGATTTTATTTGAATGCTTTTCTTGTTTTTGTGAAAATGTTGCCTGCTGAATGCTAGGCTTAATGCTATGCTAGCTATCAATACTCTTACAGAAATGCTTGTGTAGCTATGGTTGAAAAGCATATTTTGAAAATCTGAGATGACAGTGTTGTTAACAAAAGGCTAAGCTTGTGAGCCAATATATTTATTTCATTTCATTTGCGATTTTCATGAATAGTTAACCTTGCGTTATGGTAATGAGCTTGAGGCTATAATTACGCTCTCGGATACGAGATTGCTCGACGCAACAGGTTAAGGTCCTGGAGTGGCCTAGTCAGTCTCCAGACCTTAATCCCATAGAAAATCTGTGGAGGGAGCTGAAGGTTCGAGTTGCCAAACGTCAGCCTCCAAACCTTAATGACTTGAGAAGATCTGCAAAGAGGAGTGGGACAAAATCCCTCCTGAGATGTGTGCAAACCTGGTGGCCAACTACAAGAAACATCTGACCTCTGATTGCCAACAAGGGTTTTGCCACCAAGTACCAAGTCATGTTTGGCAGAGGGGTCAAATACTTATTTCCCTCATTAAAAATGCAAATCAATTTATAACATTTTTGACATGCGTTTTTCTCAATTTTGTTGTTATTCTGTCTCTCACTGTTCAAATAAACTTAGCATTTCTTTGTCAGTGGGCAAACGTACAAAATCAGCAGGGGATCAAATACTTGTTTCCCTCACTGTATATATCAAGACCTAAAAATGGTTGTCTAATAATAATGAACATCTTATTTGACAGAACTTAGAGAATTATAAAAATAAAAAAAATAGGGAAATGTTGCACAATCCACGTGTGGAAAGCTCTTATAGACTTACCCAGAAAGACTCAGCTGTAGTCACTGCCAAAGGGGATTCTGACATTTGACTCAGGGGTGTGAATACTTATGTAAATGAGCTATTTCTGTCATTTTCAAAAATCATGTTTGCTCTTTGTCATTATGGGGTAGTGTGTGTAGATGGGTGAGGAGAAAAATACATTTTGAAATCAGGCTGTAACAACATGTGGAATAAGTCAAGGGGTATGAATACTTTTTGAAGGCACTGTAGGTACTCACCCTAATCCATTCACCAGAAAACAGCCAACGGATCAGTCATGTCCCCGGCTACGGGTTCCCCTGGATCTAGTTCATCTGGCCGACTCCTCACCACCTGCAACAAAAACATCACATCACATTGACGAGCAGTGTGAACACTTAAAATGTTCACTTTTAAATGAAATTGGGAACCGTAACATTACGACAAATCCCAGTACGCAGAAAGTAAACAGCATAGTGGGTCAATTTCAACAAGATCTAAGAGCGTTGAAGCGCGAGGCTCAACTTCTTCAAATGCTGACGCTCCAGATTCTCAACTAGTCTAAAGAAGTCCAGTTTTATTGCTTCTTTAATCAGAACAACAGTTTTCAGCTGTGCTAACATAATTGCAAAAGGGTTTTCTAATGATCCATTAGCCTTTTAAAATGATACACTTGGATTAGGTAACACAACATGCCATTGGAACACAGGAGTGATGGTTGCTGATAAATGGCCTCCGTACACCTATGTAGATATTCCATAGAAAATCTGTCGTTTCCAGCTCCAATAGTCATTTACAACTTTAACAATGTCCACACTGTATTTCTGATCAATTTTATGTTATTTTAAATGGACAAAAAAAATGATTTTGAAAGAAAAGCACAAGGACATTTCTAAGTGACCCCAAACTTGAGAACGGTAGTGTAGTTAAGGAAATGCAAATTATGTGAGGTGGAATTGAAGTACAGTAATGGTAGTACAAGTATTATTTACAATGCTTAACCATCTGAAAAGGACCGCACCCGGAGACACAAACCATTCCTGGTAACAGCGCAGTGCTTAACCATCTGAAAAGGACCGCACCTGGAGACACAAACCATTCCTGGCAACAGCGCAGCTGCATTGTGAATTTTATCACATTTTCATTTAACCTTGATTTAACTAGGTAAGTCAGTAAACAAATTATTATTTACAATGACTGACTACTCCGGCCAAACCCCGGCGACGCTGGGCAAATTGTGCGGCCCTATGGAACTCCCAATAACAGCCGGATGTGATACAGCCTGGATTCGAACCAGGTACTATAGTGACGCTTCATGCACTGAGATGCAGCGCCTTAGACCGCTGCGCCACTCGGGAGCTTATAGTTTTAACAGAAAGCAGATGTTTTTGTTTTTTCAACATTAAGAAAATGTTTCAGTTTGTCACATCGCTAACAGTGACTACCTACCGACGAGGATGACTTACTAAATATAGGCCTAAAACTCCAGGAAAGAAGTTACATATGATCACATTCTAATAAGGTTAACATTTTGGATGAGTTACCAGGCAGACATCTTTGGTTGTTTCAAAAAATTGTCCCTAAAAACATGAAAGCATAATGACCTAACCACCAAGGGAGACAACAACAAGGCCTGTGGGGCAGATAATGTGTGTTTGCTGGACGGAGACAAGCTGACTGGGCGGCAGCCATTTTGGACGTAGACCACTGACAGGGAACATCAAGAGTTCCCAGACCAAGACCGGGCTCTATCAGTGTCTGCCATCATCAGGCCTACATCAGGAGATCAGACAACTCCTGGGCAAACATGGTCAGAGAGAAATGTGTCTGTGGGAAGGAAGAGTCTTCTAGTACCCTGCAGATAGGGATGAAAGGCTGTGATGAGTTGTAGAAATGAGCACTTAAAAAGAAACATGCAGGGATTATATCTCTGCAATCAAATTAGGCCAATCAAATGGCCAAGTCTCATCCTCTGGCGTCTGATGTTCATTGGACAAAAAGGCGTAGAAATATATCAGACAGAATCAGATATATTTGGAGAGAACATAAAGGTCACTCCGACATATGTATCCATACCATGAAAGTTCAACATGAAAGGCAGACTCCATGGAGGTGGAATTCACTGGTTAAATATAATCTGGAATATTGAAGCTCCATGTTCTCCTCTATTCAGAGGCCTATTCGTCAAAGGTCAAATGTGCCCAAACTGTGCTGCATCAAATACAAATGATTCATTGTAAAATCACTGAACACACCCTCTTTGGCTAATCCTGTACCGTTTGGTGGACAAGATTACAGAGCCAAAATTGGCAGGATGTTGGTTCACTGCAGCAACCAGTGGCACGGATACAAATTGTATGCAAATTGTGGGTCATAAACATGCTGTGATTAAGACGTTCAGGCTACACAATCTCTGAAATAATAGGCTATGGGTAATCTTAGCGAGATCAGTTTTCACCAGAGCATGAGAATGTAGCTGGATATTTATAACATGATCCTCATGCTGAGGCTATACTCCTAATCCAATAAGTATTGACGTCCATCTTCCTTCTTACTGAAATCAGTACTATTAACTGTGCCCGGGCATTTAGCCTATATTAATTGTAATTTGTCAAAATCAGACGATAATATCTAATTGTTCACAACAGGGTTTGTTACAAGGTTCAACACCACACTTCGAGATTTGCAGGGTGAACGACGTTAACGTTGGCCTTTTTTACAGGAGAATTGATCATGGCAGTAATCAGATCACGCTGCACTTTCCCTTTGTTGGAGGTTTCACATTCCTTTAACAGGCGTAATGTAATGTTTCTTGAAGTAAATTCCGATCGATCGCTCTTCCACAGCCTTTTCAGTCACACGGTTTGAGGGAAAGCAAAAATGATTGCCGTAAATGCTTTTTGACCAGGGGTAAATGATGGTCTTACATCAATAGCCAATGACTTAAGGCTCTGAAGGACCCATAAATGATGCTGAGGAAACAAACACATATTTGTAATTGCAACCATGATGAATTTACAGGCGTCTCAACCACTAGGTCATTAATGTCCTGCCAATCCATCATGAGCAATGTGTAGAAAGTGACAGGGATACTTCACCCTGCAATTAACCGCGCCCCTATAACGTTGCTACAGCGGAGGTGGTAAGGGCTGTTAAATAGGAGATGGTGGTAAATCACCGCACAAAGAGAGACGATCAATCTTTTATCAAAACGGGCTTATCGACAAAGCACTCAAATCAGGTATTAAAACGTTTATAACAGCTGGTAACATACAAGCCCTGTTGTGGGCACGGTGTTAGATAGTCTCTTTGTTGTTCAAGCATCCGCTCCACTATCTTCAGTCGAGGCTAAGATGGGGTGGAGCAGGAAGGTGGATGTTTGATTGGGGCCGAGCTGTGTGGGAGGATTTTTCGTAGAATTCCCCCAAATTATAATATTTAATTGCATTTGATCTATTGCTATTGATCTAGCCATCGGACCAGAGTACTGACATGCCAAGGAGGCTATAGAAGACAAAATCACACACAACAAATCTGGGCCAAGAGGCTGTTGAAGTCTTGACTGTGGCAAATATACCGTGTGATTCTAAATCATATGACTCAGAATTTAGAATTACATCTCCATGCATTTAGTGTTGGTTTAATACAGATTTGACAGGTCTGGGTGATGACGGCCATTTCGAGATGCTACTAATATCAAATACAACCCCCCATGGCCACCTTGAAGGTGACAGGCATGATAAAGCACTATGCATCTTTTATGACCCACATTGCAACAGGGAACCTCAAAACCCTGTTAGACTGAAGAGGAGGCACTAGAGGCAGGGTATGAGTGGCCAGCTGAACACTGCCTCAAGATACTAGTCACCTGAAATGAAGTAGGATAACAGAGCAGTGGTCTTCCAAGTGGCTACGATAAGAGAAATAGCACTTACAATAACCTTTAGGGGGGAAAAAAACTATTCTGCACTCAACGAGGGCAATTTAACATTGCTATTCCCTTAAAACCATGTGTAGTCCATTTTATAAATAGGGATAATAGATTAAAATAGTTTTTTAAATCCCTTTGAATTCAGAAAACATGTTGGCAAGCAAGATGGTCAAATCAATATTCCACAGCAATATGGAAATCTCTACTCCTACAGGGCTAGACAGCTGGAATCGTAGCCAAGAAGCAAGGAGATAAATTAAAATGAGTAAAGTAAACTACACAGCTAGCAGCTCAGCCTTCCGACTCCCTGAGCAGAAAGCAGCTCAGCCTTCCGACTCCCTGAGCAGAAAGCAGCTCAGCCTTCCGACTCCCTGAGCAGAAAGCAGCTCAGCCTTCCGACTCCCTGAGCAGAAAGCGGGTGTTTGTTATGCGTCACTCCCCCTCTCTCCAGGCACCAACGTGGCACTCTCCCTCTAGATGTGTCCCTCGTCTTTCCCACAGGAATGAACATCTGGACACAGCCAGGCCCAGCCTCAGCCAGGCCACATACGGCCACTTCCTCACACACATACAAAGGTGAGAAAAAAAGGCATGCAAGCCTTTGTAACAAACCATTCCTAAGCCTTGGGATGTGTAATGTTTAAGAAGCAGAATGGTTGTTCAACATGATCCAGGGATCTCAGTTCCTGCAGAGAGGTAGCTTAGCACATCTCTGGACTGTAATCTTTACCGTGACACTTATCATAGCCTTCATCAAGTGTCCTTTCATCTGACACTTCAAAGCAGGGGGTTGACACCTTGCACACATGCAATGACTCAACCAGGCTCTAACCTACCCTTCACTTTGTACATGGTGTAAAGAGGGGGGGGGGGGGGGGGGGTCTATTACATTAAGGATCCTCACATTAAGTGTTGTTCACATTGGCAGTTTGTAATGAATCAAATCCCCCAAAAATTGCATCTCTGATTCAAATCGGTTATTTTTCCTGCAGTCTGAACTACAGGTCGACCGATTATGATTTTTCAAGCCGATAACGCTACCGATTATTGGAGGGCCAAAAAAGCCGATCCGATTAAATCGGCTGATTTAAAAAAAAATATATTTGTAATAATGACAATTACAACCATACTGAATGAACACTTATTTTAACTTCATATAATACATCAATAAAATCTATTTAGCCTCAAGTAGATAATGAAACATGTTCAATTTAGTTTAAATAATGCAAAAACAAAGTGTTGGAGAAGAAAGTAAAAGTGCAATATGTGCTATGTAAGAAAGCTAACGTTTCAATTCCTTGCTCAGAACATGAGAACATATGAAAGCTGGTGGTTCCTTTTAACCTGAGTCTTCAATATTCCCAGGGAAGAAGTTTTAGGTTGTAGTTATTATAGGACTATTTCCCTCTATACCATTTGTATTTCATTAACCTTTGACTATTGGATGTTCTTATAGGCACTTTAGTATTGCCAGTGTAACAGTATAGCTTCAGTCCTTCTCCCCACTCCTCGCTGGGCTCGAACCAGCAACACAACAGCCACCATCAAAGCAGCGTTTCCCATGCAGAACAAGGGAAACAACCACCCCAAGGCGCATAGCGAGTGAAGTTTGAAACGCTATTAGCGTGCGCTAACTAGCCAGCCATTTCACTTCGGTTACACCAGCCTCATCTCGGGAGTTTATAGGTTTGAAGTCATAAACAGTGAAATGCTTGACGCACAACGAAGAGCTGCTGGCAAAACGCACGAAAGTGCTGTTTGAATGAACGTTTACGCGCCTGCTTCTGCCTACCACCGCTCTGTCAGATACTTAGATACTTGTCTGCTCAGTCAGATTATATGCAACGCAGGACACGCTAGATAATATCATCAACCATGTGTAGTTAACTAGTGATTATGATTGATTGATTTTTATAAGATAAGTTTAATGCTAGCTAGCAACTTATCTTGGCTTACTGCATTCGCGTAACAGGCAGTCTCCATGTGGAGTGCAACAAGAGAGAGGCAGGTCATTATTGCGTTGGACTAGTTAACTCTAAGGTTGCAAGATTGAATCCCTCGTGCTGACAAGGTGAAAATCTGTCGTTCTGCCCCTGAACGAGGCAGTTAACCCACCGTTCCTAGGCCGTCATTGAAAATAAGAATGTGTTCTTTAACTGACTTGCCTAGTTAAATTAAAAAGGTATATATATATTCCGATTGTTATGTAAACTTGAAAAATCCGCCCTAATTATATCGGCCTTTCCGATTAATCGGTCGACCTCTAGTCTGAACCTACAGCCAAAAAGGCACATGGAATCTGATATTTCAAGCCACATTTCAAACCACCTTCATAGCCTGCACCACTGCACACACACCCGGCGTTACTGTGACAACTAACTTGGCCATATCAGCTAATGACTGCTGTCTGAACACATACAAATCCTATTTGGTAACTTCTAACTTCCGGTTTGGACAATCAGTATTCCATAACTAATTTGAGCATTCAAGCCTTGTTCACACTGCAGGTTTAAGTATGATGTTACTGTCCTTCCCTGGCGCTCTGAGCGAGCATCCATCACGACTTCTACTCAGGGTGTGTGTGGGCCTGTGATGGTCCATCTGCTCTGCAGTCATAACACTCATGGTCTTGATAGCTGGCTAATCATTAACTAATCAAGCCATGGACATTAATAGTGGCAGGGATCATTGGCCATCTGATACCCAGAGCAGTGTCCAGGAAAACTGAGTCGGTGAAACAAGACCTGAGACCTTACGCGCACACGCATGCACACCAACCAATCACACAGCCAGCTCAGTTCTGATTCAGAACATAGATCCCTGAGTGGGTTGTGCTGAAGATCTAAACAGAAGTTTTAGAGCGTCAGTAGACTCTTCAGTGACAGGAGTCCATCACATACTCTGAAGGAACGGACACTCCCATCATTGCACACCTTCCCATTTCAAGTGATTTGACTGTCATATTCATAGAAAAGCGAACACAAAGGAAAACAGCTGAGAAATGACACATCCAGCACGAAGACAGATCTATGACATGTACTGTGGAACGTTGAAAGAACAAATCAAAGCAAAGTATTCCAGTGTCTGCTTCCTGTATCATGGAAGAAAAGACTGAGCTAAAACCTTGACGCAATTAAGGTGTCAGCATGTTTAAGTTCGGCTGGCGTCTCACCGAACGTGTGCTCGCATGCTCCCTTAAAAAGACCTTCTCCTGAAAAACAAGAAAAATATCTGAAATGGTACCGTTTGGCCATTCTGAGATGCTGTAGCAAGTACACTTCCTCAAAATAGTCAGAATTCATCTAAGATAACAAGAACTCTGTAATTGATGTTTTTGAAGAGGAAATCTTAGTCACGCAACTTTACATTAAGATGTTTGGTGCGGTATTTAAATTTTAAAAAGTTGGAAGAAAACGAGTTCTCTCTCATTGAATGACAAAGACTTCAGTGAAGAATCCCTACTGCTGACCAATCACCAACGAAGGGGCGTAGACTTCAGTGAAGAATCCCTACTGCTGACCAATCACCAACGAAGGGGCGTAGACTTCAGTGAAGAATCCTTACTGCTGACCAATCACCAACGAAGGGGCGTAGACTTCAGTGAAGAATCCCTACTGCTGACCAATCACCAACGAAGGGCGTAGACTTCAGTGAAGAATCCCTACTGCTGACCAATCACCAACGAAGGGGCGTAGACTTCAGTGAAGAATCCCTACTGCTGACCAATCACCAACGAAGGGGCGTAGACTTCAGTGAAGAATCCCTACTGCTGACCAATCACCAACGAAGGGGCGTAGACTTCAGTGAAGAATCCTTACTGCTGACCAATCACCAACGAAGGGGCGTAGACTTCAGTGAAGAATCCCTACTGCTGACCAATCACCAACGAAGGGCGTAGACTTCAGTGAAGAATCCCTACTGCTGACCAATCACCAACGAAGGGGCGTAGACTTCAGTGAAGAATCCCTACTGCTGACCAATCACCAACGAAGGGGCGTAGACTTCAGCTACCAACATCGCCGTCTCCAGAAAAACAATGTGAACAACCAAACACAAACCTTACCAAAGTCGGAAACAAACACGTACCAAAATGTCCTCAATCTATTGAAACTCACCCCAACTGTTTTGGCCTGGGGACGCATGCAGACGCCTTTAGAGCTCCTTGATTCATTAGAATAACACAGTGTGGCTGCCTGTATGTTTGTGTAAACAAATACTAGGAAGGCATGAGTCTGTACACCATGTCAGACTCAACACTAATGTATATGAAGATCACAAGCTGCTTCCCTGACAACACTTCAAAAGGCTGAGGCAACAAAGCTGAATTCTAAATGAGCACAGAGAGAGAGAGAGAGAGCTGGAACACTGAACTACACAATATTTAATCTGGCATCCGATGAAGATGGAAAAGAAAGTGCCTCTTACCAGGCTAATTTCCATTCTGCATTAAATATTGCAGGTTAAATAATAGATGCACACTTGAAAGGGAAATGGAATCTCTCTCATTTCTGATTTATAACAGTGTCAGAAATGCTGCTCGTAAAATCAGGATGGACCAAGAACATCTTCATGCGGACGGGCAAATACAACATCACAAAGCAATATTTAGATTAGAATATGCAAGACAACTACACATGGGTGGGAAACGGAGACATTATCAAGACTCAGGTCTCCAATTTGGTTTGTATAGAGCAACGCAGCTTCTATTTATATCACAGCTGACAGGATTCTCTTCAGCAGTCTCTGGAAGCACACTGGGAGCATCACACCAACACAATAACCCTGGCTGATGGGGATAATTAGGCCCTAAATCCTGAGATGGCTACTGCAGAACTACACACCCCTAATATCCCCCCCCCCCCCCCATTCTCAAATCTCCAAACATGAGCGGAATCTTCACAGTGGATTTAGTGAACAAAGAGGGTTTCAGGGGCCCTGCGTCACACGCTGAGAGATGCGTTGGGGCTGTCACAAGCTCTCAGGGATATAGTCAGTATATTTCAGAGTTTTTACCCAGGCTTTGCATATCATTTGGTGGTCCTCTCTCCCCACGAATGTGGCTCTGCCATGGTCCTCCGTCTCCTCCGTGGATTCCACCCCGATCGAAGCAGTCGGGTTTCTACCGCTTCTCTGTCCTTCTCTACTCCACCATCCCTTTCTCAGCTGGTGTCTTACTATGAGTAGTACATCCTGTCCCTGTCACAATATCCCGCTGGCAGCATCACAAGTCATTGATCTATTTTAGACAAAGCAACAACCCCCCCGCCACCATACTGTGAAGACGATGACAGAAGAGTAGGAATCTTTCACTATTTCCCCATTTACTCACAAAATTTCAACCCCGCTAATGTGGGGTTAAAAGACAGATCAGTGAGAAGTGGCAGGCAGAGGCGATAAAACCAAAACAGGCTCTAGGGAGGCCGTAGGAGGCAGGGAGTGAGCGCTGAGCGACAGGGGAGCCCAGACTGCAGCTTCTCTGTAAGTACCTCTCAGGCTCTCTGGAGCCAGACAAACAAGCAGGAGAAAGGCAGGGAGGGCAGGCTGCAGCACAGGCAGGCTGAGATGACAGTAAAGAAAAACTGGACACAGTTTCACAGAGCTGCATAAACAGCCCTAGAGGGCATAGCCTCCCAGAGTGTCGTCTCTGAAGACTGAGTGTTCATATCCTGGATGAACTCAGAAAACATATCTTGAAATAGAAGATAAACAAGTAGGATACAGGTCCTAAACTGTCCACACACACACACACACACCTGTTTACAAAAACTCACAGCTCTGAATCCAGACGAAGTGTCAATGGTCGACGGAGTCTCAGCTAAACGTGTCCCTCCTGTCAGACTAGGGGGAACTTGTTGCACTGACACCCCTCCTCCTGCACTAAGAGGGGGGCACTTCTAGGGACACTTATCAAGACAAGAGACTGGAGGACAATGACGCGAGCGTCTGTAGGGCGTGAGGCCGCGGTGCTGTCTGAGGAGAGCGACAGAGCTTTCTAGAAGCATTGCGACCCCGGTGTCTGAGAGGCTGAGACCAGCTGCCTCCGCATAAAGACAAGGCTCATATCCTCAGCACCTTGTTGGTTTTCTGAAAAGGCCACCAACTAGTTTAGAATATTAAACAGTTAAGCCTGTGGAAATCAAAAGGACTTGAAAAGAGAGTGAGGACTTGAAAAAGCTTCTGGGTGATATCGCTCCATCTCTTCCAAGGTTTGCTGATATGACAGAGCCAACCAATTAAAAAGGCAGGGAAGAAAGGGCTCCCAAAACAGGAGGAGGATCATTCTTTGCCCATCTTATCCTGGCACATGATATTATTCCTCAATCAAAGGCTTGGCTTTTCAATATCAACAGTTCTGATTCAGAGAGAGAGAAGTGGTGGGGGAAAGAGTGAAACAGAGACTGCCAGAGGGAGAGAAACAGACTGCCAGAGGAAGAGAGAGGGAAGTGGTGAGAGAGAGAGAGAGAGAGAGAGAGAGGGAAGTGGTGAGAGAGAGAGAGAGAGAGAGAGAGAGAGGGAAGTGGTGAGAGAGAGAGAGAGAGAGAGAGAGAGAGAAGTGGTGAGAGAGAGAGAGAGAGAGAGAGAGAGAGAGAGAGAGAAGTGGTGAGAGAGAGAGAGAGAGAGAGAGAGAGAGAAGTGGTGAGAGAGAGAGAGAGAAGTGGTGAGAGAGAGAGAGAGAGAGAGAGGGAAGTGGTGAGAGAGAGAGAGAGAGAGAAGTGGTGAGAGAGAGAGAGAGAGAGAGAAGTGGTGAGAGAGAGAGAGAGAGAGAGAGAGAGGGAAGTGGTGAGAGAGAGAGAGAGAGAGAGAGAGAGAGAGAGAGAGAGAGAGAGAGAAGTGGTGAGAGAGAGAGAGAGAGAGAGAGAGAGAGAAGTGGTGAGAGAGAGAGAGAGAGAGAGAGAGAGAGAGAGAGAGAAGAAGTGGTGAGAGAGAGAGAGAGAGAGAGGGAGAGGGAGAGGGAGAGGGAGAGGGAGAGAGAAGGAAGTGGTGAGAGAAAGAGTGAAACAGACTGCCAGAGAGAGAGGAAGAGAGAGAGAAGTGGTGGGAGAAAGAGTGAAACAGACAGCCAGAGAGAGAGGAAGAGAGTGTGAAGTGGGACACCAGGAGGGGATTCAGGACATGGGTCATTCTCCTTCAATAGATCTGAGACACACTGCTTGACACTGATCTCCAGTATGAGGCCAGAATGTAATACTGAAGGCCATCTCCCTGACAGTCACCTCCTAATACAAGTCTTCAACTACAGCGTGGTGTGTTGGTGCCCATATCAGACTCAACTACAGCGTGGTGTGTTGGTGCCCACATCAGACTAAACTACAGCGTGGTGTGTTGGGGCCCACATCAGACTCAACTACTGTAGGCTACACACTACTTCTACCAAGGCATGCCGAATACCACAAAAAGCGGTCCTTTTATTGCATTCCTAACCAAGCACTCCACCCTATATTCTAACCTTGAGGACAGAAAGGCGTTGGCCAGAGAGAGGAGGACGGAGAAGCGTCGGCCAGAGAGAGGAGGACGGAGAAGCGTCGGCCAGAGAGAGGAGGACGGAGAAGCGTCGGCCAGAGAGAGGAGGAGGACGGAGAAGCGTCGGCCAGAGAGAGGAGGAGGACGGAGAAGCGTCGGCCAGAGAGAGGAGGAGGACGGAGAAGCGTCGGCCAGAGAGAGGAGGAGGACGGAGAAGCGTCGGCCAGAGAGAGGAGGAGGACGGAGAAGCGTCGGCCAGAGAGAGGAGGAGGACGGAGAAGCGTCGGCCAGAGAGAGGAGGAGGACGGAGAAGCGTCGGCCAGAGAGAGGAGGAGGACGGAGAAGCGTCGGCCAGAGAGAGGAGGAGGACGGAGAAGCGTCGGCCAGAGAGAGGAGGAGGACGGAGAAGCGTCGGCCAGAGAGAGGAGGAGGACGGAGAAGCGTCGGCCAGAGAGAGGAGGAGGACGGAGAAGCGTCGGCCAGAGAGAGGAGGAGGACGGAGAAGCGTCGGCCAGAGAGAGGAGGAGGACGGAGAAGCGTCGGCCAGAGAGAGGAGGAGGACGGAGAGGCGTCGGCCAGAGAGAGGAGGAGGGCAGAGGCGTCGGCCAGAGAGAGGACAGAGGCGTCGGCCAGAGAGAGGACAGAGAGGCGTCGGCCAGAGAGAGGAGGAGGGCAGAGGCGTCGGCCAGAGAGAGGACAGAGAGGCGTCGGCCAGAGAGAGGACAGAGAGGCGTCGGCCAGAGAGAGGAGGAGGGCAGAGGCGTCAGCCAGAGAGAGGAGGAGGGCAGAGGCGTCGGCCAGAGAGAGGAGGAGGGCAGAGGCGTCGGCCAGAGAGAGGAGGAGGGCAGAGGCGTCGGCCAGAGAGAGGAGGAGGGCAGAGGCGTCGGCCAGAGAGAGGAGGAGGGCAGAGGCGTCGGCCAGAGAGAGGAGGAGGGCAGAGGCGTCGGCCAGAGAGAGAGGACAGACATGCCTCTTCACTCTGGGGGAACTGGAAGGTCAGGGGCCTGATGAAATGATTAGATCAACAATGGTCAAGGCAGCAGAGATGACAGCAGCAGAGCAGGGCCCTTTAAACAGAGTTTACAACTGGGACGGGTACCAAGGGTTTCCGCTGGGTGATGGCCTTCACAAACATGTTGATTCAATAAGACTAACCCACTTGGATAACTAGTAGCACCTTAGATAAATGACTGTATTCGGCGCATGTGACTAATAAAAATGTGATATATAGCCCGTCTGACTTAGTACTTCTCATGTATCCTGTATTAACCTGGAACTTCAGAGAGGTTATCCACAGTTGAAAATAAACTAAGTAGACCTGAGCTCATAAGAAAAGCTAATTCAGAGTTCAATATGCAAGGCCCGTAATCTCACCATGCTTAGGAATTCTACAAAAATGTCAGTATTCACATGGAGGCTTGCCAGTAAAACGGTTCAATGCATCTGTAGATGAGTGAGCGAGAATAGAAAGGCCTTGAGGGGGGGGGGGGGGGCATTTAAAAACCTGAGAGATGTACCCCTTCAAACTTCACCTTGTGTACATAGCCTCAGTCTTAGCTCTCTCACTTCTCAGAACATTGGCATTAAAAGCTAACACCTGCCTTGACACACACCGAACCCTTAAGCAACAGGCTGAATTTTTCAGATTTCTAAGCTCTCAGCTGAAAATCATATTTTCTCATCTCAAAAGGAGGTGGCAGGTAATGGTGTGAAACGAACAAATGATTCAAAAGTAAACCCTATCGTTTGAAAAATGACAAAAGCGGCGTGGTTTCACTCGCCTGTTTTTTACAAACAGGCGCCTATGGGGTTGGACATGATGCTGTGCCAGGTCATTTCCACACCTCCTCCAGACGGGGAGGGGGGAGAGAGCTGAGGATATTAGAGTCAAATCTGTCATCACTGACAGGGCTTTGTTTGAACTGGCTGGTTGGCAAGGGAGCAGTACAGTGTTACCAGGGCTAGCTAGTCAGAGGGCAATAAGACAGAATGGAGAAGAGGAGAGAAGAGAGGCAGAGAAGAGAGGCAGAGAAAAGAGGAGAGGCAGAGATGAGAGGAGAGGAGAGAATGACCTTGTTGGTGAGGTGAGATGATATTTACTCAGCTGCTCCTCACATTAGGAGCGCTACAGAAAGTAGGGATTCACTGACTCCTTACTGCAGATGCACAGGCCTACTGCAGATGCACAGACCTACTGCAGATGCACAGACCTACTGCAGATGCACAGACCTACTGCAGATGCACAGACCTACTGCAGATGCACAGACCTACTGCAGATGCACAGACCTACTGCAGATGCACAGACCTACTGCAGATGCACAGACCTACTGCAGATGCACAGACCTACTGCAGATGCACAGACCTACTGCAGATGCACAGACATCAGCAACGTTCATAAAGGAGGAAGATCGACCATAGACGTCACCAAAAAGGTGAGATGCACACATTTACTGTAGCACGTGACCATGACTCAAAATGACTGGCACAGGTTTTCTGAGTGCCACAGACGGGGATTATATAAAGCAGGAGGTACGTTGTTATTAGAGATGACATATGGCAAGTTCTCACATGCCACATACATTGCAGAAATGGTGTGAGTAGAACACTCCCAAATACCTCCACTGGAAAGCAGGCCAGAAATTGCATGGGTCTGGATTTTCTGGCATATCGCCTCTAAAGCTCAGTAAACTCCAGCAGAATGCTTTTAGGGCGGAGGATTACATGAAATGAATAACTAAATATGGACTTCTAAAAACCTCTTTATAAATATTAATGGGGAAGAAGATCAAAAGTAGAAAATCTGGGAGTCAATAATCATCCCAAAGCTTGTTGTTGTTGCCAAAGCTGCTACGACGCCTAGCCTGCAGAAACACTCAGTACTTTACCACCACACCACTACGACGCCTAGCCTGCAGAAACACTCAGTACTTTACCACTACGACGCCTAGCCTGCAGAAACACTCAGTACTTTACCACTACGACGCCTAGCCTGCAGAAACACTCAGTACTTTACCACTACGACGCCTAGCCTGCAGAAACACTCAGTACTTTACCACCACACCACTACGACGCCTAGCCTGCAGAAACACTCAGTACTTTACCACCACACCACTACGACGCCTAGCCTGCAGAAACACTCAGTACTTTACCACCACACCACTACGACGCCTAGCCTGCAGAAACATTCAGTACTTTACCACCACACCACTACGACGCCTAGCCTGCAGAAACACTCAGTACTTTACCACCACACCACTATGACTCCTAGCCTGCAGAAACACTCAGTACTTTACCACCACACCTCTACGACGCCTAGCCTGCAGAAACACTCAGTACTTTACCACCACACCTCTACGACGCCTAGCCTGCAGAAACACTCAGTACTTTACCACCACACCACTACGACGCCTAGCCTGCAGAAACACTCAGTACTTTACCACCACACCACTACGACGCCTAGCCTGCAGAAACACTCAGTACTTTACCACCACACCACTACGACGCCTAGCCTGCAGAAACAGTCAGTACTTTACCACCACACCACTACGACGCCTAGCCTGCAGAAACACTCAGTACTTTACCACCACACCACTACGACGCCTAGCCTGCAGAAACACTCAGTACTTTACCACCACACCACTACGACGCCTAGCCTGCAGAAACACTCAGTACTTTACCACCACACCACTACGACGCCTAGCCTGCAGAAACACTCAGTACTTTTCCACCACACCACTACGAAGCCTAGCCTGCAGAAACACTCAGTACTTTACCACCACACCGCTACGACGCCTAGCCTGCAGAAACACTCAGTACTTTACCACTACGACGCCTAGCCTGCAGAAACACTCAGTACTTTACCACTACGACGCCTAGCCTGCAGAAACACTCAGTACTTTTCCACCACACCACTACGAAGCCTAGCCTGCAGAAACACTCAGTACTTTACCAACACACCGCTACGACGCCTAGCCTGCAGAAACACTCAGTACTTTACCACCACGACACCTAGCCTGCAGAAACACTCTCAGTACTTTACCAACACACCGCTACGACGCCTAGCCTGCAGAAACACTCTCAGTACTTTACCACCACACCACTACGACGCCTAGCCTGCAGAAACATTCTCAGTACTTTACCACCACACCTCTACGACGCCTAGCCTGCAGAAACACTCAGTACTTTACCACCACACCGCTACGACGCCTAGCCTGCAGAAACATTCAGTACTTTACCACCACACCGCTACGACGCCTAGCCTGCAGAAACACTCTCAGAACTTTTCCAACACACTAGCTCTTCAATTACAGAGGCTCTCTTTTCAAACTCAACCTGGCCTGACCTCTACCTGGCACCAACCGCCTCCAACTGAAAACCTCTTAGTGAGGCTTCTGAGCGCCTCTGTGGTCATGTGGTGTGGTGGTGGCTCCCTATATGTTGGAATATTCCACTGAGGCAGAATGAAAGGTGCTGCAGTCTCGCTTTGGTGTGGAGAAGATGAAAGGGAGGTAGAGGATGAAGAGCCCAGCTTTCAGGGGTGACGTCACGTGGGTGGATCAGTCCTCAGTCATGGCGGTGAGGAGTGTTAAGATATGGCTGTGCTACAACCTGCCACTGAAAAGCTGGTTGTCATTTGCTACAATAAAAATGGTTGCTTCACCTTTGAAGGCTATTGTCATAACAACCTTGAAGGCTTTCGATCTAAAAGATAAAACGCATGAAATGAACATCTTGGTTCCAGCGAGACGTGTTCAAAGATCTCTCTTGATGTTCTTTGATATGCAGCCTTGTAATTGAATGCACATCAAAATATTTTCTCCTCAGTGGCAACAAGGTAACAAATTATCAGCTAGCCCTGGTGTTTCTCTTCCTCAAAAAGGAAGGGAGGGGCTGGCCGCTACCGCTACCGTTAGCCCACCCTGGCCGCTACCGTTAGCCCACCCTGGCCGCTACCGTTAGCCCACCCTGGCCGCTACCGTTAGCCCACCCTGGCCGCTACCGTTAGCCCACCCTGGCCGCTACCGTTAGCCCACCCTGGCCGCTACCGTTAGCCCACCCTGGCCGCTGGCTTCACAACAGGTTACAGCCTATAACTAGCAATACAAGCAAGCACTTTCCAGGGTGTGTACACTCTGAACAGGCGCTCAAAGAAAACCTGCAATGGAGGAGAGATCACTTCCCTTCATGCTTTTATCTCTGGACTGTCAAGTTTACAAAGACCTACTTGGGGAAAAAGCCAACCAACTACCTTCTGTTTCTTCCAGAATAACACCAATAATGTTTGCCCTTCAAAACATGCTTCCCCACTCCATTCTATTCTGTTCCTTGCAATAAACACCAACCATCCTTCCTTTAGAAGTCATTTCTTATCAGAATAGTACAATCTCAGGAGAGAGTTACATCATTTCAAATCAAATTGTGTTGGTCATACACATGGTTAGCAGATACTATTGCGAGTGTAGCAAAATTAATGTGCTTCTAGTTCCGACAATGCAGCATAAAAGATAAAAAAAGGAAACTTAGTGCTAAGGACTAGAAGCGAGGCAGCCCTCTGTCAGCGCCATCTTTAGGTTGGATACATATTCTGAAGAAAACAAAGCTGTTATAGATCATTGGCCCGACTCCTCAGCACATGAGATCTGATAGTGGTGACAGGTCTTACATGGGGCCAATGGAGCTGAAGACATCACAGCATTTTGAGCAGTGTGAAGTGTGTGAAAACATCAAACGTGTGAGGTATGTGTGTGTGTACTGAATGTGCACGGTTTAATAGACAGGTTGGTTGTTTAGCAACAAAATCAGATGGGGTACGGGGCCAACACAGACGGGGTAAGGGGGCCAAACCAGACGGGGGACAACAGACGGGGTCCGGAGACAACACAGACGGGGTAAGGGGGCCAAACTAGACGGGGGAAAACACAGACGGGGTCCGGAGACAACACAGACGGGGTCCGGAGACAACAGACGGGGTAAGGGGGCCAAACCAGACGGGGTCCAAACCAGACGGGGTCCAAACCAGACGGGGTCCAAACCAGACGGGGTAAGGGGACAACACAGACGGAGTACTGTCATAAACATAAAGCTCCTGGCTACTATCCAATCAATGACAATATCCCACCACTGGTTAGCCACCATTGGCTTAAAAAGCCAAACATAACAATACCTGGCAATTAATTTCCAGTAATATTGCCCATCTGGTGCGCGTGTTTGTCCATCACTCCGTATTTAGCCTGTTAGCGGTGCTAATGATAACAGTCTGGTGGGTAGAATAGACAAAGACTTTCCCCAAAAACCTTCAATGAAAATGTTAACTGCAGAGTAGGCTTACCTGACAGAACTAGAAATCATTATTTGATTAAATTGGGAGTCCATTGTTTCGCAAACTATGACATGTGCTGCAGCAGTATGCCTAACAGCAGAAACAAATCGCTAGACTGACATTTCTCATTCTTAGATGCACAACTAAAGGGGAATTAGACAAATTTAAAAATGTGTTAAGCATTGAAATGTACTCAGAACATATGGCTGGGAGATATGATTTTTTGTCTATCAAAATGTCTGACGGTATTGTATGTTTTTCAATAATAAAAGTAGTAAATGTTCTTTTTCAGTAGTTCATAACCGTCGCGTGAGAAGACAAATTATGAGATTTCTAAATGAGTCTCTCCATTTATACTGTTCAACACAACAAAAAATATTTTCATCAATTTCCACACTGTGCCATGCAGCATGATATGGGCATCAAATATAGGCCTAGTTAATTGGTGAACTGTTGGAATCATGAAAATAATGATTATTCTAATTCTATAGTTGGAATATAGTGGGCAGCATCTTGAATACATTGCTGTTTGACAATAAATTTAATAAACCAGGGAAGAATTATTGACATGGTAGGAACCAAACGTGTTGGTGGGTCAAATGCGGTATACTGCCCGGCCCTATCAGAACATCAATTAGCTGTTTATAACTAAATACAGAAAACAGTATATGGGAAAATACAAGTCACGCCAAATACTGTTTAACAACCATTATTTGACCGGGTATATTCACAGAAAACACATAGTGTACACCAAGGACCTGAAGACAAGTTGCAGTGTAGAGGAGAAGCTATAAAACAAATAAGTAATACTAACTCGCGACAAAAAAAATGAAGTAGCTCTCATGCTAGAAAAAGGTTTACAGGCCCCTGAATTAGATTGTTGACATGTCAAATATATTTTGAAAACAAATACATTTGCACAATGAGCACTTCTCAAATATATTGTTACAGCTGTTGTTACAACTGCATCCTTATGTAATACATGTATCACTAGCCACTTTAACTATGCCACTTTGTTTACATACTCATCTCATATGTTATACTGTACTCGATATCATCTACTGTATCTTGCCTATGCTGCTCTGTACCATCACTCATTCATATATCCTTATGTACATATTCTTTATCCCCTTACACTGTGTATAAGACAGTAGTTTTTTGGAATTGTTAGTTAGATTACTTGTTCGTTATTACTGCATTGTCGGAACTAGAAGCACAAGCATTTCGCTACACTCGCATTAACATCTGCTAACCATGTGTATGTGACAAATAAAATTAGATTTGATTTGGTTAGCTAGTCAATTTGCCACAGTAGCAGACGTGAAATCAGTAAAAACACCTCAAAACAAGACCTTGCGTCAAGCACGAGATAAAACTAGCTTAAACAAGCCACCTACGATTCCCCACATGCCAGGATGTATTTCTCTCCCTCTTCATTGCTGCTAGCCATCTGCACATCCAGATTCACAACACACTGACTTCTGCCACATTGAATCGGATGATAAAACGGTGTCTCTCTCAAGACTGCTTCATCAGTCTGGGGGACACCCCTCACCTCAAAGGCTGTTGAGGGAGGGGCCGTTGTGGAGGATGCGATGGAAGAGCTAAAGAAAGTGCTGATGAAGGAGCAGCTGGCCTGTCCACGGCCAAACAAAACAGAGTTACCGGGTCTCCAAGGCCAAGGTTGCTCTTATCTGTCCAAAGGGGAAAAGTTCATTTGCAAGCCCAATCATGTGTGAGTGTGGCTTGAGGCATCCAGAGAGGGAAATCATTTTATCCTGGGAGAGGAGGAAGTCAGACTGCCAGTTTGTATCCAGGCACTGGCTTGTAAAGGCAGCTATTAGAACCATTTAACGAGGCATCATTTCAGACTCTACGGTAGGAGGAGTGGGTGGTGCTCGTGGCGGTGGAGGGAAAATGGCTGCCCAGGGACATTTTATTATACTGGCTCCATGTGTTGTCAAATGGATGAAAAATAATTGCGTCGTTATTCATACTTATGAAGCCCTACCGCTGTCCTTCCCATGACACTGGTCAGATTTGCATAAGCGCTTTCCTCGCTTAAGAGAAACATCAAGGAGTCGCTGCAAAGAATGCCAACACAACCTTCTGATAATGACTATCCTAACACTATTGATATTGAGCAATGGTCTGCATATGTAAAGTATTGGTAGTTTATTTGATGTGTAGGTTTTAATGACATATTAGCTCATCACTAAAGTTCAACCAATGATATTAAAACACAAGACACTAAGCAATGTTTACAATCAGTGATGGCTTCTCAGGATGTTTAGCATTCTGTTATGGATTTAACATGGGCACGTACAGGCTAATAGACCGTGTGTGGAGGATCACAAGGCTATATCTGCTGAGGAGAGGCAAAAGCACTCTTCCACGTTGTTTCTGGATGACTGGAGGTTTTTAATATATCCCCCCTGACAACCTGCTGCTTGGAGGGTGCTAAAGGTCGAGGCAGGAGTTCCCGGTGGCAGGAAGTGAGCTAAAGGACTGGGGAGGATCTGTCGCTATCACTACCATGCACTAGGGATGTGACAAATGGAAAAACACGAGTTTGTAGTGATGCCTCTAGCAGTGTCTTAGACCGCAGTGCCACTCGGGAGACACAAAATGTGATTTTAAACCTAATCCTAACCTGAATCATCGGCATCGTTAACAGTTGGAAAAATGGCAGAGAGGCAGGCGACGACAGGCAAACTCCTGTATGGCAACACCTTGAGAAGTTAAACGGAAAGGAAATGCAGCAAACTTTGCAAGGTGGAATTGAGGTACAGTAATGCTTAACAATCTGAAAGGAAAACACCATAAAAACAGAAAAATAAATCCCCCTCCGCCACATCCCTAGTGTATGGTAGTAATGCTTAACAATCTGAAAGGAAGACGCCCTAAAAACAGAAAAATAAATCCCCCTCCGCCACATCCCTAGTGTATGGTAGTAATGCTTAACAATCTGAAAGGAAGACGCCCTAAAAACAGAAAAATAAATCCCCCTCCGCCACATCCCTAGTGTATGGTAGTAATGCTTAACAATCTGAAAGGAAGACACCCTAAAAACAGAAAAATAAATCCCCCTCCGCCACATCCCTAGTGTATGGTAGTAATGCTTAACAATCTGAAAGGAAGACACCCTAAAAACAGAAAAATAAATCCCCCTCCGCCACATCCCTAGTACATGGTAGTGATAGAGACAGATCCTCGCCAGTCGTACATGGTAGCGATAGAGACAGATCCATGCAAGACCTCTCCAGACACCCGCCTCAACCCTGAACAGGCTAACAGCAGCAGCCATTAGATGGCCTACTTTATCCACTTGTTGACATGGTTGTCATTTTAGAAGATAACAGGCAACATTGACATGGAGAAGATTTCAAACGACAATGAAAGCTTTTCCTTTTCTGCGCTGGCTTGTCCAGGTATGATTTCAATCTGAGCATGAATAGAGAATGATGGAACATGTGTAGGTCTAGACCTACTCCTCTCACTGGCTGTTGTCTAGACCTACTCCTCTCACTGGCTGTTGTCTAGACCTACTCCTCTCACTGGCTGTTGTCTAGACCTACTCCTCTCACTGGCTGTTGTCTAGACCTACTCCTCTCACTGGCTGTTGTCTAGACCTACTCCTCTCACTGGCTGTTGTCTAGACCTACTCCTCTCACTGGCTGTTGTCTAGACCTACTCCTCTCACTGGCTGTTGTCTAGACCTACTCCTCTCACTGGCTGTTGTCTAGACCTACTCCTCTCACTGGCTGTTGTCTAGACCTACTCCTCTCACTGGCTGTTGTCTAGACCTACTCCTCTCACTGGCTGTTGTCTAGACCTACTCCTCTCACTGGCTGTTGTCTAGACCTACTCCTCTCACTGGCTGTTGTCTAGACCTACTCCTCTCACTGGCTGTTGTCTAGACCTACTCCTCTCACTGGCTGTTGTCTAGACCTACTCCTCTCACTGGCTGTTGTCTAGACCTACTCCTCTCACTGGCTGTTGTCTAGACATACTCCTCTCATTGGCTGTTGTCTAGACATACTCCTCTCATTGGCTGTTGTCTAGACATACTCCTCTCATTGGCTGTTGTCTAGACATACTCCTCTCATTGGCTGTTATCTAGACATACTCCTCTCATTGGCTGTTGTCTAGACCTTTTCCCCACACAGCCTTATTCTAAAATGGATTTTTTTTAAACATTCCTGAATACACACACACACACACACACACACACTACCCCATAATAACAAAGCAAAAGATGGTTAGACATTTTTTCAAATGTGAAATATCACATTTACATAAATATGCAGTCCCTTTACTCAGTACTTTGTTAAAGCATATTTAGTAGCGATTTCAGCCTCGTTTCTTCTTGGATATGATGCTACAAGCTTGACACCTGTATTTGGGGAGTGTCTCCCATTCTACTCTGCAGATCCTCTCAAGCTCTGTCAGGTTGGATGGGGAGCGTCGCTGCACAACTATTTTCAGGTCTCTTCAGAGATGTTCGAGCGGGTTCAAGTCCGGGCTATGGCACTGAAGAACATTGAGACTTGTCTGTGTGCTTGAGGTCGGTGTCCTGTTGGAAGGTGAACCTTTGCCCCGGTCTGAGGTCCTGAGCGCTCCGGAACAGATTTTCATCAAGGATCTCTATACTTTGCCAAGTTAATATTTCCCTTGATCCGGACTTATCTCCCAGTCCTTGCCGCTGAAAAACATCCCTTCAGCATGAGGCTGCCACCACCATGCTTCACTGGATGGATGGTGCCAGGTTTCCTCCAGATGTGATGCTTGCAATTCAGGCCAAAGACTTCCATCTTGGTTTCATCAGACCAGAGAATCTTGTTTCTCCTGGTATGAGTCTTTTAGGTCCCTTTTGGCAAACCCAAAACGGGCTGTCATGTGCCTTTTAGTGAGGAATAGCTTCCGTCTAGCCACTCTACCATAAAGGCGTGATTGGTGGAGTGCTGCAGAGATGGTCATCCTTCTGGAAGGTTGTCCCATCTCCACAGAGGAACTCTGGAGCTCTGTCAGAGTGACCATCAGGTTCTTGGTCACCTCCCTGACCAAGGCCCTTGTCCCCTGATTGCTCAGTTTGTCCGGACACTAGGAATTGTCTTGGTGGTTCCAAACTTCTTCCTGTCCCTCAACACAATCCTGTCTCAGAGTTCTATGGACAATTCCTTTGACCACATGGCTTGGTTTTTGCTCTGACATGCACTGTCAACTGTTGGACCTTATGTCCAATCAATTGAATTTACCACAGGTGGATCCAATCAAGTTGTAGATACATCAAGGATTATCAATGTAAACAGGATGCACCAGAGCTCAATTTTGAGTTTCATAGCAAAGGGTCTGAACACTTAAAGGTATTTGCGTGTCCTATTTCTATTTTTAATACACCAGCAAACCTGGTTTTCACTTTATCATTTTGGGGTATTGTACATAGATTGTTGAAATTATATATTTTTCTCACCAATTCCAGAACAGGGCTGTAAACGTAACAAAATGTGGAAAACGTCAAGGGGTCTGAATACTTTCCCAATGCAATGCACTCCTCCCATTGGCTGTTGTCAAAACAGCAACAATACCAAGAACAGGCAAGACAAACATGGTTTTCCACTTTTAATGCCAACAACCGTTCTACACTCCAATCCATTCTCCTATCATTGTTTGAACAACTGAAAGACAGAAAATGGAGGTCAAAACAGAGTGAAAACAAAGTAAAAGGCCCTCAGCCATTTAGTATGACATGAGGGTCATATGGACCTCTTGACACTCCAGAACACCCCTCTATACATTCAGCTGAATGGGCTCCATGGACTCCTAAACAGACAGTGCCAGTGCCTGAGAGGACCAAGGCAGCAGTGTGACACCACCGGCCAACACCCCAGTGTGTGTCTGTGTGGGCATGTGTCCATAGCCACTACTCCTCATGCCAGTGTCTGTCATAGCAGACCACAGGAGAGCGGCAAGCTTTCCATTGGCTCAGCAGCAGCCAACCAGATATTACCAATCCTCAGAGAGAGCACCCCCACCTTAGTCCCTGTGAGCCTGTCTGGACATTCAGGCTATTGCACTGGCATCGACCAGGAAGTCTGGCCCCGAAGGCAGCACAAACACATTTTTCTAAAAGCCCCCTCCATTCACTACTGGCCATAATGAGAGTACAGTGAATAATAGGATGGGAATACAGCTCCATCTCTGTTGGTCTTGGTGCCGGGGTGCTGAAGCCAGCTCTTTGTTGATGTGGCTGCTGGGGCTGCCGGGGAAGGGGGGGTGTCTGAGGATTAGAGCACCCCGGGTCGGGGAGCATTAGTGCTGTCTGGTTTAGGACTGAACTGGGCCATGGTCAACGGTGCCCTGAGGGGCCCCAGCGAGGGGGTCAATGAGCCTACCCCCTACAGACAGCAGTGGTAACAGTAACACCACATTTCCAGTACTCAGTCAGAAAAAAAATGGCATTAGGGAAACAAGTGATGTTCGAAAGAGGAAATAGTCTGTCTTACAAAGTTGTGTAATACACCCATGATGATAGCAAAATGAGCAATGTCCACATTTAGGCTACTCCATGGAACAATATTTAGGAAGACAACATACAGCACAGTTATAAAAAGGAACCATTCAGTACAAAATATATAGAAATGATTGGACAGCTGTTTGAATTAATGAGGCACTCAATGATGCATGGTCACTATCACACTGAATCAGCTGACTACGCGATGTTGCACCATGTCATCATGAGCCCCAGTTAAAAATCACAGAGCACTGTTCAAAAATGTTAAACAGCATGAATCACCCATTAAATCAACATTAAAATGTGATATGAATGCCCATTGACTACTCAGAAACCACTCAGAAAACAGAAGTCGGTGGGTGAAAGTGTCTAGTTTCTCAAGCCCGTATTTTCTCTCAGATGAGACAATAGTGGCCTAGCCCTTCCTGACATCTCTTGGCTTCCAGAAGCTCTGCTGTCATTCCGGGGTGACAAAGTGGCCCTAAAGCGAAAAGGGCCTCAACAGAAAGACCATTGTACAATGAAGTGGCGAGATGGGGAGTCATCCATGCACACTTGAAATCATGACATGGGAGTCATCCATGCACACTTGAAATCATGACATGGGAGTCATCCATGCACACTTGAAATCATGACATGGGAGTCATCCATGCACACTTGAAATCATGACATGGGAGTCATTTCCACAGTTGGAATGCTTCAGTTAAAAACAGAGCACACTGAAGACATCATGAGCACTTTAAAAACACTTCCCCTCGTCTTTTCTGCATCAGTCATGCATTTATTAACTACTCTTCTACAAGCTATTGGAAACTAGAGCCATGTGTCATGGAGAGGCATCAAATTAACTATCAATAGGGATTGTCACACCCCCACTGTGACTCGACAAATGAACTGACCGGGGAACTCTTACGGAAGCCATCCACAGCAAACAGATCTCGCCTCTCGCTAAATTCCAACCCCTCAAATGTATCCACTCCTCAAGAACAGGGTAAACTTGGCAACGTTAACCCTGTGTTTGTCTGTGTTGCCCTTTTCAAACCAGCAACACAAGCAGCATATTGATTGCGAGGGCACCGTAAAACCTTTGCTGGCTTTCAGGTCTTATCGATCTCTCAAAATGTCTTCAATCCATTAGAGCGCTTTATATTCATGGCTTCTTTCGGTTCTTGCAAAGTACTGAAAACTTGCACAACTGTGTTGAACTTTAATGGCATGGCTGAATGAAGCACAGTTGGATGATCCATCTTATCAGTCTTGCTGACAGCAATGTTAGTTAGCCAGTAACCCAGCCATTCAAATGACCGGAGTGACTTACCAGAGGGCTGCAGGCTCCAGGAAGTGTCCAGCTAGGAGCCAAAGTAGGGCAGGGCCTTCCAGCACTACACTATTATTAGTCTCAATGGGGTGCCTGGCTTAACGCTCCACTCACGGTACAGAGACTAAACCCCCTTGATGAGCAGACTCAAGTGACTGAAGCATTGGGGCAGATGATCAATCTACCTATTAGTGTCTACTTGACAGTGAGCCTATTTAAAATTTTAAAAAGGCAGCCGCAGAACAGGCCAGTGACCCAACATTTTAGAGTACAGAAGTCCTGAGGCAAACAAATGAGACCCAGCTAGTTGGCCAGGCCTGCACAGGCCCACAATAGTCTTACCAGGAGTCGTATTCCTATTTTTTCAAAATCTCCTTTCAAGATGGCTACGGGTCGTGTTGAAATTGTTCCTGTAGTTAGAAATAAGATTTGCATTCCTGAAACATTATTTGGTCTGAGAAACTAAGCTAATTGATTACACCCAAATTGGTCCTTTTAATTTATAGGACTCAATAAACATAGTACCTAACATCCAATTTCATGAGGAATCCAATAACATGATCAAAAGCCCCCCCATTATCAGTTCCCCATGTCTAACAAGTAGTATGTAGCAACGGATTGGAGTATTGTTTCGTCATACTATGTAATGTATTCCCTGTTAACCTGGTGGTTTTTCCCTGTTCCGAGAAATTGGCTATTGAAGTCGCTTGCATTACTTAACAAAAGTGTGAAAATGCCCGGGTTTTGTCCACTAGATGCCACTGTTCCTGCCACACCCTTTTATAAAATGTCACTGGTCTCATGTTTATTGAACAGACCACAACATTTTATTTGTAACTTTGGGCAGAGAGCCATTTTGCTTGTGCTCATGATGAAAATAAATTGTATGGTCTGAGATGGTGGGCGTCATGGCTTGCTGAAAGTACATGGAACGGCTCCTACGGACGCTCATCGAGAGGTGCTGCAGTAAAACAAAAAGACAGAGGAAAAGGCCTCATCTGAAAATCGGTGAAGGCCAAATTACTTCTTCCCATTTCACTTCGGCTTCCTTTGTGCTCGAGACCTGTTCTCAGCCAAACTCCCTATTAAAAATTCCCCTCGCACCTTCCAGTATAATTAGTCCACTGAAATATCATATGCCTCTTAATCAAAGCACTTGGTGGGCCTTGGCAGACTCCCCAAAGCTTTAGCAAAAGTTAATAAAGGAGAACGGGAGGGAAAGTTCTGCATCTTATCAAGGCACTGCAGGTGAGACTCGCGATTATCAAGACATACTGCTAAGTGCTAATTATGCGTGGACGGGGTTGGTTTCATTGGTTGTAAACTGTCGCTCTTGAAAGCAGGGTTGCTGATGTGTGTGTGTGTGTGTGTGTAGGCTATGGGTTGAAACATGGAACTATTGTAACTACCAAGACAGAAGTCACATGAGCCACTGATTACAGCTACAACTCACATTTCCATACAACCTTGACAATAAGAAGAGATTTAGGAATGTTAGTAAAAATGCTGCATCATTATGAGGCTACACTGCTGCTAGTACCAGGCTCATCATTATGAGGCTACACTGCTGCTAGTACCAGGCCCGTCATTATGAGGCTACACTGCTGCTAGTACCAGGCCCATCATTATGAGGCTACACTGCTGCTAGTACCAGGCCCATCATTATGAGGCTACACTGCTGCTAGTACCAGGCCCATCATTATGAGGCTACACTGCTGCTAGTACCAGGCCCATCATTATGAGGCTACACTGCTGCTAGTACCAGGCCCATCATTATGAGGCTACACTGCTGCTAGTACCAGGCCCATCATTATGAGGCTACACTGCTGCTAGTACCAGGCCCATCATTATGAGGCTACACTGCTGCTAGTACCAGGCCCGTCATTATGAGGCTACACTGCTGCTAGTACCAGGCCCATCATTATGAGGCTACACTGCTGCTAGTACCAGGCCCATCATTATGAGGCTACACTGCTGCTAGTACCAGGCCCATCATTATGAGGCTACACTGCTGCTAGTACCAGGCCCGTCATTATGAGGCTACACTGCTGCTAGTACCAGGCCCATCATTATGAGGCTACACTGCTGCTAGTACCAGGCCCGTCATTATGAGGCTACACTGCTGCTAGTACCAGGCCCGTCATTATGAGGCTACACTGCTGCTAGTACCAGGCCCGTCATTATGAGGCTACACTGCTGCTAGTACCAGGCCCATCATTATGAGGCTACACTGCTGCTAGTACCAGGCCCATCATTATGAGGCTACACTGCTGCTAGTACCAGGCCCATCATTATGAGGCTACACTGCTGCTAGTACCAGGCCCATCATTATGAGGCTACACTGCTGCTAGTACCAGGCCCATCATTATGAGGCTACACTGCTGCTAGTACCAGGCCCATCATTATGAGGCTACACTGCTGCTAGTACCAGGCCCATCATTATGAGGCTACACTGCTGCTAGTACCAGGCCCATCATTATGAGGCTACACTGCTGCTAGTACCAGGCCCATCATTATGAGGCTACACTGCTGCTAGTACCAGGCCCATCATTATGAGGCTACACTGCTGCTAGTACCAGGCCCATCATTATGAGGCTACACTGCTGCTAGTACCAGGCCCATCATTATGAGGCTACACTGCTGCTAGTACCAGGCCCATCATTATGAGGCTACACTGCTGCTAGTACCAGGCCCATCATTATGAGGCTACACTGCTGCTAGTACCAGGCCCGTCATTATGAGGCTACACTGCTGCTAGTACCAGGCCCGTCATTATGAGGCTACACTGCTGCTAGTACCAGGCCCGTCATTATGAGGCTACACTGCTGCTAGTACCAGGCCCGTCATTATGAGGCTACACTGCTGCTAGTACCAGGCCCATCATTATGAGGCTACACTGCTGCTAGTACCAGGCCCATCATTATGAGGCTACACTGCTGCTAGTACCAGGCCCATCATTATGAGGCTACACTGCTGCTAGTACCAGGCCCATCATTATGAGGCTACACTGCTGCTAGTACCAGGCCCATCATTATGAGGCTACACTGCTGCTAGTACCAGGCCCATCATTATGAGGCTACACTGCTGCTAGTACCAGGCCCATCATTATGAGGCTACACTGCTGCTAGTACCAGGCCCATCATTATGAGGCTACACTGCTGCTAGTACCAGGCCCATCATTATGAGGCTACACTGCTGCTAGTACCAGGCCCATCATTATGAGGCTACACTGCTGCTAGTACCAGGCCCATCATTATGAGGCTACACTGCTGCTAGTACCAGGCCCATCATTATGAGGCTACACTGCTGCTAGTACCAGGCCCATCATTATGAGGCTACACTGCTGCTAGTACCAGGCCCATCATTATGAGGCTACACTGCTGCTAGTACCAGGCCCATCATTATGAGGCTACACTGCTGCTAGTACCAGGCCCATCATTATGAGGCTACACTGCTGCTAGTACCAGGCCCATCATTATGAGGCTACACTGCTGCTAGTACCAGGCCCATCATTATGAGGCTACACTGCTGCTAGTACCAGGCCCATCATTATGAGGCTACACTGCTGCTAGTACCAGGCCCATCATTATGAGGCTACACTGCTGCTAGTACCAGGCCCATCATTATGAGGCTACACTGCTGCTAGTACCAGGCCCATCATTATGAGGCTACACTGCTGCTAGTACCAGGCCCATCATTATGAGGCTACACTGCTGCTAGTACCAGGCCCATCATTATGAGGCTACACTGCTGCTAGTACCAGGCCCATCTCTCAAATTATTCCTGAAGTTTTCAAAAGTCTTGCCTGAAACACAGCCTTGACAGGGGGACTTTTACATTTCCAAAAGATTTGTGTTAATTGAATAAATACATTACTGAGCTGTTGTATTGTTAACATTGGATATGTAATCCACTGCAGAATACTAAATTGTACTATATTTAAATAATGGTTTGGTTGTTTGCTAGATACACTTGTCACTGATGACAATGCCTTGGGGTCGACACCGTGTAGGTAAGCCTTACTGAAAACAAGCCGAACAATTTGTTAAGAGCCAGAGTTAACATGGTCGTGGGTCCTTGAAACACAATTTAGCCAGAAAACAGGAAGGGAGATGTTCAAGCACTGCCACTTCACTGCCACGTCCCAAAAGAACATGACAATTAGAGGATTTCCTAGTGTGCTCCAGTAGGGTATGAGCAGCACAGAGTGGCCATCTGCCTGTATGCCTGGCCCCAGACACCCCACCTCTGATAACCTCCCAGCAAACCACCACAGGGCAGGACAAAGCCAAACAAGTGTCATAAAGCCACTCAGTCTGCTTTAGGACTCTGCTTTGATGGGCGGCAGGCAAAACCCCCAGAGACAATGGCATCTCCTCAGGGCACAGAAATGTTAACATTCCTTGAATAAAAATGTCTTCAGCTGAAATATTTGAAAGCTCATAAAAGCAGCCCATTGTTGAGGGTTGCTTTCCAAAGCTACGGAACAGGAAGTAGGACTACCAAGACTCCTTCAAACAATACAAGGGGAAAAACAGAAGAAATGTGTATATCTGTGGCAGGAAGCTAGACGGTCCCGTCTCTCTTTAGGATAATGCAAAGCAACTGATACAAAAGCCTCACACACACAATGATTAGCTTACTTTTTGACAGTCTGATAATCAGCCCAACTTATCATTCATTAATTTAGCCAAGATGATAACTGCTCCCAATAGAATGGGGTGGTAAGCTGAGATAACACAAGCTTGTTCAAACCCAAAACTAATTTAGTTCATCATGCAAATGAGAGACGCCAACATTTCCCTGAACACTGCATTGCCTCACACCATTTAGCCTACAGAACCTAGGTTCCTCACGCATGTAGCCTAGTGCTCTGGCTAATATTGCTTTTCACATCTGTTCAGACACTGGGGGCATTAACCACCTACGTGGTCTATTCGAGTTCTCAAGTAGTCTGAATAACATGACTGAAATAACAGCAACATAAAAAATAGTAATAACAATTTGACTACAGGTCAGGCCTTTAACATTGGGAGAAAATGTCAAGTATGCTGAGCGCAAACTTGAAAATAGTACAAATTCAGTGCAACTTCCAGCACGTTGACTGAACACGGACGGTGCATCCACTTTAAGTTAGTTTTAACAGAGGCCAAGGTGACTGAAAATGTTGTTTGATGCAAGAAACCATGCATTACTATTCCCATAGCATTATTACAGAGAATCAAACAGTTAGCCTCTGCCTGTTGGCTCAGCTTATTTCAAGCCCGTCTCAAAATACAGCACTGCCCCTAAGACAAAACAAAAAAGCTCTTTACCCGACTCTCTTTTCAAAGATGTCTAGAAATGCATGTGTTTTGTGCTCTTGGAGGAAGCAATCACTCCCCATTGCTGACTACAAATGATTTGTAACTTGGCTAACTAGCAAAAGATATGAACAAAATGTGTACACGTGGATACATTTAGCTCTCGCTTTGATCTCAAAACAAAAGCATTTACTCATGACCGATCATGCTGTAAACACAGTCCAGCTCAAAGTAAATGGCACACATCCATATATGGCAACAGTCTATTTGCATATAGAGCAGCACAGGTATGTAGAGTACAGGTTGAGTAGTGCATGTCAATGCAATAGAATCCTACTCCGATGCGTTCTGCCGACAGTAAAAGTATTTTGTTTTGGGTAGTGTTGCATTGAAAGTGGCTAACATTGCGTTGAGTCGATCACAATTGCCACAGTAAAGGTAAACGTTGATAGTGTTAACAGGGAAAACTCTAGAACAATGGTCACCAACCTTTCTGAGTCACGATCACAGAGTCAAAATGCAAGCTGAGATCTACCGCTTAGATTTATTAACATGACTTAGACGTAAGCCTATGCAACATTAATAACCAATTAAAAACAGCACTGTAGCAATAATGTTTGTGCAGTAAACTATAGGCCTATTATCAATGCATACTGTCTTTGCTGCCAATGCATTGTTGTTGGACTGAGACTGAGGGTCCGCCTCTCAACACCCCTCCACTTCCCCTTTCCTACACTGACCAAAAGGAAACAGTCTTCCAGCTGATGGTCATTCACAGCAGACTGAGGGTCCACCTCTCAACACCCCTCCACTTCCCCTTTCCTACACTGACCAAAAGGAAACAGTCTTCCAGCTGATGGTCATTCACAGCAGACTGAGGGTCCACCTCTCAACACCCCTCCACTTTCCTACACTGACCAAAAGGAAATAGCGTCTTCCAGCTGATGGCTAAACTCCAGTCGCACTGCATTATTTCTACTTCATGCAAAATTCATGTTGTTACTCCTATGAACAGAGAAAATAAAATGTTCCTTGATATTAAAAGACCCAAATAACGCAAGCCTATCGATACACTTTCCTGCTCGTTCATTACTGCTGCACTGCTTGTTGTAGCGCTGAGTGGAAATAGGAAGAACACCCATTTTATGGCTTATAAAAAAGTGTTGAATACAAAGTGTTGACATTGCTGAGTAAGAACTTAAACATGAACTCAGTCATAAAAACAGCATCTCTTTGCTATACTCATTGAGTCGCTCTCATGGTTTTAAACATTTTGGAATCTCACAGTACCAACTTTGCTTCAGCTTTCTATAATGCCTGCAACGTTACTGCAGACACGATCATCTGAGCCAACTGATTGGACAGCGGTAGGTCTGAGCCAACTGATTGGACAGCGGTAGGCCTTTATTGCACTTGATTTGCTCTCTGGGCCTGCCGGGAAGGGAGAGTTTGTACCTACAGACACATGAAATGGTTCAAAATGGCAACCTTTCCCCTACCCAGGTGCACCTACCACCAACAGCAGGAGACAAATAAAAAATAGGAACAAGGATTTATCGTTGGGGTTTTTACAGAAATGTTTGAAGGTCGACTAGGAATGCCTTGGAGATTGACCAATCGATCGACCGGTTGGTGACCACTGCTCTAGAAAGTTGAGTGAAGTTTAATCTCAAGCTACTCTCTGCGGGCTGATATTTCTGCACTGCAGTCCCAGGGAGCTGCGTGTCTCGGGGCTACTGCGTGTGCTCGCACAGCTTAGAGGGAACATTGGCTGAGGCAGAAACCTCAAATTAAACTCTAAACCCAATGAGCCCATTATGCATCACATTTCTAGAAAAGATGTAGTCCCCAGGTCTTTTCAAAGGTGCTTATGAATGAAAAGGCATTTCCACTGATGAGTCTCTTTTGGAAGTCTGAATAGCAACTGATCCACCGTTCCTTTGAGCATCAGCTAGCTCTGCACTTCAATCACAGAAAGAATCATTCAAGAACATATGAAAAAATGTGCTGATGAAGGACACTCATTGAAGAGAGGACTTTGAAATGGGTTTGGAAGGACACGTAAACTACAAATCACAGTCGCTGACTCTGACAAATGTGCACACTGCCAAGGCCAAACCATGGAGGCTTTTTTGGCATATACAGTGCCTAAAGAGCGTATTCACAAATATATATAACACAAGTGTTCAACAACCGGAGTTAGAATCACCTTTGGCAGCGATTACAGCTGTGAGTCTTTCTGGGTAAGTCTAAGAGCATTCCAAACCTGGATTGAACAATATTGCCATACTATTATTTATTTTTAATGATTTAAACTCTATCAAGTTGATTGTTGATTATTTTTAAGTCTGCCATACATTTTCATGCAGATGTTAAGTCAAAACTGTAACTAGGCCACTCAGGAACATTTAATGTCATCTTGGAAAGCAACTCCAGTGTACATTTGGTCTTGCGTTTTAGGTTATTGTCCTTCTGAAAGGTGAATTTGTCTCCAAGTGTCTGTTGGAAAGCAGACTGAACAAGGTTTTACTCTAGGATTTTGCCTTTGCTTAGCTCTATTCTGTTTCTATTTATCCTAAAAACACATCCCTAGTTCTTGACAATTAATATCATACCCATAACATGATGCAGCCACTACCATGCTTGAAAATATGAAGTGGTACTCAGTGATGTGATGGATTTGCTACAAACATAATGCCTTGTATTGAGGAATGCATGTTTTGGAATATTTGTATTCTATACAGTCTTCCTTCTTTTCACTCTGTCATTTAGGTTAGTATTGTGGAGTAACTACAATGTTGATCCATCCTCAGTTCTCCTGTCACAGCCATTAAACTCTGTAACCCATGTAAAAAAGTCACAATTGGCCTCATTGTGCTATCCCTGAGTGGTTTCCTTCCTCTCCGGCAACTGAGTTTGGACAGGCATCTGGATCTTCGTAGTGTATTGATACACCCTCCAAAGCGTAATTATTAACTTCACCATGCGCAAAGGGATATTCAATGTCTGCTTGCTTTTTTATGTATTACCCATCTACTAATAGGTGCCCTTCTTTGTGAGGCATTGGAAAACCTCCCTGGTCTTTGTGGTGGAATCTGTGTTTGAAATTCACTGCCGACCTGAGGGACCTTACAGATAATTGTATGTGTGGGGTACAGAGATGAGGCAGTCATTATAAAATAAATGTTGAACACTATTATTACACACAGAGTGAGGCCATGCAAACGTATGTGACTTGTTAATCAAATTTTTACTCCTGAAGTTATTTAAGCTTGCCATAAGAAACAGGTTGAATTCTTGACTAAAGCTTTTTATTTTGTGTGTGTGCTATCTATATATAAATGGGGGGAAAATAGTGACAATCTCAAATTAATACATTTCTATTTTGAGGCTGTAACAAAAAAAAGTGTGGAAAAAGTCAAATTGTGTTAACTTTCTGAAGGCATTAGGCTTGCTAGAGCGCACAGAGCAAAGACTGCTTCTCAGACCAGAGAGATGCAGACACAACAGCCAAGTGGGCTGAGCCAGTGCACACAAAAGCCCCCAAAAAGTAACTGTATTTAAGACTGCAGAAACAGTTTGACAGAACAAAGTGAAGCTGGATGAACCTCCGTTAATTGGTGAAGAGGCTGGATAGAATAGAATTGACTGGGGTGTGTGACAGTTTTTTTATTTCTGAAAAGTAGTGTATTTTTTAAAGATCAGGGGAGCCAAACATACAGCCCTCGGGGCAAAATAAGTTTGACACCCCTGTTTTAGGTTGTTTTCACACTTGGTCCCTTTCAGACAACTTTGGAGAACTCAATGCAGTTTGCAACAACAAAAAATTGTACAGTGAACATTCCAAAGGAACTCAGACCCCTCAAAAGAGCCCTCAGTGAAACCATCTTGAGAGGTGGTCTGAACTCTGTTCCTTCACTTTTGGGGGGGTAATGTGAACAAAAACATCCCCAGGTTTACATGTCGTTATTCCAGTGCCACCTTTTTCCCCAGACATAACCCCTCACATTAGTGCCAAAAAAGAGAGATGTGCAGGTTTGTGGGAAAAATGTGCATTTTTGGATATTGATTAGAGATTGTCAAGAATGCACAGAAATGCCCCAAAAAATTGTGGAGTTTAGTTCAGATAATTTTTTGCAATATGTGATCTATAGGCTAAGAGAGCTTCATTGACTGTTTATTTGATTGTGGGGTTTGAATAGTTTGAGGAGATAATATACTGTATTTGGTGAGAATCACAAACTAGGGTACAATTTTTTTTCTAGCTCTCAAAAGGGGCAGTACCCAACATTTGGTTTACAATGACAGCATTATTTAATCTGCAGTTTTTCTTCTGCCATTTATTCTGTTACCATAATATTTACATGTTAATCGTATCTTCTGATTAAAATGATTGTCTGATCTTTTATCTAAATGCAATCTATTAGCTTCCAACAACGTAAGTAGGTATATCTAGCTGTCCAATAACACATTCTGATTGAATGGCTTTCCTGACATTTGTAAAAACTCAGAGTGCATTGAATGAATGTTTGAAACATATCTTGGGGGTCCATTCTAAACATAGCACTGGGACTCAAACCACAAAATAGGTGAAGTGAACTGGCAAAATAGTTGAGTCCTCATTCAAATGCAAGGGGAGTGTGAACACAAAGAGAACTGAGTTATTTTGATTTTTTTTTTATCCCCAGGGTTCGCTTTAAAAATGACTGAAAACACCCATAGATGAATCAGACTAGTTTTATACTATGGTAGCATAGCTCTAAAACTGGACTGAGGAGGGTGGAATCTACTTTGATTGTGGTTGGGTTGTACAGACAGGATAACTCAAGTGTTAATGTTGTACCATCTGGTAGTTAGAAATAGTTAGCTAGTTTACTCGCCTAAACTCAGAAGTTCAAGTTGAGTTGAACGCATGAGAGACTGGCCACGTAGCAGGCGCTTGCTAGAATGTAGAGAGGGCATGAACACTGCTAAGGTACACAAATGTGGCTTTTCTTTTCTTTATCCCTTTACACTGACCAACATACCTAGTTAGTGTTCTTGTGCAACTTGCAAAACATATAGCTAGTTAGCTAGCTAACGTTACCCACTGTAACTGTACGAGTGTGTCTACAAGAAGCTAACGTGTAGCTGCCAGCTGATGTCTTAAAACATTGCTGGCTGGTCCACTACTGTAACGTTAGCTAGCTGGCAGGCTAACGTGTACATGTAACTTCCATGCATCCTATCAAATACAATGATAGCTAGCTACTTAGCTAGCAAACAAGCTAGTACGGCAAAAAGAGCCATTTCCGTCGCTATACTGTCTGAACAAGGCACTACATATGACGGTTGTCCTAACTAGCAGCTGGCTGTGTATGTGGAGAATGGAAAATTATTGCAAACAGACGTTAGCATTACATGGGCAATAATAAACATTAGAGAATGCTGAAAGACGTGTGACTTACCTGCGACAAAAGCTCAATAAATGTCCTGTTCAGTTATAGTGGTGAATATCCAGAGATGCTGAAATCAATTACTTAGATAGCTGGCTTCTCTCTGAATGTTCCTTTTCACAAGAGGCTGTATGCCTTACCTTCGCGCAACATTTAATGTGGACACACAATCGCGCATCTGCTTCTCACTGCTAGCACTCTGACACCGCGAGACAGTACGAGAGGGTGGAGATCTGACGAACCAATGAGAGGCCCCGGTGAGAAAGACAATGGCCAATGAAATCGAAGATTGTCGTTTTTTGTTTTGTTGTCATTGGCAGATTCAGATATCTGACGTTAGGGGTCGCGGTTGTGCACATACACAGTCATTTTAAATGATCTGTCTGTTATTAACTAAATGGGATAAAAGTATGCTTCATTCAATAGCAAAAACAGTTGTAAAAACATACATTGTGATCATATATGGCTCTTAAAAATATCTGGTAAAGAGGTTTTGATTCATTATGACTACAGCAATAGGATACAAGGTTTATTGTGGAATGTGGACGGATGCTACAACTCTGTATGAAAATGAGCAGAGGTGGGATGGCTACCTGCTATCCTGAGACCAAGATCTAGTCTGTTGTATTCATATAACTAACATTGAATTTCTACAGAATTAGACTAAACTTATGTTGAACCCTCTCAAGTGGCATTGTAATATGAGTTCTGATGTTGTGATATGAGTTCTCATGTTGGGTGATATGAGTTCTCATGTTGGGTGATATGAGTTCTGATGTTGTGATATGAGTTCTCATGTTGTGTGATATGAGTTCTCATGTTGTGATATGAGTTCTGATGTTGTGTGATATGAGTTCTCATGTTGTGTGATATGTGTTCTGATGTTGTAATATGAGTTCTCATGTTGGGTGATATGAGTTCTGATGTTGTGATATGAGTTCTGATGTTGTGTGATATGAGTTCTCATGTTGTGATATGAGTTCTGATGTTGTGATATGAGTTCTCATGTTGTGTGATATGAGTTCTGATGTTGTGATATGAGTTCTCATGTTGTGTGATATGAGTTCTCATGTTGTGATATGAGTTCTGATGTTGTGTGATATGAGTTCTCATGTTGTGATATGAGTTCTGATGTTGTGATATGAGTTCTCATGTTGTGTGATATGAGTTCTCATGTTGTGATATGAGTTCTCATGTTGTGTGATATGAGTTCTCATGTTGTGTGATATGAGTTCTCATGTTGTGATATGAGTTCTCATGTTGCTCTTTTTTGTCCTGTTTTAATTTGAGAAGAAAAAAAGTCTCAAGTCATCCCTGTTCAACATAGGCTGTGACCTGGCTGAAAACGTACATCACATTTGATTTCATGACAGCAGTACCAGAATCCCATTTTTTTTAAAGGAGCACGAGACCAATGTTTCAGTGTGTCCTTCTACTCTGCTTGTGTACAACCGGGCTGGGAGCTGTACTCATTAACCTGAGAAACAGCGAGGTAATTGTGGTATTTTCAGACATATTTACTCCAGATGAAACATTCACAATGTAAAAGGCATTAAGCAAATCAATAACAAATGTATTTTTGATTACTGCAGATTAGGGGACTTTGTGTGTGTGTGTGTGTGTGTGTCTCTGTGTGTATAGACTGCAGGCTACAATTAAGCTAATGAAGCAGGTTCTCATAAGGGCATGTCTTCTTGCATTATAAAACAACAATATTTCTGTGGATCTGTGGTGGTGCTCAGTCATGACAAATGCAGGTTACAAATGCTTTGTTAGCGTATCATTACGTGCTCTGCCTAATAGATCAATCAATAGAATTGTAATCATGTGTGGAAAATGTTAATAAACAGTAAACCTCATAGACAGGGTTAGGCTGTATCATACACCCACCACCCTTAAAAACACACAGCCATTTGAAATTCCAATATGATTCATTTTATTCACAAAACAACAACACTTTGAGGCCGTTGTCAAGCTCTTTCTCATGTTCATCAGCTCATACATTGTCCTTTCATCAGGCTCCCCTACTCACCTCCATGCATTATTCACTATGTCCCCCCCCCCCCCCCCCCCGCCCCCCAGTGAAAGGGTTCCTGACCTGCGATGAAGAGCTTCACTCCATACTCAGCCTTGCATGCTGGGTAATGAGCTTTGGCCATGTGTATGGCTGGTCATGCTTTTTGGATGTGTCACTGGGGTCGGTGTCCTGGTCCACTCTGCTAAGTGAGGAAAGGAAACAGGCTGCAGGCTACAGGGTGCTGTGGGTGTTATAGGAATAACATGCCAATAGGATGCACCATTTACAAGAGTGGCTTTTTAATGGTCAGCCGAATAATCAAAGATAGTAGCGTTGTGTATTTGTTGTTTGGATCAATGTTATTTTTAGTGTGTGTGTGTGTGTGTGTGTATGCTCTCCCACAGGAGTGCCTGTCCATCTCCAACATAAAGGAGGAGACAGTCTCTCAGAAGTAGACTGTCTCTCAGAAGTAAACAGTCTCTCAGAAGTAAACAGTCTCTCAGAAGTAAACAGTCTTTCAGAAGTAGACAGTCTCTCAGAAGTAGACAGTCTCTCAGAAGTAAACAGTCTCTCAGAAGTAAACAGTCTCTCAGAAGTAAACAGTCTCTCAGAAGTAAACAGTCTCTCAGAAGTAAATAGTCTCTCAGGAGTAAACAGTCTCTCAGAAGTTAACAGTTTGTCAGAAACCAGGTGAAAGGGTTCCTGACCTGCGATGAAGAGCTTCACTCCACACTCAGCCTTGCATGCTGGGTAATGAGCTTTGGCCATGTGTATGGCTGGTCATGCTTTTTGGATGTGTCACTGGGGTCGGTGTCCTGGTCCACTCTGCTAAGTGAAGAAAGGAAACAGGCTGCAGGCTACAGGGTGCTGTGGATGTTATAGGAATAACATGCCAATAGGATGCACCATTTACAAGTGGCCTTTTAATGGTCAGCCGAATAATCAAAGATAGTAGCGTTGTGTATTTGTTGTTTGGATCAATGTGATGATTGAAACCTGGACCCAAGATGCCAGGGGTGCATTCAGTTCGGTTCAACATTTGCTAATTGCTTGACGGTTTGTACTGAATGACACATTTCCCCAAAACAATGTGCAATATGGTTGTGACCATTTTAAACCACAAAACCTGTGCAGCATATATACAGTCATTCTCTGGGTCACCATATCCACAACATTCTTCAACTGGTCATTCAGCACGCCGTTCTTCAACTGGTCATTCAGCACGCCGTTCTTCAACTGGGTGTTCAGCACACCGTTCTTCAACTGGGCGTTCGGTACAGTTTCCTTGGAATTCAACGTTGCACACCGTTCTGTCAAACTGAACGCACCCAGCTGCATAATAATGAGTATGTAATGTTGCACTAATACAGGGGGGAAAAAACGACACAAGAGGAGGGCAGAAGGAATTAAGTAGGTCTATCTTGTTTTGGGAGAGGATGTGAGTGGAAAGTTGTTAAAACCACAGAGGACATTCCGGCACCTAATCACATTTCCTGGCAGCCACGTTCTCGATTCCCTCATCCAGGAACATGCAGAATGTTATTGAAATTAATAAGCTTAGTGTTTTTATCCCTGTCCCTATGCACAGAGGCTGATGTCTGGCACTACCCAGGTAGCTACTCCGAATGAAAAATATGCTCAAACACATGCTGGATATTATTCCATAGTAGTGTCAAAAAGCAGCATTCACAACACTGATAGGAGCTTTATATACACATCCAGCTTTACAGTACTTATAACTGCACTGCCAAAATTAGGAATTAGCATCTTATTTAAAACATATATATGTTTGGATGAAGATACTAGATGTGGACTGAATAAGTTACATGCATATGCTCATACTACAGGTTTAGGCATAAATATGTTATTATTAGGTTGATCAAGGAAGCGAAGGTAACCTGCCTAAATGATTACCGCCCCGTAGCACTCTTGTTGGTAGCCATGAAGTGCTTTGAAAGGCTGGTCATGGCTCACATCAACAGCATCCTCCAGGATACACTAGACCCACACCAATTCGCATATCGCCCCAACAGATCCACAGATGGCGCAATCTCAATCGCACTCCATCCTGCCCTTTCCCACCTGGACAAAAGGAACACCTATGTGAGAATGCTGTTCATTGACTACAGCTCAGAGTTCAACACCATAGTGCCCACGAAGCTCATCACTAAGCTAAGGACCCTGGGACTTAACACCTCCCTCTGCAACTGGATCCTGGACTTCTTGACGGGCCGCCCCCAGGTGGGGAGGGGGTTCAACAACACGTCTGCCACGCTTATATTCAACACTGGGGCCCCTCAGGGGTGTGTACGTAGTCCCCTCCTGTACTCCCTGCTCACCCAATACTGCATGGCCAAACACAACTCCAACACCATCAATAAGTTTGCTGAAGACACAACAGTGTTGCCTGAAAACCAACAACAATGAGACAGCATATAAGGAGGAGGTCAGAGAACTGGCAGTGTGGTGCCAGGACAACAACCTCTCCCTCAATGTGAGCAACATAAAGGAGTTGATTGTGGACTACAGGAAAAGGCGGGCTGAACAGGCCACCATTAACATCGACAGGGCTGTAGTGAAGCAGGTCAAGAGTTTCAAGTTCTTCTGTGTCCACATCACCAACAAACTATCATGGTCCAAACACACCAAGACAGTCGTGAAGAGGGCACGGCAAAACCTTTTCCCCCTCGGGAGACTGAAAAGATTTGGCATGGGTCCCCATATCCTCAAAGAGTTATACAGCTGCGCCATTGAGAGCATCCTGACCGGTTGCATCACCGCCTGGTATGGCAACTGGTCTGCATCTGACCGTAAGGCACTTCAGAGGGTAGTGCGTACAGCCCAGTACATCATTGTGGCCAAGCTTCCTGCCATCCAGGACCTTTATAATAGGTGGTGTCAGAGGAAAGCCCATAAAATTGTCAGAGACTCCAGTCACCCAAATCATAGACTGTTTTCGCTGCTTCCGCACGGCAAGCGGTACAGGAGCACCAAGTCTAGGAACAAAAGGCACTTTAACAGCTTCTACCCCCAAGCCATAAGACTGCTGAACAATTAATCAAATGGCCACCGGACTATTTACATTGATCCCCCCCGTCCCCCTCCCCCCCCCCATTTATTTTGTACACTTTTGCTACTTGCTGTTTATTATCTATGCATAGTGACTTCACCCCTACCTACATGTACAAATTCCCTCAACTAACCTGTACCCCCACACATTGACTCAGTACCGGTACACCCCTGTATATACCCTTGTTATTGTTCTTTTATTGTGTTAATTTTTTATTATTTTTAACTTTAGTTTATTTTATAAATATTTTCTTAACTCTTCTTGAACTGCACTGTTGGTTAAGGGCTTGTAAATCAGCATTTCACTGTAAGATCTACACGTGTTGTATTCGGCACATAACATTTCATTTGATTTGATCATCTAGAGAATCCCATAGTCAAGAAGTTCTGTTGACCCAGAATCCCATAGTCAAGAAGTTGTGTTGACCCAGAATCCCATAGTCAAGAAGTTCTGTTGACCCAGAATCCCATAGTCAAGAAGTTGTGTTGACCCAGAATCCCATAGTCAAGAAGTTCTGTTGACCCAGAATCCCATAGTCAAGAAGTTCTGTTGACCCAGAATCCCATAGTCAAGAAGTTCTGTTGACCCAGAATCCCATAGTCAAGAAGTTCTGTTGACCCAGAATCCCATAGTCAAGAAGTTGTGTTGACCCAGAATCCCATAGTCAAGAAGTTCTGTTGACCCAGAATCCCATAGTCAAGAAGTTCTGTTGACCCAGAATCCCATAGTCAAGAAGTTGTGTTGACCCAGAATCCCATAGTCAAGAAGTTCTGTTGACCCAGAATCCCATAGTCAAGAAGTTCTGTTGACCCAGAATCCCATAGTCAAGAAGTTCTGTTGACCCAGAATCCCATAGTCAAGAAGTTCTGTTGACCCAGAATCCCATAGTCAAGAAGTTCTGTTGACCCAGAATCCCATAGTCAAGAAGTTCTGTTGACCCAGAATCCCATAGTCAAGAAGTTGTGTTGACCCAGAATCCCATAGTCAAGAAGTTCTGTTGACCCAGAATCCCATAGTCAAGAAGTTGTGTTGACCCAGTGAGAATGGATAACCTGGATTGATCCATACAGTGATCTAAATCCATGGCAGTCAAGCCCTTTACAGTGAGAACATATGATTTACAAGCTTGTACATGATTCAATAATAAAACATATTTCCCACACTTCCAACCCAGCCACATGGTTCTTGGACATGTTGTCTGAACCCAGCCGTGCTTACACAAATGTACTGAGCTAATTGGTCAAATCTGTCTCATTATGAAAACATTTGCCTCCCCACTCCAGTGTTGGTCATTGAAAGCATAATTGTCCAACACCAGTGTGTGTGTGTGTGTGTGTGTGTGTGTGTGTGTGTGTGTGTGTGTGTGTGTGTGTGTGTGTGTGTGTGTGTGTCACAACCATGAGGGAAGCTAGGTCTTTGTTGCTGGGGCCTGAATAGGCCGGTGACTGACTGGGTGAGATAAAGCGCTCAACACCACAGTTCATTTGATCTCCCGCCATTTATATTCAGCTGCAGTTTCTCATTTTCACTTTTGGGAAAAGGGGATGAGACGCGTCACTTTCATACGCTGCTCTCCCTCTCTGATATTAACCTTGGAGTAAAAAACTGACAGCACTGCAAAAGGGGAGCGAGGGAGGCCATCACTTTGAATGGAGACATGTAGGCTTGTATAAACTGGGTGGTTCGAGCCCTGAATGCTGATTGGCTGACAGTCATGGTATATCAGACCGTATACCACGGGTTTGACAAAACATTTATTTTTACTGCTATAATTAAGTTGGTAACCTGTTATAATAGCAATAAGGCACCTCTGGGATTTGTGGTATATGGCCAATATACCACAGCTAAGGGCTGTATCCAGGCACTCTGCGTTCCGTCTTGCCTAAGAACAGCCCTTCACCATGGTATATTGGCCATATACCACACCCCTCATGCCTTACTGCTTAAATATAAACTTTCATTTGGCTTCTAATTCAACCTGACAACTTCCCCACCATCTTTCTTTCAACTGTGGAACTTTATTTAAACCGAGCAGGGGCTTTCCTTTTCTGTCTGTGGATGGGCTTACTGCTAACACTATATTTCAGTTACTTAAACTGAACTAGTGCTTTCCTTTTCTGTGTGTGGATGTGCTTACTGATAACACTATAATTTGCAATTCGAAGCAGAAGTAAGCACAGCATAATATGTCACTGATAATATGTCACTGACTGGATATTGGGGACCTACCATGTAGTCTTCATGTCTGACAGAAAGTTAGAGTATAGGTTATATATATAGCTTTCCTTCCAGTTCTCTGCTGCCAATGACTAGAACGAATTGCAAAAATCTCTGAAACTGGAGACTTATATATCCCTCTCTAACTTTAAATATCAACTGTCTGAGCAGCTTACCGATCACTGTACCTGTACACAGCCCATCTGTAAATATCACACCCCACTACCTCATCCCCATATTATTACTTACCTTCTTGCTCTTTTGCACCCCAGTATCTCTACTTGCACATCATCATCTGCACATGTATCACTCCAGTATTAATGCTAAATTGTAATTAATTTTGCCTCTAGGGCCTATTTATTGCCTACCTCCATACTCTTCTACATTTGCACACGCTGTAAAAACAATATAATTCCTGAGTAACAGTATAATCGCTCAGTAACAACAGTATAATCCCTCAGTAACAACAGTATACTATCTAAGTAAAACAGTATAATCCCTCAGTAAGAACAGTATAATCTCTGAGTAACAACAGTATAATATTTCAGTAACAACAGTATAATCCCTCAGTAAGAACAGTATACTATCTAAGTAACAACAGTATAATCCCTCAGTAAGAACAGTATAATCACTCAGTAACAACAGTATAATCCCTCAGGAACAACAGTATAATCCCTCAGTAAGAACAGTATAATCCCTCAGTAAGAACAGTATAATATTTCAGTAACAACAGTATAATCCCTCAGTAAGAACAGTATACTATCTAAGTAACAACAGTATAATCCCTCAGTAAGAACAATATAATCACTCAGTAACAACAGTATAATCCCTCAGGAACAACAGTATAATCCCTCAGTAAGAACAGTATAATCCCTCAGTAAGAACAGTATAATATTTCAGTAACAACAGTATAATCCCTCAGTAAGAACAGTATACTATCTAAGTAACAACAGTATAATCCCTCAGTAAGAACAATATAATCACTCAGTAACAACAGTATAATCCCTCAGGAACAACAGTATAATCCCTCAGTAAAAACAGTATAATCCCTCAGTAAGAACAGTATAATATTTCAGTAACAACAGTATAATCCCTCAGTAAGAACAGTATACTATCTAAGTAACAACAGTATAATCCCTCAGTAAGAACAGTATACTATCTAAGTAACAACAGTGTAATCCCTCAGTAACAACACTATAATCCCTCAGTGAGAACAATATAATCACTCAGTAACAACAGTATAATCCCTCAGGAACAACAGTATAATCCCTCAGTGACAACAGTATAATCACTCAGTAACAACAGTATAATCCCTCAGGAACAACAGTATAATCCCTCATTAACAACAGTATAATCCCTCAGGAACAACAGTATAATCCCCCAGTAAGAACAGTATAATCCCTCAGGAACAACAGTATAATCACTCAGTAACAACAGTATAATCCCTCAGGAACAAGAGTATAATCCCTCAGTGACAACAGTATAATCCCTCAGGAACAACAGTATAATCCCTCAGTAGTAACAGTATATTCACTCAGTAAGAACAGTATAATCCCTGAGTAACAACAATATAATCACTTTGTAACAACAGTATAATCTCTCAGTAACAACAGTATAATCACTAAGTAACAACAGTCAAATCCCTAAAATCCCTTTGTTTATTAATAACTTCTCATGTTCAAAACGGTGCACTCTTCTCAAGCAATAGCATGGTATTCTTTCACTGTAATAGCTACTGTAAATTGGACAGTGCAGTTAGATTAACAAGAATTAACCAGAATAAGCTTTCTGCCAATATCAGATATGTCTATGTCCTGGGAAATGTTCTTGTTACTTACAACCTCATCCTAATCGCATAAACCTACATTAGCTCAACTGTCCAGGGGGGGACCCCAGGGGACCCACCAATCCTGAAGAAGTTTTAACAGGAAGCCAGAGGCTAGCACTGGAGTAATATGATCACATTTTTTGGTTCTAGTCAAGATTCTAGCCATGTTTAGCACTAATTAATGTCTATTTTGTGCTTTGTCCAGGTAGCCAGAGAGTAGAGCATTGCAGTAGTCTAATCTAGCACTGATTAGCTTGTCTGCATCATTTTCTGACAAAAAGCTTAGGATTTTTGCAATGTTACGAAGATGGAAAAAAGCTGTCCTTGAAATATTCTTGATATGTTCGTCAAAAGAGCGATCAGGTTTCAGAGTAACGCCGAGGTCCTTCACAGTTTTATTTGAGACAACTGTACAACCATCAAGATTAATTGTCAGATCCAACAACAGAACTAGCTTCTCTGTTTTCTCTGAGTTTAAAAGTAAAACATTTGCAGCCATCCACTTCCTTATGTCTGAAACACAGGCTTCCAGGGTAATTTTAGGGCTTCTCCATGTTTCATTGAAATATAAAGTCCGCATAGCAGTGAAAGTTGACTTTGTGTTTCCAAATGACATCACCAAGAGGTAAAATATATAGTGGCAAACTGATATCTTTCCGACAGATAAGATCTAAACCAGGCTAAAACTTGTCCATGTAGACCAATTACGGTTTCCAATCTCTCCAAAATAATGTGGTGATCGAGGGCGTCAAAAGCAGCACTAAGGACACGAGGACAGATGCAGAGCCATGGTCTTACGCCATTAAAAGGTCATTTACCACCTTCACGAGTGCAGTCTTCATCACTGCTGAAATGAAAGCCATCCTCTCTTGGGGAACGCTGCTTTTTGGTTAGCTTTGCTACAATATCAAAAATACATTTTGGATTGTTCTCATTCTCCTAAATTAGGTTAGAAAAATAGGATGATCGAGCAGCAGTGAGGGCTCTTTGATATTGCATGGTACTGTCTTTCCAAGCTAGTTGGAAGACTTCTGATTTGGTGGCGCGTCCTTTCCGTTCCAATTTTCTGGAAGCTTGCTTCAGGGCTCGGGTATTGTTTTCTATTCCAGGGAGCAAATTTCTTGTGACAAATGTTTTTTGTTTTTAGGGGTGCAACTGCCTCGAGGGTATTACGCAAGGTTAAATTTAGATCCTCAGTTAGGTGGTTAGCCGATGTCCTTGGGTAGGTTGAGGGAGTTTGGAAGGGCATCTAGGAATCTTTGGGTTGTCTGAGAATTTAGAGCACCACTTTTGATGATCCTTGGTTGGGGTCTGGGCAGATTATTTGTTGTGATTGTAAACGCAATAAGATGGTGGTCCGATAGTCAAGGAATATGATGAAAAACATTTAGATCCACAATATTTATTCCATGGGACAAAACTAGATCCAGGGCATGACCATGGCAATGAATAGGTCCGGAGACATGTTGGACAAAACCCACTGAGTCGATGATGGCTCCAAAAGCCTTTTGGAGTGGGTCTGTGGACTTTTCCATGTGAATATTAAAGTCACCAAGAATTTGAATATTATCTGCCGTGACTACAAGGTCCGATAGGAATTCAGGGACCTCAGTGAGGAACGCTGTATATGGCCCAGGAGGCCTGTAAACAGTAGCTAGAAAAAGTAATTGAGTAGGCTGCATAGATTGTTTGGACTAGAAGCCCAAAGACAAAAACAGAGTATTTTATCAAATGTATTTTTATAGAAATTTGCTGTCATAAATGTTAGCAACACCTCCGCCTCTGCAGGATGTACAGGGGGGATATGGTCACTAGTGTAACCAGGAGGAGAAGCCTCATTTAACACAGTAAATTCATGTTTAAGTCAGGCCAATCACATCAAGCTTATGATCAGTGATTAGTTCATTGACTATGACTGCCTTGGAAGTGTTAAGTCGCCCTATTTTGAGATGTGAGATATAACATCTCACATATAACAAATTCTTTCAATAATGTTAAAGGTCCCCAAAGCACAGACATCCCTGGGTCGCTCCGCTTTTCAGTTCGCTGCAGTAAGCGACTGGAACGGGCTGCAACAAACCCACAAACTGGACAGTTTTATCTCAATCTCATCATTCAAAGACTCAATCATTGACACTCTTACTGAAAGTTGTGGCTGCTTTGCATGATGTATTGTTGTCTCTACCTTCTTTCCCTTTGTGCTGTTGTCTGTGCCCAATAATGTTTGTACCATGTGTTGCTGCCTTGCTATGTTGTTGTCTTTGGTCTCTATTTATGTATCGTTGTCTCTCTTGTCATGATGTGTGTTTTGTCCTATATTTATATGTTATATATGTGTATTTTAAATCCCAACCCTCGTCCCCGCAGGAGGCTTTTTGCCTTTTGGTAGGCTGTCATTGTAAATAAGAATTTGTTCTTAACTTACTTGCCTAGTTAAAAAAAGGTTCAACAAAACATTTGCCATTGACTTAAAATGCCTCATAAAACGACCCTTATCCCTCCATAAATCCCCAGTTGGACAGTTATCTCCTCCCTCTCAGACATTCCCTAAATGCAGTCAGATTCAGGTTGTGCCCCCTAAGCAAGCATCTCATTACTTTCCAGCAAACACTCCAGTTTGCCTTGACACCAGAGGGTCTTCCTTCCTGTTAGCACCCAAACACACTAACACAGCACCCGGGGGGAGATATAGCTCTAGGAGAGACAACTCAGCCCAGCTTGGCTTTCAACACACTGGGGCTGACAGCTGATTGATTCCAGTGTTGCCATTTGCTCACTGCTGCAACCCTCTGTTGTCTTTCATTTTATCTGGCGTCCGAAGGTCATAAAAGATTCATGCACAGTGCTTACAGTGTTTGTTAATGTACTTTAGGCAGAGCATTGCAGGGACAGAGAACAACGGTGTGGAGGCTTTATAAATATTTACAATGCCTCCCTTGTTCCCCTCAGATAGACCTGTTTACCAGGACAGCCCTTATAAACAGTGTTGTGGAGACAAGATGGCTGCCAGGTGAGACAACTACAAGTAATTTTTTTTTTTTTTTTTTTTTATTTCACCTTTATTTAACCAGGTAGGCAAGTTGAGAACAAGTTCTCATTTACAATTGCGACCTGGCCAAGATAAAGCAAAGCAGTTTGACACATACAACAACAGAGAGTTACACATGGAGTAAAACAAACATACAGTCAATAATAATACAATAGAAAAATAAGTCTATATACAATGTGAGATAAGGGAGGTAAAGGCAAAAAAAAAAGGCCATGGTGGTGAAGTAAATACAATATAGCAAGTAAAACACTGGAATGGTAGATTTGCAGTGGAAGAATGTGCAAAGTAGAGATAGAAATAATGGGGTGCAAAGGAGTCAAATAAATAAATACAGTAGGGGGAGAGGTAGTTGTTTGGGCTAAATTATAGATGTGCTATGTACAGGTGCAGTAATCTGAGCTACTCTGACAGCTGGTGCTTAAAGCTAGTGAGGGAGATAAGTGTTTCCAGTTTCAGAGATTTTTGTAGTTCGTTCCAGTCATTGGCAGCAGAGAACTGGAAGGAGAGGCGGCCAAAGGAAGAATTGGTTTTGGGGGTGACCAGAGAGATATACCTGCTGGAGCGTGTGCTACAGGTGGGTGCTGCTATGGTGACCAGCGAGCTGAGATAAGGGGGGACTTTACCTAGCAGGGTCTTGTAGATGACCTGGAGCCAGTGGGTTTGGCGACGAGTATGAAGCGGGGGCCGGCCAACGAGAGCGTACAGGTCGCAGTGGTGGGTAGTATATGGGGCTTTGGTGACAAAACGGATGGCACTGTGATAGACTGCATCCAATTTATTGAGTAGGGTATTAGAGGCTATTTTGTAAATGACATTGCCGAAGTCGAGGATCGGTAGGATGGTCAGTTTTACAAGGGTATGTTTGGCAGCATGAGTGAAGGATGCTTTGTTGCGAAATAGGAAGCCAATTCTAGATTTAACTTTGGATTGGAGATGTTTGATGTGAGTCTGGAACGAGAGTTTACAGTCTAACCAGACACCTAGTTATTTGTAGTTGTCCACATATTCTAAGTCAGAACCGTCCAGAGTAGAGATGTTGTACAGGCGGGCAGGTGCAGGCAGCGATCGGTTGAAGAGCATGCATTTAGTTTTACTTGTATTCAATAGCAATTGGAGGCCACGGAAAGAGAGTTGTATGGCATTGAAGCTCGTCTGGAGGGTTGTTAACACAGTGTCCAAAGAAGGGAGGGAGGATGCTAAACCAGGGAGAAATATATGCAGTGGTGGAAAAAGTACCCAGATGGCATACTGTAGTGAAAGTAAAGATACCTTAATAGAAAATGACTCAAGTAAAAGTCACCCAGTAAAATACTACTTGAGGTAAAGTCTACGAGTATTTGGTGGTAACCCTCCTGTTCGTTTCATGTTAATTCATTCTGTGTTCCCGGTCCAAAATGACCGCCCCATTATAGATCCATAATAATACATATCACCTAATGTTGTGTTAGATCTTTTTATCAACAGAAGTTTTATTTGCTAGTTATGGCCTGTAGGCCTCATTGACCTGAGCTCATACAACTGGGTTTTGAGTTTAAAAAAAAGCATAATGTATGGATTATTTTGACCATAACAAATACTCAGAATAAACATATTGTGCTATTTATCACAGACTACTTTGTGTCAAAGTTTAACAAGGACTCCCTCCTCCTCACTAGTGTCATGATCAAAGATATGATCAAGAGCCTCACATACAGTATATCGTTTGGTCATTGTGCTGCCACAGAATGAATTGTGAGCAAGGCCTCAATAAAGCTTTATATTCCAGAGCTGTGTGAAAAGTTCCATGTATCATTGAAACAATGTGGCGATTGTTTGTGAGAATACCAACAGGTGTGGTTCCTGTGGGGGAAAGATTCTATTGGGGAAAGGTTCCCTTGGGGGTTGCCATGGAAGCCAAGAAGGGGAGTGAGTTGTGTGTGTGTGTGTGTGTGTGCTCAAACATGCATGTGGGGGTCTGGGAGAGGAAGTGTGTCCATCTGATGAATGTGCCTGAACTCAATTTTATACACTAATTGTAGTCTCACCTATTCATTTCTAATGACCTGTCATTTTTGACCGGGAACACCACAGGTAAACAAAAGTTACATAAAACACCCAAAATGTTGTGAAAATCATCTAAATGTATTTTGTGTGTTCAGATGCCCAGTGTGGACAAAGTCATGGAACCTTATGACAATCAGATTAAATTAACTACAGGAGCAGGAGGGTTAAATAAGCACACAGCAGGAGGGTTAAATAAGCACACAGCAGGAGGGTTAAATAAGCACACAGCAGGAGGGTTAAATAAGCACACAGCAGGAGGGTTAAATAAGCACACAGCAGGAGGGTTAAATAAGCACACAGCAGGAGGGTTAAATAAGCACACAGCAGGAGGGTTAAATAAGCACACAGCAGGAGGGTTAAATAAGCACACAGCAGGAGGGTTAAATAAGCACACAGCAGGAGGGTTAAATAAGCACACAGCAGGAGGGTTAAATAAGCACACAGCAGGAGGGTTAAATAAGCACACAGCAGGAGGGTTAAATAAGCACACAGTAGGAGGGTTAAATAAGCACACAGCAGGAGGGTTAAATAAGCACACAGCAGGAGGGTTAAATAAGCACACAGCAGGAGGGTTAAATAAGCACACAGCAGGAGGGTTAAATAAGCACACAGCAGGAGGGTTAAATAAGCACACAGCAGGAGGGTTAAATAAGCACACAGCAGGAGGGTTAAATAAGCACACAGCAGGAGGGTTAAATAAGCACACAGCAGGAGGGTTAAATAAGCACACAGCAGGAGGGTTAAATAAGCACACAGCAGGAGGGTTAAATAAGCACACAGCAGGAGGGTTAAATAAGCACACAGCAGGAGGGTTAAATAAGCACACAGCAGGAGGGTTAAATAAGCACACAGTAGGAGGGTTAAATAAGCACACAGCAGGAGGGTTAAATAAGCACACAGCAGGAGGGTTAAATAAGCACACAGCAGGAGGGTTAAATAAGCACACAGCAGGAGGGTTAAATAAGCACACAGCAGGGGGGTTAAATAAGCACACAGCAGGAGGGTTAAATAAGCACACAGCAGGAGGGTTAAATAAGCACACAGCAGGAGGGTTAAATAAGCACACAGCAGGAGGGTTACATATACTTAAGTATCATCAAAAGTTCAAGTATAAATCATTTCAAATTCCTTACATTAAACCAGACGGCATAGTGTTCTTGTTTTTTACGGATATGGCCAGGAGCACACTCCAACACTCAAACATCATTTACAAATGAAACATGTGTGTTTAGCTATATGATGGTTGTTAATGGGTATTTCTATTTTGTTTTGGGTTATTTCAGTTTTACTTGATGTTATCACTTACACACAATAACACAATACACACAAGTCCGCCAGATCAGAGGCAGTAGAGATGACCAGGGATGTTCTCTTGATAAGTGCGTGTATTGGACCATAATGCTGTCCTGCCTGAGCATTCAAAATGTAATAAGTACTTTTGGGTGTCAGGGAAAATGTACGGAGTAAAAAGTACTTTATTTTCTATAGGAATGTATTGAAGTAAAAGTACATTTGGTCAGAAATATAAATAGTAAAGTAAAGTACAGATACCCCAAAAAAACTACTTAAATAGTACTTTAAAGTATTTTTACTGAAGTACTTTATACCACTGAATATATGGGTGAAAACGTGGGCTACACCTGACTAAGTCAGGGTGTTTGGCATCGCTGAATTCATACAAAGAGGTCTGGAAATGGCAGTATTCAGTTAACTGTTCTCCTGACTCGGAGCATCATAACCTTATTTGTCTCCCCAATGGTGGGCTCCCGAGTGGCGCAGCAGTCTAAGGCACTGCATCTCAGTGCTAGAGGCGTTACTACAGATGCCCTGGTTTGAATCCAGGCTGTATCAAATCAAATCACATTGTTATTTGTCACATACACATGGTTAGCAGATGTTAATGAGAGTGTAGCGAAATGCTTGAATCAAGGCTGTGTCACAACCGGCAGTGATTGGGAGTCCCATAGGGCGGCTCACAGTTGGCCCAGCATTTGGCCGGTGTAGGCCGTCATTGTAAATAAGAATTTGTTCTTAACTGACTTGCCTAGTTAAATAAAGGTTCCATTTAAAAAATGACTGGTTGTTGTAGTGGGTCGTGGCTTAAGCCAGTATTGTAGCCAATTCAGTGGGAACACCTTTTCATTATTCTGATCACCTAGGGCCTAGTCCTCCTACTCATCTCAGTTTCTTCATTTCAGAAATGCTGAAGCAGCCCTTTGTGAGATCTGAACTAAGACCCTGCTTTATCGGACACAATCTCATCTCTAATCTACAGCATCAACCTGACACTCAAAAAGTCTGTGCCTGGGTCTCCTGCTTCCGTTCTGTCCAGTACCAGCTCAGTCCCTGTTGGGCCGCTGGGTTGTTGAAGTGAGTGGGTGTTTAGAATCAGTTCACATCCACTGCATGTTAAACCAGAGAGCTGCCTGCTACACTAGCGTATCCCATTAGTCTCTCTGGGTGACGCCTCTGAGATCCAGGCGTCAGAGGCGTCAGCGTCAGGGGGATTGGCTTCGCAGCCTCACACAGCTCCTCAAAAGCCGTCTGTCCTCCTCCTACTCCTCAGATCAGTCATCCTTTACCCTGCTGGGCCCACCCGCCCTGCCTGCCAGCGGGAGGAGGGCTGGGTCTCTGAGGACCACTGGCGTGTCTGCCTGAGGCTGTCTCCCTGATTCATGTTTATGCAGAGAATGAAAAAAATTTAAAGAAGTGTTCTTCTATCACATTTACCATGCAAATGCTGCTCCTTGGTTTATCTCCTCCGAGGCAGGCGGTAACCGGGGTGATGAAGTTTGTCTCCTCCGAGGCAGGCGGTAACCGGGGTGATGAAGTTTGTCTCCTCCGAGGCAGGCGGTAACCGGGGTGATGAAGTTTGTCTCCTCCGAGGCAGGCGGTAACCGGGGTGATGAAGTTTGTCTCCTCCGAGGCAGGCGGTAACCGGGGTGATGAAGTTTGTCTCCTCCGAGGCAGGCGGTAACCGGGGTGATGAAGTTTGTCTCCTCCGAGGCAGGCGGTAACCGGGGTGATGAAGTTTGTCTCCTCCGAGGCAGGCGGTAACCGGGGTGATGAAGTTTGTCTCCTCCGAGGCAGGCGGTAACCGGGGTGATGAAGTGGAAGGTGTGTCAAAGAGGATTATCACTGCTTGTGTACAGATGATAGAGAGTTATCCATACTGTGTGATCCAGTGGAGGCTGGTGAGGGGAGGACGGCTCATGCAATGGATTCAATGGAATTGTATCAAACACATCAAAGACGTGGTTTCCAGGTGTTTGATACCATTCCATTGACTCCATTCCAGCCATTAATATGAGTCGTCCTCCCCTCAGCAGCCTCCACTGGTGTGATCTCACTGCTGACGTTCACTGTTCTCAGTAGCTATGCAGACAGGCAGCGGGGGGAGAATGAAAGGATTTAAATAAAACATGGCCTCCAGATAGAATCTTTTCAGTCAGCTGACAATGAAAATATGAAATCCCCCTCACGTCTTTCAGATGAGTCCATCTGTGTCTCAGTGCTTCAAGCCTCAAACACAATCCATTCTTCTGCCCATTTTGTTGAATTACAGCAACATGAGTTTTAAAATAGATTCCGAGCCCAGTAGGGAACTAGCCTGGAGGACCATAAAATAGCTCTCTGATGAATTAGAACTATCTTCTATGGCAATGTTCCAAGTATTGTCGCCAAGAATCCTAACTGCACGTAAACTCAGAAACATCACTAAAGAAAAATAATATCACGGTAAGCTTTTCAACGTCTATTGGACGTTAGAAACCACTTAGAACCACTTAGAACCACTTAGAACCACTTAGAAAATGTACCTGTATTTCTTTGAATAATGAATTCTATAAGTTATTTAGATGTAAAAGGCTTGGTTAGTACTACTGTTAACTGAATCAACCTTACTCCACTGTGATAAACAGTGCATTCGGAAAGTATTCAGACCCCTTCCCTTTTTCCACATTTTGTTACATTACCGCCTTATTCTAAAATGGATTACATTTTTAAAAATCCTCATCAATCTACACACAATACCCCATAAGGACAAAACAAAAACGGTTTTTGCAGTTTAAAAAGAAACAGTAAAAAAACAGGAATATTTCCATCAGTATTCAGACCCTTCGCTATGAGACTCAACAGGAATATTTCCATCAGTATTCAGACCCTTCGCTATGAGACTCAACAGGAATATTTCCATCAGTATTCAGACCCTTCGCTATGAGACTCAACAGGAATATTTCCATCAGTATTCAGACCCTTCGCTATGAGACTCAACAGGAATATTTCCATCAGTATTCAGACCCTTCGCTATGAGACTCAACAGGAATATTTCCATCAGTATTCAGACCCTTCGCTATGAGACTCAACAGGAATATTTCCATCAGTATTCAGACCCTTCGCTATGAGACTCAACAGGAATATTTCCATCAGTATTCAGACCCTTCGCTATGAGACTCAACAGGAATATTTCCATCAGTATTCAGACCCTTCGCTATGAGACTCAACAGGAATATTTCCATCAGTATTCAGACCCTTCGCTATGAGACTCAACAGGAATATTTCCATCAGTATTCAGACCCTTCGCTATGAGACTCAACAGGAATATTTCCATCAGTATTCAGACCCTTCGCTATGAGACTCAACAGGAATATTTCCATCAGTATTCAGACCCTTCGCTATGAGACTCAACAGGAATATTTCCATCAGTATTCAGACCCTTCGCTATGAGACTCAACAGGAATATTTCCATCAGTATTCAGACCCTTCGCTATGAGACTCAACAGGAATATTTCCATCAGTATTCAGACCCTTCGCTATGAGACTCAACAGGAATATTTCCATCAGTATTCAGACCCTTCGCTATGAGACTCAACAGGAATATTTCCATCAGTATTCAGACCCTTCGCTATGAGACTCAACAGGAATATTTCCATCAGTATTCAGACCCTTCGCTATGAGACTCAACAGGAATATTTCCATCAGTATTCAGACCCTTCGCTATGAGACTCAACAGGAATATTTCCATCAGTATTCAGACCCTTCGCTATGAGACTCAACAGGAATATTTCCATCAGTATTCAGACCCTTCGCTATGAGACTCAACACTGAGCTCAGGTGCATCTTGTTTCCATTGATCATCCTTGAGATGTTTCTACAATTTGATTGGAGTCCATCTGTGGTAAATTATATTTATTGTACATGATTTGGAAAGACACAGACCTGTGTATATAAGGTCCCACAGTTGACAGTGCATGTCAGAGCAAAAACCAAGCCATGTGGTCGAAGGAATTGTCCATAGAACTCTCAGACAGGATTGTGTCGCGGAACAGATCTGGGGAAGGTTACCAAAAAATGTCTGCAGCATTGAAGGTCCCAAGAACACAGTGGCCTCTATCATTCCTAGGGCTGGGCGCCCAACCAAAATGAGCAATTGGGGGGCCTCCTGGGTGGTGCAGTGGTTAAGGGTGCTGCACTGCAGCGCCAGCTGTGCCACCAGAGACTCTGGGTTCGCGCCCAGGCTCTGTTGCAACCGGCCGCGACCGGGAGGTCAATTGGCCTAGCGTCGTCCAGGTTAGGGAGGGTTTGGCCGGTAGGGATATCCTTGTCTCATTGCGCACCAGCACCTCCTGTGGCAGGCCGGGCGCAGTGCACGCTAACCAAGGTCGCTAACCAAAGCACAGTGTTTTCTCCGCCACATTGGTGCGGCTGGCTTCCGGGTTGGATGCGCGCTGTGTTAAGAAGCAGTGCGGCTTGGTTGGCTTGTGTATCAGAGGACGCATGACTTTCGACCTTCGTCTCTCCCGAGCCCATACGGGAGTTGTAGCGATGAGACAAGATAGTAGCTACTAACAATTGGAAACCACGAAAAAGGGGGTAAAAATTCAACAAACAAAAATACAAAAAAACAGCAATCGGGGCAGAAGGGGCTTGGTCAGGAAGGTGACCAGGAAGTCTTACAATCCTTTTAATTTAACCTTTATTTGACTAGGCAAGTTAGTTAAGAACAAATTCTTATTTACAGGGTCTGTAGTGACGCCTCTAGCACTGCAGTGCCTTAGATTGCTGCGCCACTCAGGAGGCCTCGATGGTCACTCTGACAGAGCTCCATAGTTCCTCTGTGAAGATGGGAGAACCTTCCAGAAGGACAACCATCTCTGCAGCACTCCACCAATCAGGCCTTTATGATAGAGTGGCCAGGCGGAAGCCACTCCTCAGTAAAAGGCACATGACAGCCCGCTCGGAGTTTGCCAAAAAGCACTTAAAGGTGGTGGCACCGTCATGCTGTGGGGGTGTTTTTCAGTGGCAGGGACTGGGAGAATAGTCAGGATCGAGGGAAAGACGAACGGAGCAGAGTACAAAGAGATCCTGGATGAAAACCTGCTACAGAGCACATAGGACCTCAGACTGGGGCGAAGGTTCACCTTCCAACAGAACAATGACCCTAAGCACACAGCCAAAACAACGCAGGAGTGGCTTCAGGACAAGTCTCTGAATGTCCTTGAGTGGCCCAGCCTGAGCCTGGACTTGAACATCATTGGAGAGACCTGAAGATAGCTGTGCAGCGACTCTCTCCATCCAACCTGACAGAGCTTGAGAGGAGAAACTCCCCAAATACAGGTGTGCCAAGCCTGTAGTTTCTTACCCAAGAAGACTCAAGGCTGTAATCGCTGCCAAAGGTGCTTCAACAAAGTACTGAGTAAAGGGTCTGAATACTTACTGTATGTAAATGTGATATTTCAGATTTTTTTTCTCCATAAATTTGCAAAAAAATCTTAACTTGTTTTTGCTTTGTCATTATGGGGTATTATGTGTAGGTTGATGATGGGGGAAAAAACGATTTGATCAATTTTAGAATAAGGCTGTGACGTAACAAAATGTGGAAAAAAGTTAAGCTGTCTGAATACTTTCTGAATGCACTGTACATTACGCCAACACAGATTGAGAGTGGAACGTCTCTTTTTTAGAGTGTGGGGGAATTAATTAATTAATTAAAAAGAGAAGGTTATTGTGGTTTGGCAAAGTTCGGCTCCTTTTAATAGAAGATAATTGAAATTATGCAAATTAAGTCTGTCAGTGAAAACACAGGGAGAAGCCATGCAAATCAGGAAAGCCCCTTTAATACCAGAGAATTTTAATGGTGTTTACACGCCTGGCCCTCATTCCTATTATTATATTGATTAAAATATTAAAGGGAAGGTTTGGGGAAATGGTCAAACCAAAAGAGGTGAATAGGCCTCTTTCACACCTAAAGCGGTGAGAAGAGCAGGCCTCTTTCACACCAAAAGCGGTGAGAGGAGCAGGCCTCTTTCACACCAAAAGAGGTGAGAGGAGCAGGCCTCTTTCACACCAAAAGAGGTGAGAGGAGCAGGCCTCTTTCACACCAAAAGCGGTGAGAGGAGCAGGCCTCTTTCACACCAAAAGCGGTGAGAGGAGCAGGCCTCTTTCACACCTAAAGCGGTGAGAGGAGCAGGCCTCTTTCACACCAAAAGAGGTGAGAGGAGCAGGCCTCTTTCACACCAAAAGAGGTGAGAGGAGCAGGCCTCTTTCACACCTAAAGCGGTGAGAGGAGCAGGTCTCTTTCACACCTAAAGCGGTGAGAGGAGCAGGCCTCTTTCACACCTAAAGCGGTGAGAGGAGCAGGCCTCTTTCACACCTAAAGCGGTGAGAGGAGCAGCCCTCTTTCACACCTAAAGCGGTAAGAGGAGCAGGCCTCTTTCACACCTAAAGCGGTGAGAGGAGCAGGCCTCTTTCACACCAAAAGCGGTGAGAGGAGCAGCCCTCTTTCACACCTAAAGCGGTGAGAGGAGCAGGCCTCTTTCACACCTAAAGCGGTGAGAGGAGCAGGTCTCTTTCACACCTAAAGCGGTGAGAGGAGCAGGCCTCTTTCTTTCATGAAATTGAAGATTTGATGCCTCCATGGCTGTAACTTCAGAGGACCCCCCCCCCGTGAACCAGGCTGTTTATAAAAGGGAATCATGCCATCATGATTGTGCAGAGTAGTACAGCTACTGTGGGGCTGAGACAGAGCCATGGTGTAAAACTGAAAGAGAACGTGTGTAAATGTTCCATAAGTCATATTTGTATTGGGTATGATTTGACACCCCCATTACGCATCGATAGTACACATTCAACAATGGAATAGTATCCCAGACTTTAACAGCAGTTAGAGAACGGGCCTATCATTCTTCACCTTATAGCTGTAGGTTATTCACCCAGTCTTTTGATGCCTTGTGATGATGGCGGACCGAGCCTGAACCCAGATCTATTGGTGCTGTCCTGCCAACTCCTATGGTCATTATCATGCCATGCCGAACGCGCCAAACGACCATAGGAGTTGGCTCTACCGAACAAACAGACCTGGGACAAGGCTAGACAGTGGTAGCTTGCTGCAGGGATTTGGTACCGGCCCTGTGCAAATGTCGGTTGTGACTACGCCACTCAACCCTGTGGTTAACATCAAGACGGTCCACTTAGTGATCGAAACCACTGCAGATCGGTGAGCAGTAAATATGTCATTATTTATTCCTCCTCCGCTCTAACAAAATATGATTAGCTACAGGGCAGGGTGTGTGTGTGTGTGTGTGTGTGTGTGTGTGTGTGTGTGTGTTTTTGGCAGACAGCTGAGCAGCCAGCTAAGCTTGATATAGAGGATCTCAGGAAGGTTAATGAATGTTCAACATTAGTCCCAGGGATTGGTCCACTGTTCTGGATAGAGCTCAGTGTGAATAGGATGCACCCTTGATGGGTGGGTCTGTGCAGTCATTTACGGAGGGGTGAAGGGATGCTGAGGGCCACATGGTTGGGGATTATCTTGAACAGTGGGAATCACATCATGGGCTGGTTTCCTGGACACAGATTCATCTCAGTCCTAGACTAGAAGACATGTTCAATGGAGATTCTCCATGTAAAGTGCTTTATAGTCCAAGACTATGCTTAACCTGCTTCTGGATTTTAAAGAATCATCAGCTTTGGGGAGTCAACATCCTTAACACCTATATATAACGTAAACAGTTCTACACCAGAAGCCCGTATTTATATGAGAGCAGGTCAAAAAACATCTTAACCATGAGAAGCCCTTCAATAACAATAGCACAACTAATGTTCCAACAGTCATACTCTGAAGAGTATTCAGGAGACTGAGTGTCAGGGAAGGGTGGGATGAGACAGTGAGGGAGACAAAAAAGCACAGCTTGGCAGAGAGAGAGTGAGATAGAGAGACCGAGAGAGCAAGAGACAGGGAGAGAGACAGAGAGAGAGACAGGGAGAGGCAGAGACAGAGAGAGTGAGAGACAGAGAGAAGCAGAGAGACAGACAGAGGCAGAGAGAGACAGAGCAAAGAAAGACAGGGAGAGAGGCAGAGAGAGACGCAGAGCAAAGAAAGACAGGGAGAGAGAGAGGCAGAGAGACGCAGAGCAAAGAAAGACAGGGAGAGAGGCAGAGAGAGCGAGAGACGGAAAGAAGCAGAGAGACAGACAGAGGCAGAGAGAGACAGAGCAAAGAAAGACAGGGAGAGAGGCAGAGAAACGCAGAGCGAAGAAAGACAGGGAGAGAGAGAGGCAGAGAGAGACAGGGAGAGAGAGAGGCAGAGAGAGACAGACAGAGGCAGAGAGAGACAGAGCAAAGAAAGACAGGGAGAGACAGTGAGAGACAGGGAGAGAGAGAGGCAGAGAGAGACAGCGAGAGACAGGGAGAGAGAGGCAGAGAGAGACAGGGAGAGACAGTGAGAGAGAGGCAGAGAGAGACAGTGAGAGAGAGGCAGAGAGAGACAGTGAGAGAGAGGCAGAGAGAGACAGTGAGAGAGAGGCAGAGAGAGACAGTGAGAGAGAGGCAGAGAGAGACAGTGAGAGAGAGGCAGGGAGAGACAGTGAGAGAGAGGCAGAGAGAGACAGTGAGAGAGAGGCAGAGAGAGACAGCGAGAGACAGGGAGAGAGAGGCAGAGAGAGACAGGGAGAGACAGTGAGAGAGAGGCAGAGAGAGACAGTGAGAGAGAGGCAGGGAGAGAGAGAGACAATGAGAGAGAGGCAGAGAGAGACAGTGAGAGAGAGGCAGAGAGAGACAGTAAGAGAGAGGCAGAGAGAGACAGTGAGAGAGAGACAGGGAGAGACAGTGAGAGAGAGGCAGAGAGAGACAGTGAGAGAGAGGCAGAGAGAGACAGTGAGAGAGAGGCGGAGAGAGACAGTGAGAGAGGGAGGCAGAGAGAGACAGGGTACATCTCTATATACAGTACAACATGTTAGATGGCTGAGTTGGAATGAGTAAATCTCCATATACCACATGTTAGACCTTCTTTGCCTCTCCTTAAAAACAAATCCATCTAGCCATCTGTTTTTCCCTGCTAAAACTCAAGAGAGAAAGGTAAAGGCTAATACAACAGAGTAGCAGTAGTATAGTCTATACACACCTCTCCTACAATCACTGTTATCTACTACCTCTATACACACCTCTCCTACAATCACTGTTATCTACTACCTCTATACACACCTCTCCTACAATCACTGTTATCTACTCCCTCTATACACACCTCTCCTACAATCACTGTTATCTACTACCTCTATACACACCTCTCCTACAATCACTGTTACCTACTACCTCTATACACACCTCTCCTACAATCACTGTTATCTACTACCTCTATACACACCTCTCCTACAATCACTGTTATCTACTACCTCTATACACACCTCTCCTACAATCACTGTTGCTCTCTTACAGTCCCCTCTTCAACTTTCAATCTCTCAACAGTTTCTTTCCTCTCTCTCTCTCTTTCTCCAACAAGAGTTGCTTTCCCGATCAAAAAAATACCTCACTCAACCAGAAATTAAACATCTTCTGAGTGGCACCTCCAATTCAACTTGGGCTATAGTTTGATTGAGACTTGGGCTATAGTTTGATTGAAACTTGGGCTATAGTTTGATTGAGACTTGGGCTATAGTTTGATTGAGACTTGGGCTATAGTTTGATTGAGACTTGGGCTATAGTTTGATTGAGACTTGGGCTATAGTTTGATTGAGACTTGGGCTATAGTTTGATTGAAACTTGGGCTATAGTTTGATTGAGACTTGGGCTATAGTTTGATTGAGACTTGGGCTATAGTTTGATTGAGACTTGGGCTATAGTTTGATTGAGACTTGGGCTATAGTTTGATTGAGAATGTGGGATGTGGTGCCTGTGTGCTACTGGCAGATCTCCAGGGGCTGCTATTTGATTAGGTGAGAATATAACAACACTGGTTACCCAGGTAGATGTGGGTGCTGCTGTATTGTAATGTCACCAGCAAATGACAAATGTTGCTCTGGACCTTTCAATGATATGCCAGCCCACCGGCATCTAGCAAGAGGAGCCACCTTGATGCCAGAGTGATGGGATGTAAAGTATTCATCAAAATAGGCTGAACACACCGATATTCCCCAACATCAATATAACAGAGAGACGTGGTTATACAAGGCCTTGTGCCCCCATTCCTGAAAAGTACAGGGGGGGATCCATATAATATGTAGACCTTGTGTAACGACACAGGGAGAGACCCAGATGGTTAGAGTCTCTGATATTCAGTAGAATAGAAGGGGCAGGCAATAGGTAGGTCGAAGACAGGCAGAAGTTCATTAACCAGGTCAGAGTCCGAAAGGGGGTTGGGCAGGGTGAATGGTCAGACAGACAGGCGGACTCAATGTCAGGGCAGCCGGGCAGGCTCAGTGTCAGGGCAGAACAGGTCAGAACCCGGGAGGGCTAGAAAACAGAGACCAGAAAAATCAAGAGCACAGGGGAAAAACACGCTGATAGGCTTGACAAGACGAAATGGCAACAGACTGAGAACACAGGTATAAATACACTGGGGATAATTGGGAAGATGGGCAACACCTGGAGTGGGTGGAGATCAGCACAAAGACAGGTGAAGCAGATCAGGATGTGACACCTTGGTAACATACAATAGATTATAATCAATGGTTTTGAATAATGATGCTATCAAAATAATGATTTAGTAAACCTAATTGCAGCTGCTTTGGGTGTCACACCCTTATCTGTTTCACCTGTATTTATGCTTGTCTCCTCCCCCCTCCAGGTGTCGCCCATCTTCTCCATTATCCCCAGTGTATTTATACCTGTGTTCTCTGTCTGTCGCCAGTTTGTTTTGTCAAGTCTACCAGTGGGTTTTCCATGTGTCTGTCTTGCACTAGTGCCTGTTTTCCAGCTTTCCTCATTTTTGACCATCCTGCCGTTCTGTACCTTTCAGATTCTGTTCTGGATTACTGACCATCCTGCCTGCTGTTCTGTACCTTTCGGACTCTGTTCTGGATTACTGACCATCCTGCCTGCTGTTCTGTACCTTTCGGACTCTGTTCTGGATTAATGACCTCTGCCTGCCGTTCTGTACCTTTCGGACTCTGTTCTGGATTACTGACCATCCTGCCTGCTGTTCTGTACCTTTCAGACTCTGTTCTGGATTACTGACCATCCTGCCTGCTGTTCTGTACCTTTCAGACTCTGTTCTGGATTACTGACCATCCTGCCTGCTGTTCTGTACCTTTCGGACTCTGTTCTGGATTACTGACCATCCTGCCTGCCCCTGACCTGTCGTTGGCCTGCCCCCGTTCTGTACCTTTCGGACTCTGTTCTGGATTACTGACCTCTGCCTGCCCCTGACCTGTCGTTGGCCTGCCCCCGTTCTGTACCTTTCGGACTCTGTTCTGGATTACTGACCTCTGCCTGCCCCTGACCTGTCGTTGGCCTGCCCCCGTTCTGTACCTTTCAGACTCTGTTCTGTATTACTGACCTCTGCCTGCCGTTCTGTACCTTTCGGACTCTGTTCTGGATTACTGACCTCTGCCTGCCCCTGACCTGTCGTTGGCCTGCCCCCGTTCTGTACCTTTCGGACTCTGTTCTGGATTACTGACCTCTGCCTGCCCCCGTTCTGTACCTTTCAGACTCTGTTCTGGATTACTGACCTCTGCCTGCCCCTGACCTGTCGTTGGCCTGTCCCCGTTCTGTACCTTTCGGACTCTGTTCTGTATTACTGACCTCTGCCTGCCCCTGACCTGTCGTTGGCCTGCCCCCGTTCTGTACCTTTCGGACTCTGTTCTGGATTACTGACCTCTGCCTGCCCCTGACCTGTCGTTGGCCTGCCCCCGTTCTGTACCTTTCGGACTCTGTTCTGGATTACTGACCTCTGCCTGCCCCTGACCTGTCGTTGGCCTGCCCCCGTTCTGTACCTTTCAGACTCTGTTCTGTATTACTGACCTCTGCCTGCCGTTCTGTACCTTTCGGACTCTGTTCTGGATTACTGACCTCTGCCTGCCCCTGACCTGTCGTTGGCCTGCCCCCGTTCTGTACCTTTCGGACTCTGTTCTGGATTACTGACCTCTGCCTGCCCCCGTTCTGTACCTTTCAGACTCTGTTCTGGATTACTGACCTCTGCCTGCCCCTGACCTGTCGTTGGCCTGTCCCCGTTCTGTACCTTTCGGACTCTGTTCTGTATTACTGACCTCTGCCTGCCCCTGACCTGTCGTTGGCCTGCCCCCGTTCTGTACCTTTCGGACTCTGTTCTGGATTACTGACCTCTGCCTGCCCCTGACCTGTCGTTGGCCTGCCCCCGTTCTGTACCTTTCGGACTCTGTTCTGGATTACTGACCTCTGCCTGCCCCTGACCTGTCGTTGGCCTGCCCCCGTTCTGTACCTTTCGGACTCTGTTCTGTATTACTGACCTCTGCCTGCCGTTCTGCACCTTTCGGACTCTGTTCTGGATTACTGACCTCTGCCTGCCCCTGACCTGTCGTTGGCCTGCCCCCGTTCTGTACCTTTCGGACACTGTTCTGTATTACTGACCTCTGCCTGCCGTTCTGTACCTTTCGGACTGTTCTGGATTACTGACCTCTGCCTGCCCCTGACCTGTCGTTGGCCTGTCCCCGTTCTGTACCTTTCGGACTCTGTTCTGTATTACTGACCTCTGCCTGCCCCTGACCTGTCGTTGGGCTGCCCCCGTTCTGTACCTTTCGGACTCTGTTCTGGATTACTGACCTCTGCCTGCCCCTGACCTGTCGTTGGCCTGCCCCCGTTCTGTACCTTTCGGACTCTGTTCTGGATTACTGACCTCTGCCTGCCCCTGACCTGTCGTTGGCCTGCCCCCGTTCTGTACCTTTCGGACTCTGTTCTGGATTACTGACCTCTGCCTGCCCCTGACCTGTCGTTGGCCTGCCCCTGTTTGTGTAATAAACTGTTGTTACTTTGAAACGGTCTGCATCTGGGTCTTCTCCTGAGCCGTGATAGGGAGATGTATCAACTTAAACAAAAACAAGAGAACTGGACAACATTCACTGGGGTAGTGGGTTTATAACCATTGTACTATAAGATGTACATTTCCTTTCACTAGGGTCTTGTGTGCAAGTTTGTCGTGTGACTATTAAATGGGCTCTTTAGTATGCATGTCAAAGGAAATTAGTGTGCATTTCTCATCCCTGTCCTCCATGGGTGTTGCATTACAAGGCGCTGTCCTCAAAACTGCCAGAATCAATTAATATGAATAATGAATGTAGAGCAACTTGAGTTATCCCGTGAACCGTAGAACCTTCTCCTGGCTCCTACCATTGTTCTCAGATATGCACATCACTTGAATTTAGCAGAAGAGGATCCTCAGCTAATTATTTAGCAAAATAGGGGTCAGAAGATTTGTTGTGTTGGTATGACATTCAAATAGTTCATATATAGGCTACCATACATGTGGTGGACGGAGAGAATTCTCTCCTCTTATAAGAGAACTGTATTAGTCCATATTGCAACAGAAATATCTATTGTATATCCCCTTCTCCCAGGTGGGCGTACACATGCAGTACTGTATATACACATAGAGAAGTAGGGGTCAGAACAAGGGACAGACTGGACCCGTTTTGGGGTTAAAGGGCACAATGGCGGTAGTTAGCTCATGGGATTTTGAAGGACCCTCCAGATTCCCCCATCAGTTTGGGGATTCAAACCGGCAACCGCAGATTATCTTTGTGCCATTTAGTCAAACTCTGGATCCCACGTTGGTATGAGGAACAGTCCACTGACACCCCAAGCTTTAGGTTATAACTATCAAAATATACAAGGAAGTGACATCAGTGTTATGCCTCAAAATTAGCAGCTTTATCTTCTGACATAGGATCCAATATTTATAGAATTAATCATCTTACACTATGTCATTGATTTGGACATTTCTAAATGTACTGAATGAATAATAATTTGCAGAACACTTCCCTGGTTACTAACATTACATGTTTGATAGTAGACTATACATAGTGTGTGACTTTGTTTCCGTTGGTCAGCTCCTCACAAATGTTTTGGGGTATGTGTTCCCTCTATTTGTTTATAAGGACGCTTTTCACCATAATCTTGTTTCCTCATCAACACCCCCCTCTTCTGGTAAAATTATTTTACTACAACATTATACTTTGTCAGGTCTCATTATGTTCAAAACTATTCTCTACCCTAAGGTACCATCTAGTGGATAGAAATAATCCCTACATATGGTATAGTGCAGTGGTTCTCAAACAAGGCTACTAGGATCCCTGGGGGTACCTGGTCTATCCACCGGGGGCCCTTGAGAAGACTCATGAGACCATAGGCTTACTGGTAAATGCACATGAAAGGGTACTTCAGGGGTACTCCAGGCAGAGCAGAATTCAGTTGGTGGTACAGTAACCGAAAAATGTGGGGAACCACTGGTCTAGTGCATAAAAAAGGACAACATACTTTCAAAGTGAAAGATTGTTAATTTTTAGACCTTATGTGTGAAATGTCTGATTTCTGGATGAACATTTTAAGTATTTTTTAAGCCAGCAGGTCAACTTTAAAGCCTTAGGGTAGAGAATAGTTCTGAACATATTGAGGCCTGACAAAGTATAGTGTTGTAGTAAAATAATTTTACCAGAAGAGAGGCTCCCGAGTGGCGCAGCGGTCTAAGGCACCACTGCATCTCAGTGCTAGAGGCGTCACTACAGACCCTGGTTCAACGGTCTATGGCACCACTGCATCTCAGTGCTAGAGGCATCACTACAGACCCTGGTTCAATGGTCTATGGCACTGCATCTCAGTGCTAGAGGCGTCACTACAGACCCTGGTTAAAACGGTCTATGGCACTGCATCTCAGTGCTAGATGCGTCACTACAGGCCCTGGTTCAACGCTCTATGGCACCACTACATCTCAGTGCTAGCGGCGTCACTACAGACCCTGGTTAAAACGGTATATGGCACCACCGCATCTCAGTGCTAGAGGCGTCACTACAGACCCTGGTTCAACGGTCTATGGCACCACTGCATCTCAGTGCTAGAGGCGTCACTACAGACCCTGGTTCAACGGTCTATGGCACCACTGCATCTCAGTGCTAGAGGCGTCACTACAGACCCTGGTTCAACAGTCTATGGCACTGCATCTCAGTGCTAGAGGCGTCACTACAGACCCTGGTTCAACAGTCTATGGCACTGCATCTCAGTGCTAGAGGCGTCACTACAGACCCTGGTTCAACAGTCTATGGCACTGCATCTCAGTGCTAGAGGCGTCACTACAGACCCTGGTTAAAACGGTCTATGGCACTGCATCTCAGTGCTAGAGGCGTCACTACAGACCCTGGTTCAATGGTCTATGGCACTGCATCTCAGTGCTAGAGGCGTCACTACAGACCCTGGTTCAAACTGTCTATGGCACTGCATCTCAGTGCTAGAGGCGTCACTACAGGTCCTGGATCAATGGTCTATGGCACCACTGCATCTCAGTGCTAGAGGCGTCACTACAGACCCTGGTTCAATGGTCTATGGCACTGCATCTCAGTGCTAGAGGCGTTACTACAGACCCTGGTTCAATGGTCTATGGCACTGCATCTCAGTGCTAGAGGTGTCACTACAGACCCTGGTTCAACGGTCTATGGCACCACTGCATCTCAGTGCTAGAGGCGTCACTACAGACCCTGGTTCAACGGTCTATGGCACTGCATCTCAGTGCTAGAGGCGTCACCACAGACCCTGGTTCAATGGTCTATGGCACTGCATCTCAGTGTTAGAGGCGTCACTACAGACCCTGGTTCAAACGGTCTATGGCACCACTGCATCTCAGTGCTAGAAGCGTCACTACAGGCCCTGGTTCACAATTGGCCCAGCATCGTCCGGGTTTGGCCGTCATTGTAAATAAGAATTTGTTCTTAACTGACTTGCCTGGTTAAATAAAAACACATGGCTGCATCATCCTCCAATAATTACTATGTTACCCCCAACAATTTAAAGTTGTGCTCTTGCAGCCATACTGGGCTGGCACATTTCCTTCTGGTGTTTCCAGCTCTTATATAAGAAATATCATACCCTGCTGATATATAATAATTACGTAATGCTGCCTGTCTGCTACATAGATATAAAGTAGGCAAGGCACTGTATCCACCACTAGATGGCAATGGTGTGGAGCTGTGCAGCTGTGACTGAACAGCCTAAATGAACTCAACTAAATGTGAATACATGAGCTTGATAGGCTTATTGAAGCTAAATGTATCTAGTCAAGCTAGTTGCAACATGACAACTAGGCCTATGTAAAAAATAAAATATATATCCCAAGCTCTTAGTATAGGCCTATAGGCTACAAAACTGTCTTTGTGTAGGTCCTGAATCAACTTGAATCAAAATGACCACATCACACTCAGTTATATGACCTGCTAGGTAGGAGGAAGGACTGCAATGCATCTGGGCCTTTGGAATTAAAACATTACATTTGGGAAGTGGCATCTTTCATTCATACACACGTAGTACTCGTAAATGTTCATTTCTCTAGGCCACCATTCAACCTGTATTCATATTGTGCCAGGGGGCTACTCCTGTAACGTTGTTTCAGTTCAAACCAAAATAGATGGGAGAGTGCCGTTAAAGATAGCATACAGGCTGCATTATGTATGCCTGTGAATGCACTTTACATTTCCTCCAATTGTCGTATACCTGTGTAGTAACAAGGTCATTCCTACAAAGTAGCCTACTGGAGTTATACTGTTTAGTAATAGAAGCCTAGAAATTAGAATGTTTGGGTACAGCTTAGCCTTAGCTACATAAGTGTTAGCTATTTAGGAAACATATTCCTCGTGTAACCAAAACCGGCCACTCCTCTTCATAGGAAGTAGGCTTTCTGTAATGCGTTTACAAAAGTAGGCTACTATGAAACGGCATGATAATAATACGATGTTGCTACAAATGTACACCTCATCAGAGCAACCTGACCTGATAGAGTTACCTGGTGTTGCTATTTTCCTACAAACGAGCCTGCCTATTCCCCTAGTCTCAAGCGGAAATGTTTGAGTTTGAGCTCGATTCAGAGCAAGGGAGGGAGAGATGGTTGCGGGAAAGGTCGAGCGACGTGGAAAACTGCTCTGCGCACAAGAAACACGCAGTATGCAGTTCTCTTCTCACATTCAAGGCAGAACAAGGGCATATAGTCAGAGGGACACACCCAGCGGAAATATGGTGCTGGCAAATGCGACAAACAGCAATACCCAAAAATGGTTCCAAATGATCCTGCAGGCACGGTGCGGAAACTGGCCAGGAAAGTGGAAGAAGACTGTCGAGAACGAAATTACCTGAAATGTGCATGACATGAGCGACAGATTCTCATCAAATGTGTTCTCTCAGCCAGCAAAGTCGGCGCATTTGAGAAAAAACAATTAGTAGCGCGCAAAGCTTTACGTTTTCCATGCTTTTTAAAGCAATGTCGGAGCGCCATACAGAACTGACCTCAATGATAGGTAATGTTAATGATTTTTGTTCGTTTTAATCATCAATAAATTACATTTCACTGTATTGCATTTTGCTGGCAAGATGGCGCCGGCGTAGCCAAGTCAGGTGACCTTGTTTTTCTCCATCACCAATGCATGATTGTTGGTTCATAAGAGATGCGGAAGTCAATGTAGCCTATTGTAGCCTACCTACACAATTGCAGTAGCTGGTTGGGATATGCGGTGAGACCATTGTTTCAATCCTGCACATGTAATGGCGGCAATGGGGGTCTCTGATGCGACCGCTTTGTAATGTGTGAGTGGTTTCGGTGTGTCAATAAATTTTGGTGGCAACAATCCTGCATTCCACACATTCTTGGATATAAAAGAAAACGGGAGTTTGGCTATGCATAAACCACTACGGCTAGGCTTACATGTCACCAGATGTTGCCGCAGTTGCATGCTGCTCGTTCTTCATTAGCCTGTGTAGGGAAACGGGGCTTTGAGTTTTCCATGAGTCTAGTGCATAACGGCGTACTTATATAATTATGTTGTGGCCAAGGCCCAAAGCCAAAATGATGTTGGCAGCAGACTCGCCGAAACTCACAATGATAAAATGAGGAAGATGTCAAAAACGTCGATTGAAAGGTTTTAAGCACCGCACTTGCGTGCGTAATTAGCCCATCATTGAAGGTGTCCATAACCTAATTCAAAATTAAGGCAACATTTTGACAATATCTAAATGAATTGCTAAGGAGGATCCTCACTATTAAGCCACATTTCATCATTTAGTTGTGTGCTAAGTACATCCTGATGGACAGATTTCAATGTTGATGTGTACATACTTTGGATGTCAACTTAAATACTGAACATACAACCAAACATTGTGTAGAAAACCCCACCCAATTTTATAATCGCCTTTTATTGGTGGGTGATCTTTTGTAAATCCTGTCCCCCTTTTTGTTGGCGATTGTAATTGGTCAATGGTGACGACAATCCCAACTCACATTCCCGCCTACCGAGGAGATCAAGTTTGAATGAACAACAGCAGTCTGTTCAAGGAGTAGTAGTTGCAATTTCAGTATAAAAAAAAATACTTTTACGTCTGTATACTTTGTTTATAAAATCGGTGGACTGGTTTTCTCAAGATGGATATGAAGAAAAGAATTCATCTAGAATTGCGGAATCGCACGCCATCTGATGTAAGCGAACGTTGAGATCGTATTGTTTGCAATTGTTTTAATGATGGTGTGATATGCAAAGGGTTACAAAGTTTTTTCGTGAGTTAGCAATGTTGCCTTCACCGGAGCAGTTTGTGTTACATTGTTGCTGATATTTATCACCGTAATTGCCGCTCTAGACTTCGTAGCCAACTTAAAACGATTAGAAGGAAGCATGTCTGAAAGTGCAGTTGGTGATAATGCACCAATACACCTAATTTTCATATCTGTATTTAAAAGGCACGCGTGAGCCATATTGTCTAATGGTAACTTTGTAGTCCTGAACGCGCCCTTTCCCTTCCCATCAACAAGGCGCATTCATAGCCTCTTTTCAGCTAATTCATGGTCAGTTCTCATACAATTAACGTTACTATTTTAGCGCATGCATAGGCTACACAATGTCCTTGATTTTTGTACCCTGGCGATTGCTCGCTCATAACTTATTACGCAGCACAGGCTATACCTATTGGAAATGGTTTGGTAACCGATCTGGTCTGTCTACGGATTGTTTATCCATATTCCTAGACTGTCAAATAGACGTGTGTATCGTTCGTTGGGAAGGCTATATTTACCGTGCATGGTAGGCTAGGCCTACTTTTTGTATTTGTTATAACAGCCTAGGTCTTAGTAACGTTAAGTACATAGCCTACACAACTAATTTAAAACCGCAATGAAAAGGTTTTGTCCGTCCTAGGATTTTAGTGCAGGTTATCACGTCTCAAGAAACATCTCTCGGCTCATATTCTAAACAAGGTGCACATCCAGAGAATATCATGCATTGACAGAATAAGAATCAAAAAAGCATGTTACAATGTTTTACATTATAACTCGTTTGGTTGCATAGGCTATTCGCATGCTTGGATTCCCACTTGAAAAACGATGAGTTTGACCCTGGTTTCAGTATCAAACAAGATAATAATTTTCTGCCAAGCTAAGCACATAAAAACCGACAGGCAATTTCGGGCTGCGGTGCTCCAGTTTCAAGATCTAGGACAAGCCGCCATTTTACCAAGAAACAAAGGCAACGGTTTCTATCGAAGATACCGTGTACATTGCTGTGCGTTCATTGAACACGAACGATAACAACTTTTTCCTGCATACCTTTAAACATATTGCAGTAGGCTACAATCCAAATCGTCAACTCTTTATGAGTAAGCCATAATGTAACGATTGGTTTTCTTACGCCTGCTGCCAACCCAGCCAACTTCCAATCGGCAGCCCCTCCTACTCGCTTGATGACCCATTGCACGACTCGTAGCAGGTTGTTTTCGCTTTTAGAGCAATGAAAATCGACAAAATACACCCACACGTCGATCATTGTGCGTAGTTTACCCCCCATTTAGTCGAATTTGTTACGTGCGTAGTACGTGTATAATTTTCGGATTTGGCTCTCACCAGCAGCACAGATGGTCTAAACCAGGGTATAATATAATGCCAATGGTGTCCACTCAGCATAATGTTAATTTCAACCGTGAACAGAAGTTGTTTTCATTGCAAATGTAATATACCAGAGGTGTCTGTGTTTTGCCTATGAGCTGGTTGGGTTAATTTGTGGGACTATGGCAATGGAATACAAGCAGTGGCACCAATTTTAAAATATGAATATTGGTCATTGTCCATTTAGGACACTAATGAGAATCCGGGTGAGTCCTGTGCAAAACATTAGTCTGCATTGTGTCCCCAAAATGTGTGAATTGCAGAGGAGTGTACAAGCTGGGTACTATCATATTAATCAGATATGTTTAATGTGAGTTCAATCTAAATGTGTATTACTACATTACTACATGTATGTTCCTGTGAGAAATCACCTCCATGTATTTACCAAATAGTGATCCGTGGAACAAACAAGTTACCTGAAACTACCACCCAGATTCTGACTACTATGTTTAATAAATGATCAATTCTTTAAAGCTCAAGCAACACATACCATCTGTTTCTGCACCAGACCAGTGTCAGAGGAGGCTGGTAGGAAGAGCTATAGCAGGACAGGCTCTTTGGATTGGAATAAATGGAACGGAGTCAAACATGTGGATTTGATGTGTTTGATAGCGTTCCGTTCCGGGCCATTCCAATGAGCCCGTCCTCCTATAGCTCCTACCACCAGCCTCCTCTGCTGTCAAATATAGCTTTATGCAGACTCTGTTGCTTTGGGACCGCCCTCCCTCAAACTACAGACATACTGTAGTTACAGATTTGGAGTAAAGAATCACTTTACATTTCCTATTCCTCTTGTTTTCCAGGTGAAAGAACTGGTGCTTGATAACTGTCGCTCAAACGAAGGCAAAATTGAGGGCCTCACAGATGAATTTGAAGAGTTGGAATTTCTAAGCACAATCAACGTTGGGCTGACGTCGGTCTCCAACTTGCCGAAGCTGAACAAGCTGAAAAAAGTTGGTTTTCTAAAAAATAAAAAAATAAAAAGTATTATTGTTGCCATGCTATTAGCACTTTGTGCAGTAAAGTGAAAATCAGTTTTATGGATGTTCTGTTATGATTACTCTGCTCATACAGTTGTTGCATTATTTTCTCCTCAGCTTGAACTCAGCGACAACAGGATCTCAGGTGGGCTGGACGTACTGGCGGAGAAATGTCCGAACCTCACACACCTAAACCTCAGTGGCAACAAAATGAAAGACCTCAGCACGATAGAACCTCTGGTATGCAGCGGGTGTCATGACAACATAGTAGCTCTGTGTGTATATATACTATATTGAACTCTTGCCTCAAGGTGCTATTGGGTCTGAAAGGGAACCCTAAATGGACATAACATTGTCCAGAAATACCTCATTCATCAAATGTACCTCCATGACTTATATGTAAAGCTTTGAGGTAAACAATTAGCAACTAAACCTCCATAGTGTATATTTTAATCTAGTTGGAGTAGTCAGTATTAAAGAAAACAAACTAAGCCTAAATATTCATATTTCATCATCAAGACTTCTCTCCTTTCACAGAAAAAATTAGAGACCCTCAAAAGCTTAGACTTGTTCAACTGCGAGGTGACCAACCTCAACGACTACAGAGACAACGTGTTCAAGCTCCTCCCCCAGTTGACGTACCTCGACGGCTATGACAAAGATGACAAGGAGGCGCCCGATTCGGATGCAGAGGCCTATGTGGAGGGACTGGATGATGATGATGACAGTGACGGTACGATTTAAGATCCATACTATTTAAAATGTTGGTAAATAATATTCTGATCTGATTTGACAGATGGATTTGAACTCAATAGAGCTCTGACATGACCTTTTGTGTTTTTCTAATGGTAATTATGTTCATGTTGTTGTTCAACGATTCCTTTTGTAACAACGGTATTATACCAAGTGGCTGCAGTGAATGACTTGCGTTATAACTATTGTTGTAGTGGCCCTTATGCATTTTTTTGATCACCTTAATAGGCTAATTCTATTTTCAACTACAGAGGTAGACGAGGAGGAGGAAGAGGATGAGGATGAAGATGCCCCACCAAGAAAAGAGGAGGATGATGACGATGAGGAAGGTGAAGAAGAGGAAGAGGAGGACCTAAGTGGAGAGGTGAGACTTTGAGGATGGGGCTGCAATGATACTTTTATCTTGATCGACGCCTGCATGATAAGTTCAATGATTTACATTTATTTTTTAAATGAATAAAGGGCCACACAAAATGATCTTATACCTCCCTTAAAGTGATGCAGACTGGGCTGATGTTTACTAACCAGAAGGTGCATCTCAACCACTGCACTGTGACATCATTATTTGAATATGACCCAGGGCACATGACAAGGGAGATTCTGATCTGCATTTGTCTCCTCTTAGGAGGAAGAGGAGGAGTTGGACGGCAAGGAGAGTGATGAGGATAACGAAGGTGAGTGTGGTGGAATCTCACTGCTGTCACCAAATGCACAAGGTCACAGTATCGTGTGTAGCTTTGATATTGGGACTGATAAAAAAATAATAATAACACGTCTACTTAAAAACCAAAGTGAATGCTTTCCTGTTGAACGTGACCATTGACTTGTTTTCCTAGAAGAGGAACGAGGTCTGAAGAGGAAAAGGGATCTAGACGAGGAAGCAGAGGAGGAGGAAGATGACTGAAGATGTGCTGACCACCAAGCTATGTTCTGATCAGACTGTTTTAACCTTGTACCCCCCCTGTATTTGTCAGTTGTCATATATTGCAGTAGTCATGGGTAGTGTCATGGGCCAGCTGGGTAAAGGGTTGGTGTAAGGAAACAAGTTGACATTTTATTATTTTTTTTTAAACCTTTTTTTGATTCCTTGTATTCTACTCATATCTGTCCCCTGCAAACCACTGGAAGGGCAGAAGAGAACATTTCCTAAAAGTCCCGATATTATTAACTCTAAGCTTTATAAAGGTTTTGTTTTCTCAGTGATATTGATACCTTCTGTGTAAACAGATTTCTGATGATGATTTATGTATTTAAAGAGACAAACTTACCAAAAAACCTTTTAGAAGTGCATGTCTGAAATAGATTTTAAAGTCGACTACTGGATTTGAAGTATGACAGTTTCCTATACCCTTTTCTTATTCGCTGTCTTTTTCTTTCAGTGGACATGAAGCGTTTTGTGGTGTCATCCGTGTGTCGTTGTATGTGCTGTTTTCATCATGGAACGGGTGTTTAAACGTTCATAGAATGGCCTGTATACAGGGCATCTTTTTAAGCAGAGTAAAGAATGTCTGCCTTTGTCACAATGTTTCTCCTTAACCCCTAGCTTTGATAGTTCGGAAATGACCTGTTATTTGTAAATACTGACCAAATCTATTTTTTTTCTATTACTCTTTGATAATGGCAGACATTTACACTTAATTAATTGTAACGGTGAACTGTAGTAAGATAGTGAATATCTGTGCAGCCGTACCCTAAAATAGGCTAATTGAATCTGGTACACGATTTCCATTTTCACCAAATTATATTCACAGAAATACTCACTGAATCCAAATTTGTTATTGCTGTCCAACTCTTCGAGTCCATATTCGTTCCCCACCTATATAATACACCGCTGGGCAATGTGCAAAGAAAACAACTTTTGCATTTTCTTTTCTTAAACCATAGGGCAGTTCATGGTCAGATAGACCTACCTCAGTCATGTTTCCCTTACATGTTTAACCCACTGTCATCAAAGCTAATTCCTTACCATGAGACAAACTTTTGATTTCCTCCCTTTCACTTCAATAAATATTTTTTTTTATACAAGTTGTGGTTTGTGGTCTTTTCTGAATTGCTTATATCGTCATCTAATAGTTGACAGCATTTTTGATCATCCCAGATGGTTGTGCTACCTTGTACCAGCTTCCTAATGTACTGCAGCCTACTACTGACATCATGTGGAGAACCCTGGTAGTTCAGGCTGAAAGGGAATCATCTGGTTTATCCCCTCATTGCATTAACTTGACAAATTGATATTAGTTGTTGGGACTTGTAGATCAATGAGGTGAAACAGGATGTATTGTAGGCTAACTGACCCAGTACACAGTTTTGTCTTTCTGAGAGAATTGTCATTCTGCACAGTTTCATCAGCACATAGTACAACTAGGCATTTAGATGGTTATCGACCAATATTTACTACACCTATAGGCCATCATCATCATCTCCACCAAATGGTTTGTTATCCTCCCATTCCAACAATACTGCAGCGCTTTTCACTCACCTTGCATATTGCTGCGTGTTCACCAGAGCAACACACTGTGAATCCCCTCCTTTAGGCCACTTGAGACCTCTGTCATTCTCTACGGGCTGACCTGACCTTATCCACCATGTTCACCTTCACTGTTGCCAGTCTAGATGCCCACCGGGTGCTGTGCCTATAGCCTGGTGCTAGCCACCCACACCTGTAAGAGCTTAAGGCAACTTCTCCAATGTCCATATGGCATGACAACGAATGCCTGGGGAGTTTGCTAAAGCAAAATGAAACACCTGGTAACCACGCTACTCTACCTACATTTGTTTCCTAGGTGTCTTCATTGGATAAGGATTACAGTATAACATTTGATGGGACGGGGGGGTCTTTACAAGGTATATGTTAGGGGTAAAGATGTAAATAATTACCTTGTGTAAGTAATATCGCTGTTTCATTCATTTAGTCAGTCAACCCCTGCAGAGTATGTTACTGATTATGACAATGGTACATATAATGATTCCTCTCTAGAGGTATAGTATAGGTAACCTGAACTACAGGAAATGGTACATATGATTCCTCTCTAGAGGTATGGTATAGGTAACCTGAACTACAGGAAATATCAGAGTGTCTTAACTTGAGAGGAATGGATCATGTGGAACACCACAGATTAACAATGTTGGTCACTTTCTGAAATAGAATATTCATAGCTGAAAGGTATAAAGACAAATATTATAATAATATTTCAGGTTTGATGTACTGTTACGTACATAACCTAATTTCATGTTGACTAATATTCCAATTGACCAGATTTTAGTATGGTGTCGATTCAATTAAGAGAATACAGGATGTGTTTGAGTATACGGTCTCAGACAAATTGCCACCATTTGGGTGAAAACATAATTCAGCCACAAGTGTGTCAGCCATCATTTTCATGACCACGATTTCTCCCAAAGACATGAGATGAATGTTTCTGCATAAAGAGTTAGCTAGAAACATCAAATATAACAAATAAATAGTAACAATAATACATTTTCTAACAAAACTTCTCCTAAAGATAATGACTGAGGCGACAGACAAACTGCCCATTAAGACTACATCTGGGTTGCTGTATGCCAGGCTGAGCCAGAGCTGCAGCTTTTTACAGACAACACATTCTTAGGAGATGAAGAAAAAAAAACTGTCTTGAAATACACCTCATTCATGTCCCTGTAAAACTCATCTTCATTCATGTCCCTGTAAAACTCATCTTCATTCATGTCCCTGTAAAACTAATCTTCATTCATGTCCCTGTAAAACGCATCATCCACAGTAGTTGGAACTAGCAGAAGACTCTTCCACTGGGAGGTTGAGATGTTGAAGCTTTGCTGTGAGTTGGTTTGCAGTGGGTAGACCATGGGGGAGGATTGGTGGAGAAGGGGGAAGTCAATCTCTTTCCCCAGGTTAGTCTCTGGCAATAGCAGGGTGGAGGTTGAGATGTTGCAGCTTTGCTGTGAGTTGGTTTGCAGTGGGTAGACCATGGGGGAGGATTGGTGGAGAAGGGGGAAGTCAATCTCTTTCCCCAGGTTAGTCTCTGGCGATAGCAGGGTGGAGGTTGGAGGATTTGGGGGTGGCATTTCTGGGTGATGACAAAGGCTTTGCCAGGTGGACTCAGAGGGGCATGGCATGACATGGCAGGTGGGGTGTGAGGACCCCTGGGATACACTGATGGTGCTCTGCAATAGGGGGGAGGGGTGTATTGCGAGTGATGATGTAATAACTAATCATAATGAAACCAAACCGGATATCAGGATACATCTATCAACAGAATTTAAAAAAATCTTATATCAATAAAATACATTACCAGTTGGTTATTATGTTATCAATTGAGGGATTTAACAGTGATGTCAATATGATGACATTATCGATAACAAAAATTGTTACACAAACGTTATAATCAGTATTTACATTATCCGGTGGCTATTACATTATCAATTGCAACAGGAAGTACAAATGATACACGATGAAAGGAAGGGAGGACGCTGGACGTGGCATGGTGGTGATGGTGGTGCCATAAGCTAGAGATCAGAGGTCAGACATTGTTTCCAACGGGGCTGACGTTCCTCAGGTTGTTGAGTTCCAGCTCCAGCTGGCGTATTTTAACGTCCTTGGTGTTCAGCTCCTCCTTCAGCTTTCTCAGCTCCTCCTGCTGCCTGAAGAACATCCTCAGTAGCTACAGAACAGAATAGAGGGATCAGGGTCACATAGCGTCCTGTAGAACATCACCAGGAACTACAGAATAGAGGGATCAGGGTCACATAGCGTCCTGTAGAACATCCCCAGGAACTACAGAATAGAGAGATCAGGGTCACCTAGTGTCCTGTAGAACATCCCCAGGGACTACAGAATAGAGGGATCAGGGTCACCTAGTGTCCTGTAGAACATCCCCAGGAACTACAGAATAGAGGGATCAGGGTCACATAGCGTCCTGTAGAACATCCCCAGGAACTACAGAATAGAGGGATCAGGGTCATATAGCGTCCTGTAGAACATCCCCAAGAACTACAGAACAGAGGGATCAGGGTCATATAGTGTCCTGTAGAACATCCCCAGGAACTACAGAATAGAGGGATCAGGGTCACCTAGTGTCCTGTAGAACATCCCCAGGAACTACAGAATAGAGGGATCAGGGTCACATAGCGTCATGTAGAACATCCCCAGGAACTACAGAATAGAGGGATCAGGGTCACATAGCGTCCTGTAGAACATCCCCAGGAACTACAGAATAGAGGGATCAGGGTCACCTAGTGTCCTGTAGAACATCCCCAGGAACTACAGAATAGAGGGATCAGGGTCATATAGCGTCCTGTAGAACATCCCCAGGAACTACAGAATAGAGGGATCAGGGTCATATAGCGTCCTGTAGAACATCCCCAGGAACTACAGAACAGAGGGATCAGGTCCACAAAGATAACAGGCTATAGACCATAGTCTGTAATTGTGCTCAGGAAGTCATTTGAGCATTTGCACCCCATTCCAAGTAGTGTTTAATACACTCACCACCCACCAACCAACCTTCTTCCTTCTCTCCCTTTTCTTTTCATTTATCCATTCACCCACCCATACCTCCATCCACAGTTATCTGATGAACACACCTCGTTCTCTGTCCTGGGTGGCACGTTTTCCAGCAGGTCAATGCCGTTGACCACCACACCTTTCTTTTCCTTCACCGGTGCCTTGAACACCAGCTGGTTGGGCTTCTGGTAGCCCTTCTTCAGGGACATTAACACTGGGTCTGCACACACACACACACACACACACACACACACACACACACACACACACACACACACACACACACACACACACACACACACACACACACACACACACACACACACACACACACACACACACACACACACACACACACACACACACACACACACACACACAAACTTCATGAAAATGTGCTATGTACACTACACACACACTATATATTGATGTAAACATTTCCTCTCCCACTACTATGACTATATCATAAGGTGTACTGAATATTCAAACTACAGAGACATGTGGCATGCACTGTACCTCGGTTGATACCACTCAACCAGTCATTGGCTGAAAGGGCAGGCTCGGTCCCTGCCGTCATTGGATAGATGTCCTCCTGGTACGTCTCAGACTACAACACCAGGAGAGACAGACTGAGAGCATGTTCCAATACTTTAAGATCTCTGTTTATTCCCAAGGGTGCACATGTTTGTTCCGACCCTGCACTGATTCAACATTTCATCTGATTCAACTGCCCTGGATAAGATGAATGAGATGTGTTATTGCAGGGCTGGAACAAATATGTGCACACACCCTAAGGTCTTTCCAGGAATGGATCGAGAAACACTGCTATATGAAGTGAGAGGGAGAAGGGCATCCCCACTGACACTGACCCTCCTTGGTACTATCATGGAGATGGGCTCGATCAGCCCCTTCAGCGTCACCAGCTTGTAGAAGCGAAACACCTCGCAGGCCGTTACGTCCAGCCCATGCTTAGGCATCACACCTGAGGAGGGAATGGAGGTACCTTAAACATCACTATAGTGATGTTACTGTATAACATTACCTTAGACATCCCCATAGTGATGTTACTGTATAACATTACCTTAGACATCACCATAGTGATGTTACTGTATAACATTACCTTAGACATCACCATAGTGATGTTACTGTATAACATTACCTTAGACATCACCATAGTGATGTTACTGTATAACATTACCTTAAACATCCCCATAGTGATGTTACTGTATAACATTACCTTAGACATCACCATAGTGATGTTACTGTATAACATTACCTTAGACATCACCATAGTGATGTTACTGTATAACATTACCTTAGACATCACCATAGTGATGTTACTGTATAACATTACCATGGTGATGTTACTCTATAACATTACCTTAGACATCACCATAGTGATATTACTGTGTAACATTACCTTAGACATCACCATAGTGATGTTACTGTATAACATTACCTTAGACATCACCATAGTGATGTTACTGTATACATTACCTTAGACATCACCATAGTGATGTTACTGTATAACATTACCTTAGACATCACCATAGTGATGTTACTGTATAACATTACCTTAGACATCACCATAGTGATGTTACTGTATAACATTACCTTAGACATCACCATAGTGATGTTACTGTATAACATTACCTTAGACATCACCATAGTGATGTTACTGTATAATATTACCTTAGACATCACCATAGTGATGTTACTGTATAACATTACCTTAGACATCACCATAGTGATGTTACTGTATAACATTACCTTAGACATCACCATAGTGATGTTACTGTATAACATTACCTTAGACATCACCATAGTGATGTTACTGTATAACATTACCTTAGACATCACCATAGTGATGTTACTGTATAACATTACCTTAGACATCACCATAGTGATGTTACTGTATAACATTACCTTAGACATCACCATAGTGATGTTACTCTATAACATTACCTTAGACATCACCATAGTGATATTACTGTGTAACATTACCTTAAACATCACCATAGTGATGTTACCGAATAACATTACCTTAAACATCACCATAGTGATGTTACTGTATAACATTACCTTAGACATCACCATAGTGATGTTACTGTATAACATTACCTTAGACATCACCATAGTGATGTTACTGTATACATTACCTTAGACATCACCATAGTGATGTTACTGTATAACATTACCTTAGACATCACCATAGTGATGTTACTGTATAACATTACCTTAGACATCACCATAGTGATGTTACTGTATAACATTACCTTAGACATCACCATAGTGATGTTACTGTATAACATTACCTTAGACATCACCATAGTGATGTTACTGTATAACATTACCTTAGACATCACCATAGTGATGTTACTGTATAACATTACCTTAGACATCACCATAGTGATGTTACTGTATAACATTACCATAGTGATGTTACTGTATAACATTACCTTAGACATCACTATAGTGATGTTACTGTATAACATTACCTTAGACATCACCATAGTCCTGTTACTGTATAACATTACCTTAGACATCACCATAGTGATGTTACTGTATAACATTACCGTAGACATCATGTTTAACATTACTCTTTCCATAGATTTTTTATACACGATTTTTCACTCAGAAAAAGAGCAACAACATTACTGAATGAAAGCTAAGATGTGGCTGAGCAAACAAACCCAAACCCTTGGTCTCTGTCTGTAAGGGTCGTCCCCCGGTGAGTCTGTCACTTACCAAGGCCTTTCTGTGGGGCAGGGGAGCGGAACTCCATGAGATACTGCAGGTATGGCTTCTCTGTGGTGATCTCATAGTAACGGATGTTGCCATCGCCCTGTGAATGGAATGGATGTATTTGTTAACTATCTGACCCAGATGTCTTCCTATACATGTACATATATGTTTTACCCTCACTGTTCCTGACAGGGGTTGATGATGAAACAGAAAGGGAATACCAGCATTGAATCAGGGAAATACTATTTAAGAATCTTTTTGGTTAACGAGTTAACGGTTTGGATACACTATGGTCTCACATCTACTTAAACCAATCAAATGACGTCTCACATCTACCTAAACCAATCAAATGACGTCTCACATCTACCTAAACCAATCAAATGACGTCTCACATCTACCTAAACCAATCAAATGACGTCTCACATCTACTTAAACCAATCAAATGACGTCTCACATTTACCTAAACCAATCAAATGACGTCTCACATCTACCTAAACCAATCAAATGACTAATTTGTCTTTTAAAAAAGATCCACTACATGAGTCCACACTCATGTTCACAGTGTTCATTGTGTTGTGTAAGGGGCAGTGCTCACCTTTCCTGCCAGGTACAGCATGTGTGTGTCTGCATCATAGAAAGGAAACAGCAGCCCTGAGAGACCGTCTATCTCCTCTTCTACCATGGGCATAGACAGGTCCTCCTGTGGGACAACACACACACACACACACACACACACACACACACACACACACACACACACACACACACACACACACACACACACACACACACACACACACACACACACACACACACACAGGTATCAGACATTGGTCATGAACACACACACTTGACGACACACACAATCCTTAATTGAGGATATACACACAAGTGCAGTTGCACATATACACACTCACACTCACACGCACGCACACACACACACACACACACACACACACACACACACACACACACACACACACACACACACACACACACACACACACACACACACACACACACACACACACACACACACACACACACACACACACACACACACACAGGGATCAGACATTGTTCATGAACACACACACTTGAGGACACACACAATCCTTAATTGAGGATATACACACAAGTGCAGTTGCACATATACACACTCACACGCACGCACACACACACACACGCAGACGCGCACGCACGCACGCACACACACACACACACACACACACACACACACACACACACACACACACACACACACACACACACACACACACACACACACACACACACACACACACACACACAAGGGGAAACATTCAGCCCCACATCCCAGCAGGGGGTCCCCGGCTGCCTCACCTGATCCCACAGTGCAATCTGTCTGGTGTTCCACCGGGACACACCTGTCGTCAGCAGCCTCTTCATGTTGCCCAGAAACACCACTCTGTTCACCCTGTGGTTCTTACAGCTGGCGTGCTGGTGGGGAACAATCACACAGAGACTCTACTGTAATGGGGCATTATATTCACTCTAAATGTGGGGAACAATCACACAGGGACTCTACTGTAATGGGGCATTATATTCACTCTAAATGTGGAGAACAATCACACAGAGACTACTGTAATGGGGCATTATTTTCACTCTAAATGTGGGGAACAAACACACAGAGACTACTGTAATGGGGCATTATATTCACACTAAATGTGGGGAACAAACACACAGAGACTCTACTGTAATGGGGCATTATATTCACTCGTTTATATGTACTCTGTAAAGGAGGTAAATAGTGAAACTTTCTCTGCTCGCTGTAAGACTGACCTGTAAGACTCTCCCGGAGCGCGGCTCGATGACGCGCAGCTTCTTGTCTTTACAGCTGGTGGCCAGCAGGCTGCCGTCTGTGTTGAAGGACATACACACGATGACGTCAGAGTGACAGTCGATCATCTTCACCGGCTCACCTATCTCCAGGTTCCAGATCAGGATCTGGATGGGACGGGCAGGGAATCATATCAACTGTCAGTTCTGATCTGATCTTAGATCAGTTCTGATCTTTGAAGAAAAGGGAGTGAAATAGGGAAAGACTTCCCCTGAACTCCAATAAAAACACATTTTATTTTAGTTTGTACTTTTACAAATAGTTTTGTGACGTTGTGCTATGGTGTGCACTAATGAATGTGACCCTGTTGTGTATACCTTACAGTAGTAGCCAGTGATCTGTAATGATACCTTGCAGTCGTAGCCAGTGATCTGTAATGATACCTTACAGTAGTAGCCAGTGATCTGTGATGATACCTTACAGTAGTAGCCAGTGATCTGTGATGATACCTTACAGTCGTAGCCAGTGATCTGTGATGATACCTTACAGTCGTAGCCAGTGATCTGTGATGATACCTTACAGTAGTAGCCAGTGATCTGTAATGATACCTTACAGTCGTAGCCAGTGATCTGTGATGATACCTTACAGTCGTAGCCAGTGATCTGTAATGATACCTTACAGTCGTAGCCAGTGATCTGTAATGATACCTTACAGTCGTAGCCAGTGATCTGTAATAATACCTTACAGTCGTAGCCAGTGATCTGTGATAATACCTTATAGTCATAGCCAGCACTGAAGAGGATTCCACTGCTGGTGGGATGCCACTCGATGAGGCCCACACGCCTGCTGTGTCCATACAGCTCCATCATGGCCTCTGTCATATTCCGCCTCAGCCCTCCCTCTGGGATCTCCCATATTCGTACCTGGCACACACACACACACACACACACACACACACACACACACACACACACACACACACACACACACACACACACACACACACACACACACACACACACGCACGCACGCACGAACACACACACACACACACACACACACACACACACACACACACACACACACACACACACACACACACACACACACACACACACACACACACACACACACACACACACACACACACACACACATGCACATGCAAAGTTAAAGCTTTGTCACAAATGGTTCTTCCAAATGGACAATGACCCTAAGCAGACTAACAAAGTTGTGGCAAAATGGCTAAAGGACAACAGAGTCAAGGTATTGGAGTGGCCATCACAAAGCCCTGACCTCAATCCTATAGAAAATGTGTGGGCAGAACTGAAAAGGCGTGTGCGAGCAAGGAGGCCTACAAATCTGACTCAGTTACACCAGCTCTGTCAGGAGGGATGGGCCAAAAGTCACCCAACTTATTGTGGGAAGCTTGTGGAAGGCTACCCAAAAAGTTTGACCCAAGTTAAACAATTTAAAGGCAATGCTACCAAATACTAATTGAGTGTATGTAAACTTCTAACCCCCTGGAAATGTGATGAAAGAAATAAAAGCTGAAATAAATCATTCTCTCTACTATTATTCTGACATTTCACATTCTTAAAATAAAGTGGTGATCCTAACTGACATCAGGCAGGGAATTTTTACGAGGATTAAATGTCAGGAATTGTGAAAAACTGAGTTTAAATGTATTTGGCTAAGGTGTACGTTAACTTACGACTTCAACTGTAGCTGCACAGTCAATGAGTCAGCAGAAACAGCAGTTTACTGTGTGTGTGTGTGCACTCACAGAGGAATCTTCAGAGCAGGAAGCTATGATGTTTTCAAAGAAGGGATTCCATTTGATGTCCAGGACATTGCCTTGGTGGCCACACACTTTGGGGTGGTGGGGGTCGATGCGACCCGCCTGAAACGGAAGGACAAACATACTGATCATATATTGAGGAAAGAACAGATATCAATGGCTTTCTATCACCATTACTGATATGTACATGACTGTGTATTTTCCAAATGATGACATCACACATATAGGCCAATATGTCAAGGTCATTTTTTAAAATATCTTTATTTAACTAGGCAAGTCAGTTAAGAACAAATCCTTATTTACAATGACGGCCTACCCTGGCCAAATCCAGACAACACTGGGCCAATTGTGTACTACCCAATGGGACTCCCAATCACAGCCAGTTGTGATACAGCCTGGAATTGAACAAGGGTCTGTAGTGATTCCTCTTGCACTGAGATGCAGTGCCTTAGACTGTTGCGCCAATCGGGAGCCCTCAGAGGGCACCACTGAGTAACACCAGCCATGTAAACAGTTAACACAACCCTACATATGTCAAGGTCAGAGGTCACCACTTAGTAACACTAGCCATGTAAACAGTTAACACAACCCTGTAACAATGTGTACGTGTACTGATGCTGTAACAATGTGTACGTGTACTGATGCTGTAACAAAGTGTACGTGTACTGATGCTGTAACAAAGTGTACGTGTACTGATGCTGTAACAAAGTGTACGTGTACTGATGCTGTAACAATGTGTACGTGTACTGATGCTGTAACAATGTGTACGTGTACTGATGCTGTAACAATGTGTACGTGTACTGATGCTGTAACAATGTGTACGTGTACTGATGCTGTAACAAAGTGTACGTGTACTGATGCTGTAACAAAGTGTACGTGTACTGATGCTGTAACAATGTGTACGTGTACTGATGCTGTAACAATGTGTACGTGTACTGATGCTGTAACAATGTGTACGTGTACTGATGCTGTAACAATGTGTACGTGTACTGATGCTGTAACAATGTGTACGTGTACTGATGCTGTAACACTGTTTCACAGCTGATCCTTCAATCACCAAACAAACTCAACACTTGGCTGTTAAAGTCAATCAACATGAACACAATGCAGCCGAGAAATACACATTGAAGAAATAACATCATTTCCTTTGTTTTGAAGAACCAGGGACAACCAAAGGATTGTTATTGCAATGTGCCTCTACGTCCACAGGGAGGCGCTGGATTAGCAGACTTGGATGGATCATGGCTGAGACCTCTCCATGTTGGTCATGATGTCATGAATGTTTGATGTCACTTCAATCCACTGACCTCCTTCTTATTTCCTCAGAGACATATGGCTGAGAGCTTCAGGCCATGCCTGAGTGGAACTGGCTGTGTGTGTGTGTGTGTGTGTGTGTGTGTGTGTGTGTGTGTGTGTGTGTGTGTGTGTGTGTGTGTGTGCGTGCATTTTTATTGTCACGTTCTGACCTTTATTTCCTTTGTTTTGTCATTATTTAGTATGGTCAGGGCGTGAGTTGGGGCAGTCTATGTTTGTTTTTCTATGATTTGGTTATTTCTATGTTTCGGCCTAGTATTGTTCTCAATCAGAGGCAGGTGTCATTAGTTGTCTCTGATTGAGAATCATACTTAGGTAGCCTGGGTTTCACTGTGTGTTTGTGGGTGATTGTTCCTGTCTCTGTGTTTGCACCAGATAGGGCTGTTTTGTTTTATTAGTTTGTTCATGTGTAGAGTCTTTATAAATGAAACATGAATAGAAACCCCGCTGCATTTTGGTCCGCCTCTCCTTCAAGTCAAGAAAACCGTTACATATATATTTATATATACAGTGCATTCAGAAAGTATTCAGACCACTTGACTTTTTCCACATTTTGTTACGTTACAGCCTTATTCTAAAATTGATTACATTTTTCCCCCTCGTCAATCTACACACAATACCCCATAATGACATAACAAAAACAGTTTTTTACACATTTTTGCAAATGTACTAAAAATACAAATCTTAAATATCACATTTACATAAGTATTCAGATCCTTACACAGTCCCTTGTTGAAGCACCTTCTCGAAGCCACTCCTGCATTGTCTTGGCTGTGTGCTTAGGGTCGTTGTCCTGTTGGAAGGTGAACCTTCACCCCAATTTGAGGTCCTGAGGGCTTTGGAGCAGGTTTTCATCAAGGATCTCTCTGTATGTTGCTCCGTTCATCTTTCCCTCAATGCCGACTAGTCTCCCAGTCCCTGCCACCGACAAAACATCGCCACAGTATGATGCTGCCACCACCATGCTTCACCGTAGGGATGGTGCCAGGTTTCCTCCAGACGTGACCCTTGGCATTCAGGTCAAAGAGTTCAATCTTGGTTTTAGCAGACCAGAGAATCTTGTTTCTCATGGTCTGAGAGCCTTTTGGCAACCTCCAAGAGGGCTGTTATGTGCCTTTTACTGAGGAGTGGCTTCCGTCTGGCCACTCTACTACAAAAGCCTGATCGCTGCCAAAGGTGCTTCAACAAAGTGCTGAGTAAAGGGTCTGAATACTTATGTAAATGTGATATTTCAGTTTTCCATTTCTAATACATTTGAAAACATTTTTAAAAAGCAGTTTTTTCTATGTCATTATGGTGCATTGTGTATAATTGTAGAAGTAATTTTTGTATTTTTTTAATCAATTTTAGAATAAGGCTGTAACGTAACAAAATGTGGAAAAAGTCAAGGGGTCTGAATACTTTCCGAATGCACTGTACATCCTGTATTTGTGTGTGTGTGTGTGTGTGTGTGTGTGTGTGTGTGTGTGTGTGTGTGTGTGTGTGTGTGTGTGTGTGTGTGTGTGTGTGTGTGTGTGTGTGACAAACCAACGGCAGGATTCATAACTTGGAGTATCCTTTTCATGGCAGAACAGATTTACAGCTAAAGTCCCTTCCCAGGCTTTTCAGAAAAAGAGTCCAATCTCGACAGCTTCCCAACAGTACAACTTTACCAACTATTCTCAATTAGTGTGTAATTTACTACTGTAGACTTTCTTCCAGAGATGTCTTCTATTAGCTGAACTCATCATCTCCTGTTTGATTTCCCATAGGTCCTCAATACTCAACAGACATGTCAGATGTCAGTTTTAATCAGAAATATTCATTACTCATTAGCTGAGGGAAAGTGGGCGACACATCTGATCAAATATTAAAACAAAGCCTGATATCATCTTGTAGAAGCATGTTGGGCATCAGTGTAAATCTTACAGGATTATGCCATTATTAAATCTGTTATGGAATTCGAAGTCTTTGAATATGAATAAATAGAGAACAAAGGGAGGGCACCAGGCTGATGCCAGGGTGAATCTGGATCACAATTCTGAGATGGTGTGAATGAGCCCTTGGGTTGAACCAGGTCCTCTGGGCATTCAGTGCACTGGTTGGTTCCCTTTAAGGGTTAAAGACAAAACACTTCCAATTACAGACATTCTCATGATGTCATCTGGCAACAGCCACACAACACATTATCACCAGAGACTCTCTAACACAGGACTGTTATACCCTGCTGTGTTCACCAGAGACTCTCTAACACAGGACTGTTATAACCTGCTGTGTTCACCAGAGACTCTCTAACACAGGACTGTTATAACCTGCTGTGTTCACCAGAGACTCTCTAACACAGGACTGTTATACCCTGCTGTGTTGACCAGAGACTCTCTAACACAGGGCTGTTATAACCTGCTGTGTTCACCAGAGACTCTCTAACACAGGACTGTTATAACCTGCTGTGTTCACCAGAGACTCTCTAACACAGGACTGTTATAACCTGCGTGTTCACCAGGGGCGGCAGCGTAGCCTAGTGGTTAGAGCGTTGGACTAGTAACCGGAAGGTTGCGAGTTCAAACCCCCAAGCTGACAAGGTACAAATCTGTCGTTCTGCCCCTGAACAGGCAGTTAACCCACTGTTCCCAGGCCGTCATTGAAAATAAGAATGTGTTCTTAACTGACTTGCCTGGTTAAATAAAGGTAAAATAAAATTTTAAAAAAGAGACTCTCTAACACAGGGCTGTTATAACCTGCTGTGTTTACCAGAGACTCTCTAACACAGGACTGTTATACTCTGCTTTGTTCACACTTAGACACACAGAAGCTCTACACACTGAGAGGGAAAGAAATGCACACACACAAACACACCATTACTTGATAAGTACATTCTCTTTGTACATGTTTACATCATATCTGTAGAACTAATACCTCAGATTCACCTGAAGGTTACATCATATCTGTAGAACTAATACCTCAGATTCACCTGGTTACATCATATCTGTAGAACTAATACCTCAGATTCACCTGAAGGTTACATCATATCTGTAGAACTAATACCTCAGATTCACCTGGTTACATCATATCTGTAGAACTAATACCTCAGATTCACCTGAAGGTTACATCATATCTGTAGAACTATTACCTCAGATTCACCTGGTTACATCATATCTGTAGAACTAATACCTCAGATTCACCTGGTTACATCATATCTGTAGAACTAATACCTCAGTTTCACCTGGTTACATCATATCTGTAGAACTAATACCTCAGATTCACCTGGTTACATCATATCTGTAGAACTAATACCTCAGATTCACCTGGGGGTTACATCATATCTGTAGAACTAATACCTCAGATTCACCTGGGGGTTACATCATATCTATAGAACTAATACCTCAGATTCACCTGGTTACATCATATCTGTAGAACTAATACCTCAGATTCACCTGGGGGTTACATCATATCTGTAGAACTAATACCTCAGATTCACCTGGGGGTTACATCATATCTGTAGAACTAATACCTCAGATTCACCTGAAGGTTACATCATATCTGTAGAACTAATACCTCAGATTCACCTGGGGGTTACATCATATCTGTAGAACTAATACCTCAGATTCACCTGGTTACATCATATCTGTAGAACTAATACCTCAGTTTCACCTGGTTACATCATATCTGTAGAACTAATACCTCAGATTCACCTGGTTACATCATATCTGTAGAACTAATACCTCAGTTTCACCTGAAGGTTACATCATATCTGTAGAACTAATACCTCAGATTCAGAAGGTTACATCATATCTGTAGAACTAATACCTCAGATTCACCTGAAGGTTACATCATATCTGTAGAACTAATACCTCAGATTCACCTGGGGGTTACATCATATCTGTAGAACTAATACCTCAGATTCAGAAGGTTACATAATAGTTGACAACTCAACCAAATGTAAATCAAAAGTAGCCGTTGAAATGACATCTGTGCTCAGTGGGATCTCTCTCTCCACAACGCCTGAATCTACCCAGCATGGCAGTGGGGGTGGATTTTCCCGTGGTTAAACTGTGACTGGTGACATCATTTTGCCTACCATACTTCTTCTACTCATGTTTTTCCCTTCTTCCCTGTATGAGAGTCATATCCTCTGTATGCTATTTCCATTCCACTACTCCAGCCCTACTGACATATTTGATTTGATTTATTTGATTTCACTTTTATTTAACCAGGTAGGCAAGTTGAGAACAAGTTCTCATTTACAACTGCGACCTGGCCAAGATAAAGCAAAGCAGTTCAACACATACAACAACAGAGAGTTACACATGGAGTAAAACAAACATACAGTCAATAATAATACAGTAGAAAAATAAGTCTATATATATATTTTTTAATTTTACCATTATTTAACCAGGCAAGTCAGTAAAGAACACATTCTTATTTTCAATGACGGCCTAGGAACAGTGGGTTAACTGCCTGTTCAGGGGCAGAACGACAGATTTGTACCTTGTCAGCTCGGGGGTTTGAACTCACAACCTTCCGGTTACTAGTCCAACGCTCTAACCACTAGGCTACCCTGCCGCCCCATATACAATGTGAGTAAATGAGGTGAGATAAGGGAGGTAAAGGCAATAAAAAGGCCATGGTGGCAAAGTAAATACAATATAGCAAGTAAAACACTGGAATGGTAGATTTGACAGTAGGTGAATGTGCAAAGTAGAAAGACTGGATTGTATAGCATTTGTGAATTTGTGTATTTATTTATAATAATGTGTAGTATATCATAAAACAAGGCAGAGTTCAGGTGATGCACACAATATTGCTCCTGTGTGTCTGTGTGTAATGCTGTGAACATATTCATAGACTCAAAATCAAAACCAGATTTGCAAGCCAATGAATAACAGCTAACAAATGCTATTACAACCATAACACTGCATTTTCAGACAGGTGTTGTGGAGAGATTGTGTATCAAACAGGTGGTTGTTTAGTTTTTCTTCTTAGCCAGCTTAACAATTAGATGACATTACCTTAGTCAATAACCAGAATGAATGTTGACTGAATTATTTGTTTTCTGCTTTTTAACAAAAGACAGGACCTGTTCCAACAGAAGAAGGCTATTTTAATTCTACATTCTTAACTTAACTATTTCTTAACTCTTCTTTGAAAAGATATAGTAGCTTTTTGTAAATTCAGATACCCAGATATTTATAAGCATGGACACGATCAATGAGGGCACCGTCCAAAGTAGGTATGCATTAATCATCAGATACATTTTTACATGATTTGGAAAATAACATATACTTGTTTTTACCTGCATTAAGTAACCATTTCAGTTCAACAAAAGCGTTCTGCAGGGCAATAAAGACAGATTAAAGCTCTGATAGAGTCTAGTCAGCTGTGGGGGGAATAGCATGCACCACAGTGTCATCTGCATACAGGTGACATTTTTTCTCTCTCCAGATAAACCAATATTGTTAATGTAAATAGTGAAAAGAACAGGACCGAGAATCAATCCCTGTGGGACTCTATGTTAAATCCAGAAAACCTGATTTAACACCATCAGTAAACACACACTGTATTCTGTCCTTTAACATAGTTTCAAACCAGCCTGGTCATGATCAATTGATGAAAGCCTTTGAATAAATAATGCGCAATCCACAGTGTTGAAGGCTTTAGACAGGTCAAAAAAAAGGTCTGCACAATGTGTTTTCTCATCCAAACAATTAAAGACATAATTTAAAACCAAAGAAGTATCAGAGATGGTGCTATGACCTGGTCTGGAACCTGACTGGTGTACATTTAGAATACATTTCATTGTTGTAAAAGATCTAAACTGAGTATTTACCAAGGATTCTAGAATCTTTGCTGGGCAATAGAGTTTGGAAATGGGACTATAATTATTTATCATACGGGACAACACTTTTGTGAAGGGGGAGTATATGAGCCGCCTTTCAGACCCTGTGGATGGTACTAGAAATAAATGTAGGGTTAAAAATATGTGTTGAAGATTCTGTAATCAGACGAGCAGAAAGCTGCTTCGAGGAGGGCTGGGAAAGTAGCCCAAGTAGCATGGGAAAGTAGGCCAAGTAGCATGGGAAAGTAGCCCAAGTAGCATGGGAAAGTAGCCCAAGTAGCATGGGAAAGTAGCCCAGGTCTTACACCGAAACACATGAGCCAATTATGAGGCAATGGAACAGATAAAAGCCATGAGCTCAGCCAGATGAATGACAACACAGTAAGCTGAATGACTGGATACCCATGACAAAAGAGCCATTGATGCCTGATCCAAGTGAAAGCTGTAGAATGCTTTGGGACCATGACAGGGACAGGGTGGGGCATTCTGGGTAGTGTAGTATAACTTGGCATGAGGTGGAAAGAGAGGGACCATGACAGGGACAGGGTGGGGCATTCTGGGTAGTGTAGTATAACTTGGCATGAGGTGGAAAGAGAGGGACCATGACAGGGACAGGGTGGGGCATTCTGGGTAGTGTAGTATAACTTGGCATGAGGTGGAAAGAGAGGGACCATGACAGGGACAGGGTGGGGCATTCTGGGTAGTGTAGTATAACTTGGCATGAGGTGGAAAGAGAGGGACCATGACAGGGACAGGGTGGGGCATTCTAGGTAGTGTAGTATAACTTGGCATGAGGTGGAAAGAGAGGGACCATGACAGGGACAGGGTGGGGCATTCTGGGTAGTGTAGTATAACTTGGCATGAGGTGGAAAAAGAGGGACCATGACAGGGACAGGGTGGGACATTCTGGGTAGTGTAGTATAACTTGGCATGAGGTGGAAAGAGAGGGACCATGACAGGGACAGGGTGGGACATTCTGGGTAGTGTAGTATAACTTGGCATGAGGTGGAAAGAGAGGGACCATGGCAGGGACAGGGTGGGACATTCTGGGTAGTGTAGTATAACTTGGCATGAGGTGGAAAGAGAGGGACCATGACAGGGACAGGGTGGGACATTCTGGGTAGTGTAGTATAACTTGGCATGAGGTGGAAAGAGAGGGACCATGACAGGGACAGGGTGGGGCATTCTAGGTAGTGTAGTATAACTTGGCATGAGGTGGAAAGAGAGGGACCATGACAGGGACAGGGTGGGGCATTCTAGGTAGTGTAGTATAACTTGGCATGAGGTGGAAAGAGAGGGACCATGACAGGGACAGGGTGGGACATTCTGGGTAGTGTAGTATAACTTGGCATGAGGTGGAAAGAGAGGGACCATGGCAGGGACAGGGTGGGACATTCTGGGTAGTGTAGTATAACTTGGCATGAGGTGGAAAGAGAGGAACCATGGCAGGGACAGGGTGGGACATTCTGGGTAGTGTAGTATAACTTGGCATGAGGTGGAAAGAGAGGGACCATGACAATAAAGAATGGAAGATCTTGGAGGAGAGCGGTCTTGTTCACAGCTTGTCCCATCAAAGACCATCGTTGATGGAACTAACAACTAGCGGCAATGAGAAATCCCTCATAACTGCCAATATGGTATTAATACGGTATATCTGCAACATTTTAATGGAGTGGCTTTCATATTTCACCATATTTCACTTGGTGAAAATGCAGAAACTGATGTATCAATGCCTTGTTCTCTCCTATTCAATAAATACATGTAGCTGTCAAATACTAGAGCAGAAAATTCCCCACAGTGGTTTTCCATTATAGTGTGTGTCCCACCCTTTTCAATCCTATAACTGCTTTTCCTAATTAGAATATTGGTTATGCAGAGATGTATTTTTACACCCTGTACCAGCTGCAAATCTCCTTCTTGTACCCTGGTTTGGACTCTATTCTATTACTTCAAATGAAACAACATTGGCAGGGTAGCCTAGTGGTTTGAGCATTGGGCTAGTAACTGAAAGGTTGCAACTTCAAATCCTCTGAGCTGACAAGGTACAAATATGTTGTTCTACCACTGAACAAGGCAGTTAACCCACTGTTCCTAGGCCCTAATTGATATTAAGAATTTGTTCTTAATGTTTTGTCGTGCGATCGATAAACTTACACAAAGGTTTGGATTGCTTTCGCTGTAAAGTATCATTTCAAAATCTGACACGACAGGTGGATTAACAAAAGGCTAAGCTGTGTTTTCCTATATTGCACTTGTGATTTCATGAATATAAATATTTGTAGTAATATTTATTGAATGTAGCGCTATGCTATCCAGCGGTTGTTGATGACACTTATCCTGATAGGGGGATTGCAGCCATAACAAGTTAACAAATTTACAGACTTTCAGCATGCTTAAAGAGAAGGGAAGTACATGTTGAGTGCCCTGACAAACTACCGATGATTGGTTGAAGGAAACTGATAAGAATAGTGTCAGCTGTATTGTTAAAGTTCATTGGAGCCTTTTGATATTATTGACCATAACCTTTTGACATTTTTAAACAAAAACGACACTACCGTTGAAAAGTTTGGGGTCACTCAGAAATGTCCTAGTTTTCCATGAAAACATGCATGAAATAAGTTGCAAAAGGAATAGGAAATATAGTCAAGATGTTGACAAGGTTACTGTTCCTAGGCCCTAATTGATATTAAGAATTTGTTCTTAACTGACTTGCCTGGTAAAATAAAAAACATAAATGGAGGAAATGTCAAATGTAACTGCTTCAGTTGATTGGAGCATAGTGCTTGCCACACCACACATAGTGCTTGCCACACCACACATAGTGCTTGCCACACCACACATAGTGCTTGCCACACCACACATAGTGCTTGCCACACCACACATAGTGCTTGCCACACCACCACATATGTGTGGTGTGGCAAACACTATGTGTGGTGTGGAAAGCACTATGTGTGGTGTGGCAAGCACTATGTGTGGTGTGGCAAGCACTATGTGTGGTGTGGCAAGCACTATGTGTCCACACCACACATAGTGCTTGCCACACCACACATAGTGCTTGCCACACCACACATAGTGCTTGCCACACCACACATAGTGCTTTCCACACCACACATAGTGTTTGCCACACCACACATAGTGCTTGCCACACCACACATAGTGCTTGCCACACCACACATAGTGCTTGCCACACCACACATAGTGTTTGCCACACCACACATAGTGCTTGCCACACCACACATAGTGCTTGCCACACCACACATAGTGCTTGCCACACCACACATAGTGCTTGCCACACCACACATAGTGCTTGCCACACCACACATAGTGCTTGCCACACCACACATAGTGCTTGCCACACCACACATAGTGCTTGCCACACCACACATAGTGTACCACACATAGTGCTTGCCACACCACACATAGTGCTTGCCACACCACACATAGTGCTTGCCACACCACACATAGTGCTTGCCACACCACACATAGTGCTTGCCACACCACACATAGTGCTTGCCACACCACACATAGTGTTTGCCACACCACACATAGTGCTTGCCACACCACACATAGTGCTTGCCACACCACACATAGTGCTTGCCACACCACACATAGTGCTTGCCACACCACACATAGTGCTTGCCACACCACACATAGTGCTTGCCACACCACACATAGTGCTTGCCACACCACACATAGTGCTTGCCACACCACACATAGTGCTTGCCACACCACACATAGTGCTTGCCACACCACACATAGTGTTTGCCACACCACACATAGTGTTTGCCACACCACACATAGTGCTTGCCACACCACACATAGTGCTTGCCACACCACACATAGTGCTTGCCACACCACACATAGTGTTTGCCACACCACACATAGTGCTTGCCACACCACACATAGTGCTTGCCACACCACACATAGTGCTTGCCACACCACACATAGTGCTTGCCACACCACACATAGTGCTTGCCACACCACACATAGTGCTTGCCACACCACACATAGTGCTTGCCACACCACACATAGTGCTTGCCACACCACACATAGTGCTTGCCACACCACACATAGTGCTTGCCACACCACACATAGTGCTTGCCACACCACACATAGTGCTTGCCACACCACACATAGTGTTTGCCACACCACACATAGTGCTTGCCACACCACACATAGTGCTTGCCACACCACACATAGTGCTTGCCACACCACACATAGTGCTTGCCACACCACACATAGTGCTTGCCACACCACACATAGTGTTTGCCACACCACACATAGTGCTTGCCACACCACACATAGTGCTTGCCACACCACACATAGTGCTTGCCACACCACACATAGTGCTTGCCACACCACACATAGTGCTTGCCACACCACACATAGTGCTTGCCACACCACACATAGTGCTTGCCACACCACACATAGTGCTTGCCACACCACACATAGTGCGTGCCACACCAAAGCTGGGCTTTAAGTCACTCATGGAACATATACTGTATGTTAACAGAAAGTTGCTTTGGATAACAGCATCTTGCTGAATTACCATATCAAGACCTGAACTCTCTGCCCTCTGGTAACAGTTTGATTTGGCCTGCACTCTGGATAAAAGGCTTTGCAGCCAGAAGCAGTGGAAGTATCTTGGCAAAGTGTGTCTTGAGGAGACAGGACTCAGTAAATAGTAGTTGGTCTTTTATATCCCAGGGTGTAGATGGGTTTCATACTAAACAATGAGTGACATCATCTGTATACCCTGACAACAACGGATGCTACTCTAGAAAACATATTTATCCATTTAGACCAATAAGATTGGTGTTGATGAGTGATTTGGGATTTAGAGCCATTAGGCCTAATAACAGTTTTGATTCGTCTCAAAGAGAGGATGTGATTGAGACCCATCATCTACTTAAACGATGATGCCAGAGAGGCCGGTGTTGGGAGGATATATTGGCACGGGTGTTGTTAGGCCAGAGATGAAGTCGAGGTCCGCCAAACCGTGTCAATATATCCTCCAAACTCCTGCTTCAAGGGCATTACAACTGGTTACCAACATATTCAAACAATGATTAACATATTTTCATAAAAATATATTTTTTTATTAATTTATTCATACCATTTCATCCTTCCACGAGATATATCCCCAACACAAATCTAGGGTTGGTTCCCAAGCTGGCTGGTCTTTCATTCTATCGGTTTGGTTACCAGACCCAGTAGTTAGGTCTTTTTGTTCTAAATCTATGGACACGACACCAGTCGGTTGTTCTAAATGTTCTGTTGCCATGATGGCTGGCAACGTTCTTATCCATTGCTAGCTAGCCAACTTTGGCTAACACAGTCACATCAAACAGTGTAGCCAGAATAACAACAAAGTAGCTGCATTTGAGTTTGTTTAAGCTGTTTTCTTGTGATTGTTTTTGGGATACAACCATAACAATGAGCTAATGATGTGAGATTTCGCCTCACATAGAACATTTGCTCCGTCACCAGGGTACTGTTCACAATCACTTCAAACTGAAGCTGCATTTACAGAAAACGAGCTGCATTTACAGAAAACGAGCTGCATTTACAGAAAACGAGCTGCATATACAGAAAACGAGCTGCATTTACAGAAAACGAGCTGCATTTACAGAAAACGAGCTGCATTTACAGAAAACGAGCTGCATTTACAGAAAACGAGCTGCATTTACAGAAAACGAGCTGCATTTACAGAAAACGAGCTGCATTTACAGAAAACGAGCTGCATTTACAGAAAACGAGCTGCATTTCGTGTTTTTCTATTGACATTGACGTATACATCCATCAACATTTGTCTGATTCATGATTTCGACTGGCTAAGGAAAGCTGCCATCCTGTCTGTCTCGTCCCGACTCCTGACACGTTCACTACCATGGGACAGCTGGAGATCAAAATTCTATATTGAAACAATGTTGCAAATGTCAGAGAGACAGACAGCAAGGTTGTTACAGATCTCTGCTGTTGAAAACCAGATGCTCGTCTAAAAGACATGGGAGATAATGTCTAGATGCTTTTTATAGAGGAGATCAAGTTTTTAACTTCCCTGCCTGGGCAGATGAGACAGTGGATTGTCCAGTCAGATGGAACAGAGTAAATAGGCATTTTAACGTCATAGATTTAGCCGGTGGTAGTTACTGGAATAGACACCCGGCTGGAACGCGGTTTTAACCAATCAGCATCCAGGATTAGGCCCACCCGGTGTATAAGTAGTAAATATATATACAATCACACAACACAGTATTATCCTAACTCCATGTTAAACCTAAAGGTGTGTGTTCAAAGCTCTCCAGAAAAGGTTTGCTTTGTAGAACAGTAAAACATAAATATCATACGTCATCCAAATGTATTTCCAGTAATCATTGGAATCATTCATGAAAACCAGACTCCTCTTCAGGTAAAATCAACATTTTCCCTCCACAGTCCATACTTTTAAGGTCTTTGAAAGCTACACATTTTCCATTACAACAATGTCCTTCAGGATATTTAAGTGCAAGTCTGGCGTACCATTGTTAGCTACAATGTTGGATTTGGTATCTGGTTGAGGAGTATGGGGTTGGCACTGGTCTTTACAGGGTTAGGCTTAGGGTTGACACTGGTCTTTACAGGGTTAGGTTTAGGGTTGGCACTGGTCTTTACAGGGTTAGGTTTAGGGTTGACACTGGTCTTTACAGGGTTAGGCTTAGGGTTGGCACTGGTCTTTACAGGGTTAGGCTTAGGGTTGGCACTGGTCTTTACAGGGTTAGGTTTAGGGTTGACACTGGTCTTTACAGGGTTAGGCTTAGGGTTGGCACTGATCTTTACAGGGTTAGGCTTAGGGTTGGCACTGGTCTTTACAGGGTTAGGCTTAGGGTTGGCACTGGTCTTTACAGGGTTAGGTTTAGGGTTGACACTGGTCTTTACAGGGTTAGGCTTAGGGTTGACACTGGTCTTTACAGGGTTAGGCTTAGGGTTGACACTGGTCTTTACAGGGTTAGGTTTAGGGTTGGCACTGGTCTTTACAGGGTTATATTAGGAGTCAATCACACCGGACCACATGTGTGGTGATCGTTGTTACGTAAAATGGCTGCCGTGGCACCACCCAAATGGGCGCTACACATTGGTGTTGGAAGGGGTGAAACAATGTCATGTGCTTTGACTTTGAGAAAAGGACAACCTAAAGTGCAAAAATACAAATCATTCTCAGAGTAGATGTTTCAGAGAGATATGCAGCCCAGAGAACATAATGCCTCACTGTTGGCCTGCTGCCATGGTTACCTGGGAGACAGGGATAACGATAAAGGACCCTCCACCGGCACTCTCCGTGACGATGGCCAGGAACTTGGCATTGACGGCACAGAAGTGGTTGTCATGGACGTTCTTGGTGATGGGAATGCCGTCAAAGCAGTGCTCCCGGTTGGCCACTTTGCCGTAGACGTTTCGAAACTTGGAGCTTCGGTATGTCGGACGCCATGACATCTGATGGAGAAGAGATGGAGAGATATTAAGGAGGGAAGTTCAGAAAGGAGTTTCTGCAATACCAGCACTGGGCTGTATTGAAGGCACCAGTTAGTTGCTGTTTTATCATGTTGAATGTGCTGACATGGTGGTTTTCTGGTTACTGTATATGCTGGTCCATGTGAGCAGAAGGTCAGCTGTTTAGTTGACAGGTTAGTGGGCATTCATGGTTAATAGCTTAGATCAACCGGCTGGTTGAACATAATTGGATTATTTTAGATTTAGGGAAAAAACACAAAATGATCATACCACATTAGAGTATTAAAGGAAAACGCCACCCAAAAAGTATTTGGTATTTTGGTCCATTGTTAAAATAGCCCCAACATTTTTTGATTGTCAGCAATCAACTTTCAAAATATAGAAATCATCTCTGTGTGATGCATTTTGTATCATATGATGCAAAACACATCATCATATGGTGATGACTTCTGTATTTTGAAAGTTATATATCTTGACAAATTGATTGCTGACAAGCAAAACATTTTGGGATTATGTCAACAATGGACTAATGAAACAAATACCAAAATATTGTTTTTGGGTGGAATTCTCCTTTAACTTCGAGATTGCTGTTCCAAAATCCCCAGAGAAACCCCCATTAGTAAAGATAGTAAAGAGGAGTGTTGCTTTCTTCAAAATCCCTTCTGTCCACCCCTATAGTTCAGAGGAATTTTGTCAGTGCTGTCATGGCAATTCAAATCCCATGTTAGTCAGAGTGTGAAATGTTTGCAGTGTGGCAAATGTTCAACGCCACAAGAAAATATTTCACATAAAATAGCGAGTAAGTAAATAAAGGTAGACAAGAGCAGTCGCTCACAAGTGATTTGAGTCTGAAATCAGCAACTACTAACAAGGAGGCGGCTCCATGAAATGATTCCTTTGTGACACATATGTCCTGAGCTTGGACCCATGAAACCTTGCAAAACAGTAAGCCAGCCACTTCACTTCCCAGCGAGGGGAAGTGGTCGACTCCATCATAAAAACACTCAAACCACTACTTTTGTTTGTCGTTACCCACAAGCATGTACTGACCGAATTGCTGCCTTGCAGTGTGAGATACATCTACCTTCTGGGTCACACTAGACCTAATCACAGGTGTAGAGCTGGATGGCCCTTAGACACTGATCCAAGAACAGTTTTGAGGTTTGTCCCACTAACGATCGATGATACATCAGGGAGGGTGAATAGATCCTAGGTGTGGGTAAAGGGGAACGCCTGCTTGCAGACAGCGGCAGGCAGCCTAGTGGTTAGAGCGTTGGGCCAGTAACTGAAAGATTGCTGGATCGAATCCCTGAGTTGACAAGATAGAAATCTGTTGTTCTGCCCCTAAACAAGGCAGTTAACCCACTGGTAGGCTGTCATTGTAAATACGAATTTGTTCTTAACTGACTTGCCTGGTTAAATACATACATAGAAAAAAAACAGACAGGAAGTTCTTCTGGAAAGGAGATTTACGACACTGTCAGATCAGTGACAAGATGACATCACCACAGCCACAATTCAGCATTGTTCTGGGGTGGGAACAGTGCTGTGTGCAAATAGAGATGTCCCTGTTTCCATGCTGCCATGGTCTCTTCCTGTCCTACAGACTGCAGTCTACATCTGGTCTTCAGCCGGTGGAGACCAAGCGGTGCACACAATCCAGTAATCACTCCCATCCCACCCACAGGCAGACCAGTAATCACTCTCACCCATCCCACCCACAGGCAGACCAGTAATCACTCTCACCCATCCCACCCACAGGCAGACCAGTAATCACTCACTCCCATCCCACCCACAGGCAGACCAGTAATCCCTCTCACCCATCCCACCCACAGGCAGACCAGTAATCCCTCTCACCCATGCCACCCACAGGCAGACCAGTAATCCCTCTCACCCATCCCACCCACAGGCAGACCAGTAATCCCTCTCACCCATCCCACCCACAGGCAGACCAGTAATCACTCTCACCCATCCCACCCACAGGTAGACCAGTAATCCCTCTCACCCATCCCACCCACAGGCAGACCAGTAATCCCTCTCACCCATCCCACCCACAGGCAGACCAGTAATCCCTCTCACCCATGCCACCCACAGGCAGACCAGTAATCCCTCTCACCCATCCCACCCACAGGCAGACCAGTAATCCCTCTCACCCATCCCACCCACAGGCAGACCAGTAATCCTTCTCACCCATCCCACCCACAGGCAGACCAGTAATCACTCTCACCCATCCCACCCACGGGCAGGCCAGTAATCACTCTCACCCATGCCACCCACCGACAGACCAGTAATCACTCTCACCCATCCCACCCACCGACAGACCAGTAATCACTCTGTCGTGGAGGTGAAGGAGTGTGGCGCGGCATTGATATAGCTGAATCTCAACATGTCCACAGACAGACCAGTAATCACTCTGTCGTGGAGGTGAAGGAGTGTGGTGTGGCATTGATATAGCTGAATCTCAACATGTCCACAGACAGACCAGTAATCACTCTGTCGTGGAGGTGAAGGAGTGTGGTGTGGCATTGATATAGCTGAATCTCAACATGTCCACAGACAGACCAGTAATCACTCTGTCGTGGAGGTGAAGGAGTGTGGCGCGGCATTGATATAGCTGAATCTCAACATGTCCACAGACAGCCGCTGTCACAGCACTTTTTGTATGTAGATTCTCACCTCTGAGTGCTGTGGGAGTAACGAAATGGTACTCATTCCACTCACTGCACATCTCAATTCCTTT
>NW_022261980.1:8238420-8278420 GCF_002021735.2 Oncorhynchus kisutch | reverse complement strand
GAGGGGTGCTATTTCTGCTGTGGAAAGTGAGCAAACCTTTCCGTGCTAAACTGTTTGGGTGTCATAATCGTAATCGGTTACTAATACAATCAATATTTTATGTGAAACATCTGTGATAAGTACTGTCGTTCCAAACATCTCAACCGTAGCGGCTTCCAGAAAAAGCCCATGTTTTCCTTCCAGGAGATTACTCTGATTGGGATTTGGTGAAAATAGTCAGGAGGTAAGTTTGGGTCTGTACACAGTAAAAGGTCATTGCTGGGCAGAGAGAGCGAGAGAGCGTGAGAGAGAGTGTGCGAGAGAGAGACAGAGAGAGAGAGAAAGGGAGAGAGAGTGAGATAGAGAGTGTGTATAGTGTGTTTTTGTTGCATTTGTGTGTCTTTTCTCTCCTGCCCTAACGGAGCTCAAAGACAGCTTGGACCCAGCAGCCCCTGGTCTCCCATCCCCCGCCTCCTTGGAATCATAAGACCCTCCTGGCTGTTACCCAGAACCCCCTGTGGCTCCATCCCTCTCTCTGCCCCTCCCCTCACTGCCTTCCTCTCCCTTTCTTCTCCTCCCTCCTTCTTCATCCCTGCTCTCCTCACAGGCCTTACAACCCTCTTTCCCATACTGAAGGTCCCCCATTTGATAATGTGCATTCTTCCCAGTCTGACATCAAATCAAATCTAATTCTATTGGTCACATACACATCTTTAGCAGATGTTATTGGTCAACAAAGTACTGTAATAAAGAGTACCTAGTCATTAAATACAACAGATTACTGTAATAAAGAGTACCTAGTCATTAAATACAACAGATTACTGTAATAAAGAGTATCTAGCCATTAAATACAACAGATTACTGTAATAAAGAGTACCTAGTCATTAAATACAACAGATTACTGTAATAAAGAGTATCTAGCCATTAAATACAACAGATTACTGTAATAAAGAGTACCTAGTCATTAAATACAAAAGATTACTGTAATAAAGAGTACCTAGTCATTAAATACAACAGATTACTGTAATAAAGAGTACCTAGTCATTAAATACAACAGATTACTGTAATAAAGAGTATCTAGCCATTAAATATAATGGAGTACTGTAATAAAGAGTACCTAGTCATTAAATACAACAGATTACTGTAATAAAGAGTACCTAGTCATTAAATACAACAGATTACTGTAATAAAGAGTACCTAGTCATTAAATACAACAGATTACTGTAATAAAGAGTACCTAGTCATTAAATACAACAGATTACTGTAATAAAGAGTATCTAGCCATTAAATATAATGGAGTACTGTAATAAAGAGTACCTAGTCATTAAATACGACAGAGTACTGTAAAAAAAGAGTACCTAGTCAATATTTACAACAGATTACTGTAATATAGAGTACCTAGTCATTAAATATAACGGAGAACTGTAATACAGAGTACCTAGTGATTAAATACAACAGATTACTGTAATATAGAGTACCTAGTCATTAAATACAACATATTACTGTAATTCAGAGTACCTAGTGATTAAATACAACAGATTACTCTAATGCAGAGTACCTCATCATTAAATACAACAGATCACTGTAATAAAGAGTACCTCATCATTAAATACAACAGATTACTCTAATACAGAGTACCTAGTGATTAAATACAACAGATTACTCTAATACAGAGTACCTAGTGATTAAATACAACAGATTACTCTAATACAGAGTACCTAGTGATTAAATACAACAGATTACTCTAATACAGAGCACCTAGTGATTAAATACAACAGATTACTCTAATACAGAGTACCTAGTGATTAAATACAACAGATTACTCTAATACAGAGCACCTAGTGATTAAATACAACAGATCCAAATGGAGATTTCGATTATATCTCTGACAAGATGGATGACTTATCTTTCCACTACCATGCCTGTGTGATTTTGTCGCTATCAGAATCCTATTGGTCCTGAATTATCCCAGTAAAACCTCAAGACTATCAGAATCCTATTGGTCCTGAATCATCCCAGTAAAACCTCAAGACTATCAGAATCCTATTGTTCCTGAATCATCCCAGTAAAACCTCAAGACTATCAGAATCCTATTGTTCCTGAATTATCCCAGTAAAACCTCAAGACTATCAGAATCCTATTGGTCCTGAATCATCCCAGTAAAACCTCAAGACTATCAGAATCCTATTGGTCCTGAATCATCCCAGTAAAACCTTAAGACTATCAGAATCCTATTGGTCCTGAATTATCCCAGTAAAACCTCAATACTATCAGAATCCTATTGGTCCTGAATCATCCCATTAAAACCTCAAGACTATCATAATCCTATTGGTCCTGAATCATCCCAGTAAAACCTCAAGAGTATCAGAATCCTATTGGTCCTGAATCATCCCAGTAAAACCTCAAGACTATCAGAATCCTATTGGTCCTGAATTATCCCAGTAAAACCTCAAGACTATCAGAATCCTATTGTTCCTGAATCATCCCAGTAAAACCTCAAGACTATCAGAATCCTATTGTTCCTGAATCATCCCAGTAAAACCACAAGACCATCAGAATCCTATTGTTCCTGAATCATCCCAGTAAAACCACAAGACCATCAGAATCCTATTGTTCCTGAATCATCCCAGTAAAACCTCAAGACTATCAGAATCCTATTGTTCCTGAATCATCCCAGTATTACTCCAACGCCTGACAGTTTCCTCCTATGACATCCTGTCATGCACGAAGGAAGTACATTTCTCCATGAAATTCCAATTCAATATTACTCAGCTGCAGTCTATGTGATATTGGCAGCTCTACTCGCCAGGTCCAAAGACTGTATGACAGTTTCCAGATGCTGTCGCTTCACAATTCATCTGGAAAATTGCCACAATTCAACTGAATGGCTAAGGATGTGCTGATTAATCCTCTCTATGCCGTTGCCAATAGAGGAAATGGGTCTGTCGGAAACCAACGAGCTAAGCGTAAAAAGAGAGAAAGAGATCCCCCACCCAGGGCTGCTGTCGCTCTCCTCACCCTGCCCGTAGAGCCGTCTTTGTGAAACTTGCTAAGGGCTATTAGCTATTCCTCCCTTCCCCGGGCCACATGGGTGTTTTGTCAGTTCCGATGACATTCACTCCTCGGCACATGGACTAAATATCACAGAACAGTGACATCCCGCTGGTTCTTTTGGCTGCCACCTCAGTCAGTGACTACATAGGGCCTTTCACATGAACTACAGATGCAGGATCATACTTTGAGCCAGTTTGCGAAAGCAGGAAAATAATCCTGCAGCAACAGGAAATGTGAATTATGATGTGGATTATAATTCATGGACATTTCTGTAGGGGTTGATACATTTCTCAAAGTGAAAATTACAAACTTCAGAAGCCTTTTTTAAACCTGAAAAATACTACAAGTTTAATATTTCCTGCATTACAGGAAAGTTCTCTTGCGACAGGGTGATCAAATTAAGATTGTACATCTGTAGAATCTGGTATGAATGCTGTAAATGGTGAAATTCTTTGATATGGTGAGCATGACAAGGCCACAATGGGTTTATGTAAAGGCCATTTGAGCCAACACTGACAGTGGGGCTTTGAGGTCCATGGACTTATTCTACTCAGTATGCATACTCTGTTCATTTTCGTCTTAGGCTGGGTCGGGGAAATACACGTGTGTCCATGCCCGCGTGCGTGTTTTTCCATGGATGGATTCTATCAACCTCTTTGAAACATATTCATCTATCCCAAAATCCAAACACTTAATAGGATTAACTGTTATGACCAATAATTATTATAATTTTTTACCTTTATTTAACCTGGCAAGTCAGTTAAGAACAAATTCCTATTTTCAATGACGGCCTAGGAACAGTGAGTTAACTGCCTGTTCAGGGGCAAAACGACCTTGTCAGCTCGGGGATTTGACCTTGCAACCTTCCGGTTACTAGTCCAACGCTCTAGTCCAACGCTCTAGTCCAACGCTCTAACCACTAGGCTACCCTGTCGCCCCGCAGTGAAATTGCCATATCAATCCCCATGACAGTGTCAAGAAGCCCTCTGAACATAGTGCTACCTAGACCCATACACATGAAATATACCCCAACTGTCCTGCATATCTCCATATGACTGCTATCTTTATATAGTCACCCCACACTTGAGTATGTTATAGTTGACCCTGGGCCTGGGGGTAGACAGGACAGGAGCCAGGTCTGTAGTGTTATAGTTGACCCTGGGTCTGGGGGTAGACAGGATATGAGCCAGGTCTGTAGTGTGTTATAGTTGACCCTGGGTCTGGGGGTAGACAGGATAGGAGCCAGGTCTGTAGTGTTATAGTTGACCCTGGGCCTGGGGGTAGACAGGACAGGAGCCAGGTCTGTAGTGTTATAGTTGACCCTGGGTCTGGGGATAGACAGGACAGGAGCCAGGTCTGTAGTGTTATAGTTGACCCTGGGTCTGGGGGTAGACAGGACAGGAGCCAGGTCTGTAGTGTGTTATAGTTGACCCTGGGTCTGGGGGTAGAGAGGATAGGAGCCAGGTCTGTAGTGTTATAGTTGACCCTGGGTCTGGGGATAGACAGGACAGGAGCCAGGTCTGTAGTGTGTTATAGTTGACCCTGGGCCTGGGGGTAGACAGGACAGGACCCAGGTCTGTAGTGTGTTATAGTTGACCCTGGGTCTGGGGGTAGAGAGGATAGGAGCCAGGTCTGTAGTGTTATAGTTGACCCTGGGTCTGGGGGTAGACAGGACAGGAGCCAGGTCTGTAGTGTGTTATAGTTGACCCTGGGTCTGGGGGTAGACAGGATAGGAGCCAGGTCTGTAGTGTTATAGTTGACCCTGGGCCTGGGGGTAGAGAGGATAGGAGCCAGGTCTGTAGTGTTATAGTTGACCCTGGGCCTGGGGGTAGACAGGACAGGAGCCAGGTCTGTAGTGTGTTATAGTTGACCCTGGGCCTGGGGGTAGACAGGATATGAGCCAGGTCTGTAGTGTTATAGTTGACCCTGGGCCTGGGGGTAGACAGGACAGGAGCCAGGTCTGTAGTGTTATAGTTGACCCTGGGTCTGGGGATAGACAGGACAGGAGCCAGGTCTGTAGTGTTATAGTTGACCCTGGGTCTGGGGGTAGACAGGACAGGAGCCAGGTCTGTAGTGTGTTATAGTTGACCCTGGGTCTGGGGGTAGAGAGGATAGGAGCCAGGTCTGTAGTGTTATAGTTGACCCTGGGTCTGGGGATAGACAGGACAGGAGCCAGGTCTGTAGTGTGTTATAGTTGACCCTGGGCCTGGGGGTAGACAGGACAGGACCCAGGTCTGTAGTGTGTTATAGTTGACCCTGGGTCTGGGGGTAGAGAGGATAGGAGCCAGGTCTGTAGTGTTATAGTTGACCCTGGGTCTGGGGGTAGACAGGACAGGAGCCAGGTCTGTAGTGTGTTATAGTTGACCCTGGGTCTGGGGGTAGACAGGATAGGAGCCAGGTCTGTAGTGTTATAGTTGACCCTGGGCCTGGGGGTAGAGAGGATAGGAGCCAGGTCTGTAGTGTTATAGTTGACCCTGGGCCTGGGGGTAGACAGGACAGGAGCCAGGTCTGTAGTGTGTTATAGTTGACCCTGGGCCTGGGGGTAGAGAGGATAGGAGCCAGGTCTGTAGTGTTATAGTTGACCCTGGGCCTGGGGGTAGACAGGACAGGAGCCAGGTCTGTAGTGTTATAGTTGACCCTGGGCCTGGGGGTAGACAGGACAGGACCCAGGTCTGTAGTGTGTTATAGTTGACCCTGGGTCTGGGGGTAGAGAGGATAGGAGCCAGGTCTGTAGTGTTATAGTTGACCCTGGGTCTGGGGGTAGAGAGGATAGGAGCCAGGTCTGTAGTGTTATAGTTGACCCTGGGTCTGGGGATAGACAGGACAGGAGCCAGGTCTGTAGTGTGTTATAGTTGACCCTGGGTCTGGGGGTAGACAGGACAGGAGCCAGGTCTGTAGTGTTATAGTTGACCCTGGGTCTGGGGGTAGACAGGATAGGAGCCAGGTCTGTAGTGTGTTATAGTTGACCCTGGGCCTGGGGGTAGAGAGGATAGGAGCCAGGTCTGTAGTGTTATAGTTGACCCTGGGTCTGGGGGTAGACAGGACAGGAGCCAGGTCTGTAGTGTTATAGTTGACCCTGGGTCTGGGGATAGACAGGACAGGAGCCAGGTCTGTAGTGTGTTATAGTTGACCCTGGGTCTGGGGGTAGACAGGACAGGAGCCAGGTCTGTAGTGTTATAGTTGACCCTGGGTCTGGGGGTAGACAGGACAGGAGCCAGGTCTGTAGTGTTATAGTTGACCCTGGGTCTGGGGGTAGACAGGATAGGAGCCAGGTCTGTAGTGTTATAGTTGACCCTGGGCCTGGGGGTAGACAGGATAGGAGCCAGGTCTGTAGTGTTATAGTTGACCCTGGGTCTGGGGGTAGACAGGATAGGAGCCAGGTCTGTAGTGTTATAGTTGACCCTGAGCCTGGGGGTAGACAGGACAGGAGCCAGGTCTGTAGTGTGTTATAGTTGACCCTGGGTCTGGGGGTAGACAGGACAGGAGCCAGGTCTGTAGTGTGTTATAGTTGACCCTGGGCCTGGGGGTAGACAGGACAGGACCCAGGTCTGTAGTGTGTTATAGTTGACCCTGGGTCTGGGGGTAGACAGGATAGGAGCCAGGTCTGTAGTGTGTTATAGTTGACCCTGGGTCTGGGGGTAGACAGGATAGGAGCCAGGTCTTTAGTGTGTTATAGTTGACCCTGGGTCTGGGGGTAGACAGGACAGGAGCCAGGTCTGTAGTGTGTTATAGTTGACCCTGGGTCTGGGGGTAGACAGAACAGGAACCAGGTCTGTAGTGTGTTATAGTTGACCCTGGGTCTGGGGGTAGACAGGATAGGAGCCAGGTCTGTAGTGTGTTATAGTTGACCCTGGGTCTGGGGGTAGACAGGACAGGAGCCAGGTCTGTAGTGTGTTGTGGTTGACCCTGGGTCTGGGGGTAGACAGGACAGGACCCAGGTCTGTAGTGTGTTATAGTTGACCCTGGGTCTGGGGCTCGACAGGACAGGAGCCAGGTCTGTAGTGTGTTATAGTTGACCCTGGGTCTGGGGGTAGACAGGACAGGAGCCAGGTCTGTAGTGTTATAGTTGACCCTGGGTCTGGGGGTAGACAGGACAGGAGCCAGGTCTGTAGTGTTATAGTTGACCCTGGGTCTGGGGGTAGACAGGATAGGAGCCAGGTCTGTAGTGTTATAGTTGACCCTGGGTCTGGGGGTAGACAGGATAGGAGCCAGGTCTGTAGTGTTATAGTTGACCCTGAGCCTGGGGGTAGACAGGACAGGAGCCAGGTCTGTAGTGTGTTATAGTTGACCCTGGGTCTGGGGGTAGACAGGACAGGAGCCAGGTCTGTAGTGTGTTATAGTTGACCCTGGGCCTGGGGGTAGACAGGACAGGAGCCAGGTCTGTAGTGTTATAGTTGACCCTGGGTCTGGGGGTAGACAGGACAGGAGCCAGGTCTGTAGTGTTATAGTTGACCCTGGGTCTGGGGGTAGACAGGACAGGAGCCAGGTCTGTAGTGTTATAGTTGACCCTGGGCCTGGGGATAGACAGGACAGGAGCCAGGTCTGTAGTATGTTATAGTTGACCCTGGGTCTGGGGGTAGACAGGACAGGAGCCAGGTCTGTAGTGTGTTATAGTTGACCCTGGGCCTGGGGGTAGACAGGATAGGAGCCAGGTCTGTAGTGTGTTATAGTTGACCCTGGGTCTGGGGGTAGACAGGACAGGAGCCAGGTCTGTAGTGTTATAGTTGACCCTGGGTCTGGGGGTAGACAGGACAGGAGCCAGGTCTGTAGTGTGTTATAGTTGACCCTGGGTCTGGGGGTAGACAGGACAGGAGCCAGGTCTGTAGTGTTATAGTTGACCCTGGGTCTGGGGGTAGACAGGACAGGAGCCAGGTCTGTAGTGTTATAGTTGACCCTGGGTCTGGGGGTAGACAGGACAGGAGCCAGGTCTGTAGTGTGTTATAGTTGACCCTGGGTCTGGGGGTAGACAGGACAGGAGCCAGGTCTGTAGTGTGTTATAGTTGACCCTGGGTCTGGGGGTAGACAGGACAGGAGCCAGGTCTGTAGTGTGTTATAGTTGACCCTGGGTCTGGGGGTAGACAGGACAGGAGCCAGGTCTGTAGTGTGTTATAGTTGACCCTGGGTCTGGGGGTAGACAGGACAGGAGCCAGGTCTGTAGTGTTATAGTTGACCCTAGGCCTGGGGGTAGAGAGGACAGGAGCCAGGTCTGTAGTGTTATAGTTGACCCTGGGCCTGGGGGTAGACAGGACAGGAGCCAGGTCTGTAGTGTTATAGTTGACCCTGGGCCTGGGGATAGACAGGACAGGAGCCAGGTCTGTAGTGTTATAGTTGACCCTGGGCCTGGGGATAGACAGGATAGGAGCCAGGTCTGTAGTGTTATAGTTGACCCTGGGTCTGGGGGTAGACAGGACAGGAGCCAGGTCTGTAGTGTTATAGTTGACCCTGGGTCTGGGGGTAGACAGGACAGGAGCCAGGTCTGTAGTATTATAGTTGACCCTGGGTCTGGGGGTAGACAGGACAGGAGCCAGGTCTGTAGTGTTACAGTTGACCCTGGGCCTGGGGATAGACAGGACAGGAGCCAGGTCTGTAGTATGTTATAGTTGACCCTGGGCCTGGGGGTAGACAGGACAGGAGCCAGGTCTGTAGTGTTATAGTTGACCCTGGGTCTGGGGGTAGACAGGACAGGAGCCAGGTCTGTAGTATTATAGTTGACCCTGGGTCTGGGGGTAGACAGGACAGGAGCCAGGTCTGTAGTGTTATAGTTGACCCTGGGCCTGGGGATAGACAGGACAGGAGCCAGGTCTGTAGTATGTTATAGTTGACCCTGGGTCTGGGGGTAGACAGGACAGGAGCCAGGTCTGTAGTGTGTTATAGTTGACCCTGGGCCTGGGGGTAGACAGGATAGGAGCCAGGTCTGTAGTGTGTTATAGTTGACCCTGGGTCTGGGGGTAGACAGGACAGGAGCCAGGTCTGTAGTGTTATAGTTGACCCTGGGTCTGGGGGTAGACAGGATAGGAGCCAGGTCTGTAGTGTTATAGTTGACCCTGGGTCTGGGGGTAGACAGGATAGGAGCCAGGTCTGTAGTGTTATAGTTGACCCTGGGTCTGGGGGTAGACAGCACAGGAGCCAGGTCTGTAGTGTGTTATAGTTGACCCTGGGCCTGGGGGTAGACAGGATAGGAGCCAGGTCTGTAGTGTTATAGTTGACCCTGGGTCTGGGGGTAGACAGGACAGGAGCCAGATCTGTAGTGTGTTATAGTTGACCCTGGGTCTGGGGGTAGACAGGACAGGAGCCAGGTCTGTAGTGTTATAGTTGACCCTGGGTCTGGGGGTAGACAGGACAGGAGCCAGGTCTGTAGTGTTATAGTTGACCCTGGGTCTGGGGGTAGACAGGACAGGAGCCAGGTCTGTAGTGTGTTATAGTTGACCCTGGGTCTGGGGGTAGACAGGACAGGAGCCAGGTCTGTAGTGTGTTATAGTTGACCCTGGGTCTGGGGGTAGACAGGACAGGAGCCAGGTCTGTAGTGTGTTATAGTTGACCCTGGGTCTGGGGGTAGACAGGACAGGAGCCAGGTCTGTAGTGTTATAGTTGACCCTAGGCCTGGGGGTAGAGAGGACAGGAGCCAGGTCTGTAGTGTTATAGTTGACCCTGGGCCTGGGGGTAGACAGGACAGGAGCCAGGTCTGTAGTGTTATAGTTGACCCTGGGCCTGTGGGTAGACACGACAGGAGCCAGGTCTGTAGTGTTATAGTTGACCCTGGGCCTGGGGATAGACAGGACAGGAGCCAGGTCTGTAGTGTTATAGTTGACCCTGGGCCTGGGGATAGACAGGATAGGAGCCAGGTCTGTAGTGTTATAGTTGACCCTGGGTCTGGGGGTAGACAGGACAGGAGCCAGGTCTGTAGTGTGTTATAGTTGACCCTGGGTCTGGGGGTAGACAGGACAGGAGCCAGGTCTGTAGTGTGTTATAGTTGACCCTGGGCCTGGGGGTAGACAGGACAGGAGCCAGGTCTGTAGTGTTATAGTTGACCCTGGGCCTGGGGGTAGACAGGACAGGAGCCAGGTCTGTAGTGTTATAGTTGACCCTGGGCCTGGGGGTAGACAGGACAGGAGCCAGGTCTGTAGTGTTATAGTTGACCCTGGGCCTGGGGGTAGACAGGACAGGAGCCAGGTCTGTAGTGTTATAGTTGACCCTGGGCCTGGGGGTAGACAGGACAGGAGCCAGGTCTGTAGTGTTATAGTTGACCCTGGGCCTGGGGGTAGACAGGACAGGAGCCAGGTCTGTAGTGTGTTATAGTTGACCCTGGGCCTGGGGGTAGACAGGACAGGAGCCAGGTCTGTAGTGTGTTATAGTTGACCCTGGGCCTGGGGGTAGAGAGGACAGGAGCCAGGTCTGTAGTGTTATAGTTGACCCTGGGCCTGGGGGTAGAGAGGACAGGAGCCAGGTCTGTAGTGTTATAGTTGACCCTGGGTCTGGGGGTAGACAGGACAGGAGCCAGGTCTGTAGTGTTATAGTTGACCCTGGGCCTGGGGGTAGAGAGGACAGGAGCCAGGTCTGTAGTGTGTTATAGTTGACCCTGGGCCTGGGGGTAGACAGGACAGGAGCCAGGTCTGTAATGTTATAGTTGACCCTGGGCCTGGTGGTAGAGAGGACAGGAGCCAGGTCTGTAGTGTGTTATAGTTGACCCTGGGCCTGGGGGTAGACAGGACAGGAGCCAGGTCTGTAGTGTGTTATAGTTGACCCTGGGCCTGGGGGTAGAGAGGACAGGAGCCAGGTCTGTAGTGTGTTATAGTTGACCCTGGGCCTGGGGGTAGAGAGGACAGGATCCAGGTCTGTAGTGTTATAGTTGACCCTGGGCCTGGGGGGTAGAGAAGACAGGAGCCAGGTCTGTAGTGTGTTATAGTTGACCCTGGGCCTGGGGGTAGACAGGACAGGAGCCAGGTCTGTAGTGTGTTATAGTTGACCCTGGGCCTGGGGGTAGACAGGACAGGAGCCAGGTCTGTAGTAGGTTATAGTTGACCCTGGGCCTGGGGGTAGACAGGACAGGAGCCAGGTCTGTAGTGTGTTATAGTTGACCCTGGGCCTGGGGGTAGACAGGACAGGACAGGAGCCAGGTCTGTAGTGTGTTATAGTTGACCCTGGGCCTGGGGGTAGACAGGACAGGAGCCAGGTCTGTAGTATGTTATAGTTGACCCTGGGCCTGGGGGTAGACAGGACAGGAGCCAGGTCTGTGGGTGTTTCTGCAGCCATGTGCTGTAATTGTATGTTGTGAAGACAGAGCCACTCCTGCTGTTATGTGATGTGGCAGGCAGGAAGTGACTCAGCAATAATGGCAGTAGATGGAGCTGCTCTGGTTAATGCTAATGGCTGCTCTCAACAGGAGAGGAGAGGAAAGCCCCCACCTCCTCCACAGGCTCCCAGAAACGGGTGTTAATGGAGATCAAAGTACCCACAGCCACATGTAGAGGACACAGCAAGGAGCCACAGAGACACCCGATTGCACCTAACAGTGCAGTTATGCAGTGAGGAGTGGGCTGAACAGGCATCCACTACCCACTGCCTCCAGGGACAGTCCTGGCTGGTTATCCTACAAACAGTCCTGGCTGGTTATCCTACAAACAGTCCTGGCTTGTTATCCTACAAACAGTCCTGGCAGTTATCCTACAAACAGTCCTGGCTGGTTATCCTACAAACAGTCCTGGCTGGTTATCCTACAACCAGTCCTGGCTGGTTATCCTACAAACAGTCCTGGCTGGTTATCCTACAAACAGTCCTGGCTGGTTATCCTACAAACAGTGCTGGCTGGTTATCCTACAAACAGTCCTGGCTGGTTATCCTACAAACAGTGCTGGCTGGTTATCCTACAAACAGTCCTGGCTGGTTATCCTACAAACAGTCCTGGCTGGTTATCCTACAAACAGTGCTGGCTGGTTATCCTACAAACAGTCCTGGCTGGTTATCCTACAAACAGTCCTGGCTGGTTATCCTACAAACAGTCCCGGCTGGTTATCCTACAAACAGTGCTGGCTGGTTATCCTACAAACAGTCCTGGCTGGTTATCCTACAAACAGTCCTGGCTGGTTATCCTACAAACAGTCCTGGCTGGTTATCCTACAAACAGTCCTGGCTGGTTATCCTACAAACAGGCCTGGCTGGTTATCCTACAAACAGTATTTTATCAGTCCACACATCAGTTCTGCCATCCAAAACCCACAGGAGGAGTGGTCTCAATTAATAATGATCTTTGTGCATGTCTCTCTCCCAGAGGATTTCCAGCCTCCTGCTTTTTGGAGCATACAGAGATTAGCTGGCTGGCTGTGAGGGGGAGAGAGAGTGAGAGTGAGAGTGAGAGTGAGAGTGAGAGTGAGAGTGAGAGTGAGAGTGAGAGAGTGAGAGAGAGAGAGTGAGAGAGAGAAAGAGAGAGAGAGAGAGAGAGAGAGAGAGAGAGAGAGAGTGAGAGAGAAAGAGAGAGAGAGAGAGAGAGAGAGAGAGAGAGAGAGAGAGAGAGAGAGAGAGAGAGAGAGAGAGAGATAAAGACAGCGTGACTCAGACACAGAATACAGACCACCGACAGAGTGACTCAGACACAGAACAGTTCTCTTCTCTGACCACTGGCTGAGTGACTCAAACACAGAACAGTTCTCCACAGGCTTCAGCAGAGAGAGAACATAATCAATGCCCTCTGTCTATCCACGAGCCAGTTGTCCAGGAGACAGACTCCTTTCACCCAGACACACAACACAGTCGTTAGACCCAGATTACCTTTCAACTGGCTGTCAGCTCTGGATCAGTCTAACCACCCTACTCCCCACTATCCTAAAGGTACAATCTCAACTGTCTGTCAGCTCTGGATCAGTCTAACCACCCTACTCCCCACTATCCTAAAGGTACAATCTCAACTGTCTGTCAGCTCTGGATCAGTCTAACCACCCTACTCCCCACTATCCTAAAGGTACAATCTCAACTGTCTGTCAGCTCTGGATCAGTCTAACCACCCTACTCCCCACTATCCTAAAGGTGCAATCTCAACTCCACTACCAGCAGGGATGTCGATGAAAAACAAGCAGAACTCTATACTATACTTGCAGTATTGTGTTGGATGAACTATGTGGTAGACAGGGTATGGCTGTTTGATGTATGCAGCTCAGAATGTAGTTTATTCACAGACTCCTCTGTGTGGATAGTACACTTTGTCTCACAGACTCCTCTGTATGGATAGTACACTTTGTCTCACAGACTCCTCTGTGTGGATAGTACACTTTGTCTCACAGACTCCTCTGTGTGGATAGTACACTTTGTCACACAGACTCCTCTGTATGGATAGTACACTTTGTCTCACAGACTCCTCTGTGTGGATAGTACACTTTGTCTCACAGACTCCTCTGTGTGGATAGTACACTTTGTCTCACAGACTCCTCTGTGTGGATAGTACACTTTGTCTCACAAGACTCCTCTGTGTGGATAGTACACTTTGTCTCACAAGACTCCTCTGTGTGGATAGTACACTTTGTCTCACAGACTCCTCTGTGTGGATAGTACACTTTGTCTCACAAGACTCCTCTGTGTGGATAGTACACTTTGTCTCACAGACTCCTCAGTGTGGATAGTACACTTTGTCTCACAAGGTGTCAAAGTGAACACAAAAGAAAAGATTAGAGTACAGAGTCTTCATTAGAGGATTAGAGTACAGAGTCTTCATTAGAGGATTAGAGTACAGAGTCTTCATTAGAGGATTAGAGTACAGAGTCTTCATTAGAGGATTAGAGTACATAGTCTTCATTAGAGGATTAGAGTACAGAGTCTTCATTAGAGGATTAGAGTACAGAGTCTTCATTAGAGGATTAGAGTACAGAGTCTTCATTAGAGGATTAGAGTACAGAGTCTTCATTAGAGGATTAGAGTACAGAGTCTTCATTAGAGGATTAGAGTACAGAGTCTTCATTAGAGGATTAGAGTACAGAGTCTTCATTAGAGGATTAGAGTACAGAGTCTTCATTAGAGGATTATAGAACTGTCTTCATTAGAGGATTAGAGTACAGAGTCTTCATTAGAGGATTATAGAACTGTCTTCATTAGAGTGGAACTGTGTGTGAACCGGTGAAGGACAGAGCTATCTTCAGGCTATAGTTTTCACTCCCATCCCCATCCCCCCACTCACACATAACCCCCACACCCGCCCCAACACACACAACCCCCACACCCCCTCCACACACACAACCCCCCCAGCACCCACCCACACAACCCCTACACCTCCCTCCACACACACAACCCCCCACCCTATCGCCCCCTCCAATACACACAAACACACTGATATGTACTAGCGTCCTCTTCCTCCCTGCCTTGCCCTGACCACTTTAGTGTCCTTGTTTATCTGACTGACAGATATGTGACCAGAGGGAGCTGTTTGTCTTTGTGTGTCTCTTCTCCTCTCCTCCCTGGTTGGCCAGGGTCATTAGTGTGCTCAGGGTAATGAGCATAGAGAGTTCAACAGATGGAAGGATAGAAGGATGGATTAAAGGTGGGGAGGTTCTTAGAGAATGGACAGAGCAGGTGTGGAGAGGAGGCCTGTATGGATTTATTAATGGAATATTGTACTTGCATTGAGTAATTGTTTTAGAAAACAAATCTATAAAAATTGCAGAAGTAAAGAAAAGTGTGTTTATACTTTAAAACAAATGGGTTTCAGTGACCCATCCCAATAGATTGTTTGTGGTTGTTTTTCATACTTATAGTTGATGAGTTTAGGTGGGTTAACACTAGACATAACATAGTGCCAACTATACCACAGTGCCACACCACCAGGTCCAACCATGGATAACCTGGTGTGAAATGAAAACATTCTGGGCAGCTGTTCAAATTGAGAAAGCCCTGTTGGTGGCACAGTGCCCAAGACGCAAATAGAGGAAGCAGCTTTTTCATCAGCTATAATATCTTGACATCCATCATTGCTATTCGAGCACCGGGACAGCTGTTAAGTACCATGAGCTATAACATCAACAAAGATCCTGGATCAACCTTGATATTAGACGTATATGTTCTTCAAATTGGTACATGGGTGGTATTCCCATATCACAATCACCTATTATAGTGAAGCCAGCTGTCACAACTATAATGGACATGCACAACATTGACTAAGACTAATATTGGTGATTCATACTGATTTGACGTACACCATCTTCATCTCCTCTCCTCTCCTCTCCTCTCCTCTCCTCTCCTCTCCTCTCCTCTCCTCTCCTCTCCTCTCCTCTCCTCTCCTCTCCTCTCCTCTCCTCTCCTCTCCTCTCCTCTCCTCTCCTCTCCTCTCCTCTCCTCTCCCCTCTCCTCTCCCCTCTCCTCTCCTCCTTTGCTCCACCCCAATAGCCTTCAGCAGTTCAGCCCATCTTTTCTAACGTTATAAAAAGCTCCTCAGCAGGCTAATTCACATCCACCTCTCTAACAGAGCCTTTCCACAAGCCTGGAAAAATAAGGGCCATTTCCAAACGGGACGAGACAATCTGCTTTGAAGTGCAATGTAGTGGGGACTTTGTATGCCAGGCATTCCTGCCTGTCTGTGTCAATGGACAGCCTGAGCCTGACTCTACAGGCTGGAGTGGATTGGTAGAGGAGGAGGAAGAGGGGGGAGTAGGAGGAAGAGGAGTGGAGGGAGGAGGAAGAGGAAGAGGGGTAGAGTAGGAGGAAGAGGGGTGGAGTAGGAGGAAGAGGAGTGGAGTATGAGGAAGAGGTGTGGAGGAAGAGGGATGGAGTAGGAGGAAGAGGGGTGGAGTAGGAGGAAGAGGGGTGGAGTAGGAGGAAGAGGGGTGGAGGAAGAGGAGTGGAGTAGGAGGAAGAGGAGTGGAGCAGGAGGAAGAGGGGTGGAGTAGGAGGAAGAGAGGTGGAGGAAGAGGAGTGGAGTAGGAGGAAGAGGAGTGGAGCAGGAGGAAGAGGGGTGGAGTAGGAGGAAGAGGGGTGGAGTAGGAGGAAGAGGAGTGGAGTAGGAGGAAGAGGGTTGGAGTAGGAGGAAGAGGGGTGGAGTAGGAGGAAGAGGGGTGGAGGAAGAGGAGTGGAGTAGGAGGAAGAGGAGTGGAGCAGGCGGAAGAGGGGTGGAGGAAGAGGGGTGGAGTAGACGGAAGAGGAGTGGAGTAGGAGGAAGAGTGGTGGAGTAGGAGGAAGAGGAGTGGAGTAGGAGGAAGAGGGTTGGAGTAGAGGGAGGAGGGGTGGAGTAGGTGGAAGAGGGGTGGAGTAGGAGGAAGAGGGGTGGAGTAGGAGGAAGAGGGGTGGAGCAGGAGGAAGAGGAGTGGAGTAGGAGGAAGAGGGCTGGAGTAGGAGGAAGAGGGGTGGAGGAAGAGGAAGAGGGGTGGAGTAGGTGATAGAGGGGTGGAGTAGGAGTAAGAGGGGTGGAGTAGGAGGAAGAGGGGTGGAGTCAGAGGAAGAGGGGTGGAGTAGGAGCAAGAGGAGTGGAGCAGGAGGAAGAGGGGTGGAGTAGGAGGAAGAGGAGTGGAGCAGGAGGAAGAGGGGTGGAGTAGGATGAAGAGGGGTGGAGTAGAAGGAAGAGGAGTGGAGCAGGAGGAAGAGGAAGAGGGGTGGAGGAAGAGGAAGAGGGGTGGAGTCAGAGGGAGAGCAATGGGGTAGGACGAAGAGCGGTGGAGTAGGATGAAGAGGGGGAGAATAGGGAGGAAGGGAGGAAGGAAGGAAGGATGAAGGGGGTCCAGACGTGGACAGACTCTAGCCCAGCTTCGGACCATCTGCCTGGGCACAGCCGCCAATAACCACACCCTACCGTATTCTCACACCCTTACCCATGGCTTCCAGTGTTTGTCTTGAAAAAACAACTCTAGCTCGTCCATCTACCATGCTGTTTGGTCTTAGAACAGAGAGGGGGAGAGAAAGAGCTTGGAGAGAAAATGTACTTACATTGAACAAAAATATAAATGCAACATGTGTTGTCCCCATGTTTCATGAGCTGAAAGAAAATATCTCAGAAATGTTCCACACACACAAAAAGCTTCTTTCTCAAAAATGTTGTGAACAAAGTAGTTTAAATCTCTGTTAGTGAGCATTTCTCCTTTTCAAGATAATCCATCCACCTGACAGGTGTGGCATATCAAGAAGCTGATTAAACAACATGCTCATTACACAGGTGCACCATGTGCTGGGGACAGTAAAAGTCCACTTAAAAAAATGCAGATTTGTCTCACAACACAATACCACAGATGTCTCATGTTTTGAGGGAGACCAGCCCCCAGACAGCTGACGAAACTGTGGCTTTGCACAACCAAAGAATTTCTGCACTGATGTCAATGTTGTAAACAAAGTGTCCCATGGTGGAGGTGGGGTTATAGTATGGGCAGTCATAAACTATGGACAAAGAACACAATTGCATTTTATCGATGGCAATTTGATTGCACAGAGATACCGTGACGAGATCCTGAGGCCCATTGTCGTGCCATTCATCAGCTTTCATCACCTCATGTTTCAGCATGATAATACACAGCCCCATGTTGCAAAGATCTGTACACAATTCCCTGAAGCTGAAAGTGTCCCAGTTCTTCCATGGCCTGCACACTCACCAGACATGTTACCCATTGAGCATGTATGGGATGCTCTGGAGAGACATGTACGACAGCGTGTTCCAGTTCCCGCCAATATCCAGTGACTTTGCACAGCCGTTGAAGAGGAGTGGGACACAATTCCACAGTCCACAACCAACAGCCTGATCAACGCTATGTGAAGGAGATGTGTCAAGCTGCATGAGGCAAATGGTGGTCACACCAGATACTGACTGGTAAACTGATCCACGCCCCTACCTTTTTTTTAAAAGGTATCTCTGACCAACAGATGCACATCTGTATTCCTAGTCATGTGAAATCCATAGATTACAGCCTAATGAATTTATTTCAATTGACTGATTTCCTTCTTTGAACAGTAACTCAGTAAAATCTTTGACATTTTTACATGTTGCATTTATATTTGTGTTCAGTTTATATTTTAACTATGTATGAAATCAATACATTTTCTGCACTCTGGTACAAATCACCTAAAACACGTTTCTAATTCTAAACTCTCTATCACCAATCCTGTTACTATACCATTCTAACCTCTCTATAACCAATCCTGTTACTATACCATTCTAACCTCTCTATAACCAATCCTGTTACTATACCATTCTAAACTCTCTATCACCAATCCTGTTACTATACCATTCTAAACTCTCTATAACCAATCCTGTTACTATACCATTCTAACCTCTCTATAACCAATCCTGTTACTATACCATTCTAACCTCTCTATAACCAATCCTGTTATAATACCATTCTAACCTCTCTATAACCAATCCTGTTACTATACCATTCTAAACTCTCTATAACCAATCCTGTTACTATACCATTCTAAACTCTCTATAACCAATCCTGTTACTATACCATTCTAACCTCTCTATCACCAATCCTGTTACTATACCATTCTAACCTCTCTATCACCAATCCTGTTACTATACCATTCTAAACTCTCTATAACCAATCCTGTTACTATACCATTCTAAACTCTCTATAACCAATCCTGTTACTATACCATTCTAAATTCTCTATAACCAATCCTGTTACTATACCATTCTAAACTCTCTATAACCAATCCTGTTACTATACCATTCTAAACTCTCTATAACCAATCCTGTTACTATACCATTCTAAACTCTCTATAACCAATCCTGTTACTATACCATTCTAACCTCTCTATAACCAATCCTGTTACTATACCATTCTAAACTCTCTATAACCAATCCTGTTACTATACCATTCTAACCTCTCTATAACCAATCCTGTTACTATACCATTCTAACCTCTCTATAACCAATCCTGTTACTATACCATTCTAACCTCTCTATAACCAATCCTGTTACTATACCATTCTAACCTCTCTATAACCAATCCTGTTACTATACCATTCTAACCTCTCTATAACCAATCCTGTTACTATACCATTCTAAACTCTCTATAACCAATCCTGTTACTATACCATTCTAAACTCTCTATAACCAATCCTGTTAATATACCATTCTAACCTCTCTATAACCAATCCTGTTACTATACCATTCTAACCTCTCTATAACCAATCCTGTTACTATACCATTCTAACCTCTCTATAACCAATCCTGTTACTATACCATTCTAAACTCTCTATAACCAATCCTGTTACTATACCATTCTAAACTCTCTATAACCAATCCTGTTACTATACCATTCTAAACTCTCTATAACCAATCCTGTTAATATACCATTCTAACCTCTCTATAACCAATCCTGTTACTATACCATTATAACCTCTCTATAACCAATCCTGTTACTATACCATTCTAAACTCTCTATAACCAATCCTGTTACTATACCATTCTAAACTCTCTATAACCAATCCTGTTACTATACCATTCTAACCTCTCTATAACCAATCCTGTTACTATACCATTCTAACCTCTCTATAACCAATCCTGTTACTATACCATTCTAACCTCTCTATAACCAATCCTGTTACTATACCATTCTAACCTCTCTATAACCAATCCTGTTACTATACCATTCATCAACCACACACTCTTCTCCAGTATGGAACAGAGGCAGTGCATCAACCACACACTCTTATCCAGTATGGAACAGAGGCAGTGCATCAACCACACACTCTTCTCCAGTATGGAACAGAGGCAGTTCATCAACCACACACTCTTTTCCAGTATGGAACAGAGGCAGTTCATCAACCACACACTCTTCTCCAGTATGGAACAGAGGCAGTGCATCAACCACACACTCTTCTCCAGTATGGAACAGAGGCAGTTCATCAACCACACACTCTTCTCCAGTATGGAACAGAGGCAGTTCATCAACCACACACTCTTCTCCAGTATGGAACAGAGGCAGTGCATCAACCACACACTCTTCTCCAGTATGGAACAGAGGCAGTGTATCAACCACACACTCTTCTCCAGTATGGAACAGAGGCAGTGCATCAACCACAGCCTCCAACAACAGGTCAGAACCAATCAGAGTTGATGAAAACAGCAGGCTTCAATGTGGCCAACTACTTCCTATAACGTAGTTACCCGGAGCATTGATGTGATTTCTGTCCTTCCACAGTGACATCACATACGTCAATGTCATATTAGGTTGCAGTGTCTGTGTTCTGTAATCCCTTTAGGCTCACTCCTTACGTACCCAAAGTCCTGCTTCAGTCTGGAGGAGGAGAACTACAGACACAACCACCATGGAGACCCATTTGGACAATGCAAAAACGCTGCCGTTACTGTATTGCACTGAATAGTGCAGTAGCATTCATCTGAATACCTGGTCATACTATTTCAATAACAGCGCCATCAAAATGTCCTCCAAGGTGGTTCACTCCAATTTGGCTCAGGCAGACAGCTATGATCTCATACTTATTGTCAATCCTTCCCAACAACAGGGGCCTGGGTGCACCCAAGTGTTTTACGAGAGCCTGAATGTACAGTAACACAAAGCCAAATAGAAGCTGACAAGCTGTGAAAAGGGAAACAGATAGTGGAAATTCTAACACCTTTTGGCTTTAACAGCTACTGACTGGTAGGTGGAGAATCTCTTGTCTGTTAAAACAGCACATGCAGGGAGCCTTTGATCCCCAGATGGCCATGTTTATTCAATGAAAGTGGATGGAGGAGAAGCAGAGAGACTTCATGGGTTTTTCTACTAAGGTAAGCATGTTCCACTACCACCACTAAAACACTAATGGCCCAAGGTTGTTTCCATATGCTGGTGAGACGTGGAAGGGAAATGGAGCTGGGCTTAAGTCCTGTGTGTAGTCAGCCAGTGTCTGTGTGTAGTCAGCCAGTGTCTGTGTGTAGTCAGCCAGTGTCTGTGTGTAGTCAGCCAGTGTCTGTGTGTAGTCAGCCGGTGTCTGTGTGTAGTCAGCCAGTGTCTGTGTGTAGTCAGCCAGTGTCTGTGTGTAGTCAGCCAGTGTCTGTGTGTAGTCAGCCAGTGTCTGTGTGTCTGACACAGCCAGTGTCTGTGTGTAGTCAGCCAGTGTCTGTGTGTAGTCAGCCAGTGTCTGTGTGTAGTCATCCAGTGTCTGTGTGTAGTCAGCCAGTGTCTGTGTGTAGTCAGCCAGTGTCTGTGTGTAGTCAGCCGGTGTCTGTGTGTAGTCAGCCAGTGTCTGTGTGTAGTCAGCCAGTGTCTGTGTGTAGTCAGCCAGTGTCTGTGTGTCTGACACAGCCAGTGTCTGTGTGTAGTCAGCCAGTGTCTGTGTGTAGTCAGCCAGTGTCTGTGTGTAGTCAGCCAGTGTCTGTGTGTAGTCAGCCAGTGTCTGTGTGTAGTCAGCCAGTGTCTGTGTGCAGTCAGCCAGTGTCTGTGTGCAGTCAGCCAGTGTCTGTGTGTAGTCAGCCAGTGTCTGTGTGTAGTCAGCCAGTGTCTGTGTGTAGTCAGCCAGTGTCTGTGTGTAGGCAGCCAGTGTCTGGGTTAAATCCCTGGCTGCCCGGTCAACAGAAAGATGTTTTACGGAGGGACATAGCTTTTTTCCCTCCGTTCCACAACAGAGTCCGGGAAGAGTCAGCAACATCTGCCGTTGCTTCCATGTGTGTCTGTTATGGTTCATTTCAAACAACACTATTTCCACAGGGAGGTGAAGGTTAATGCACTGTGAATTTGACCTATTTTAAATGGCCCCAGTCAATGAGAAGAGTTTATCCCAAGGGAAAACAAACCACATGGCTAATATGCTAATACTAGCTCTTTGTTTCTTCATGTTAACGATCACCTTGTGTTTATTTTAATTTCCTCTACGTTAAATGTCACATTTTAACATGGAGGAAAGGGACAAATGAATGCACCACTTTAACTTTTAGCGCCAAATGCTAACTCTGCCTCGACTCACATGTGTGGCGGTGCTAGCCAGTTACATGTAATTGTCTGTCTGGTGTGGGTCGTTCATGCATGTTCCAAGTCAGTTGCATTGATCGCCTCGTTGACGACCTGTCAATTCTACTTGTGCAGCGTGTGTCCTAGTTTCGCTGCCAGTCATGCGGCACAGCCCTCTTTTTAGTACTTTCCAGGGTGAGGAATGTGTCGTCTCCAGGGTGAGGAATGTGTCCTCTCCAGGGTGAGGAATGTGTCCTCTCCAGGGTGAGGAATGTGTCCTCTCCAGGGTGAGGAATGTGTCCTCTCCAGGGTGAGGAATGTGTCCTCTCCAGGGTGAGGAATGTGTCCTCTCCAGGGTGAGGAATGTGTCGTCTCCAGGGAGAGGAATGTGTCGTCTCCAGGGTGAGGAATGTGTCGTCTCCAGGGTGAGGAATGTGTCGTCTCCAGGGTGAGGAATGTGTCGTCTCCAGGGTGAGGAATGTGTCGTCTCCAGGGTGAGGAATGTGTCGTCTCCAGGGTGAGGAATGTGTCGTCTCCAGGGTGAGGAATGTGTCCTCTCCAGGGTGAGGAATGTGTCATCTCCAGGGTGAGGAATGTGTCATCTCCAGGGTGAGGAATGTGTCATCTCCAGGGTGAGGAATGTGTCCTCTCCAGGGTGAGGAATGTGTCCTCTCCAGGGTGAGGAATGTGTCATCTTGGCACTGATTCCGTGAATAGGGATTCTTACCCAACTCCACTGGCACCTGCCCCGCTCTGCCTCTGCTACTCTGTAAGCCCAGCATAGTCAAGCTGCATCACCTCATTGGTCCGTTTGTTAACTTGTCTCATTGAAGAACAGAGTTTTGGGTATACAGTAACTATTTACAGGTCAAGGATACAGCAACTGCAGAGTAATGGGGATATACAGAAATGAAGAGACAGAAATGTCTGCATGCTGGCATTTTTGCCAATACACCTCAATGTCTGTTCCTATGAGCAGAATATCTATTTGAAATGCTAATAGAAGCTAATGCTGACATGCTAAGTGTTTTACAAGACCCTGAAATGCTCTTCAAAACAGGCTTAGCCATTGGGATAACTGCTCCAGCTCTTCCACAGGAGGGCTAACGTTGAAGCTGTAGATGCTACGCCGGTATGAGAAAATGCTTTTTGTGCTTTAATGCTGCCCTCAACACTGCCCTCAACACTGCCCTCAACACTGCCCTCAACACTGCCCTCAACACTCCCCTACTGCCCTCAACACTGCCCTCAACACTGCCCTCAACACTCCCCTACTACCCTCAACACTGCCCTCAACACTGCCCTCAACACTCCACTACTACCCTCAACACTGCCCTCAACACTGCCCTCAACACTCCCCTACTACCCTCAACACTGCCCTCAACACTGCCCTCAACACTCCCCTACTACCCTCAACACTGCCCTCAACACTGCCCTCAACACTCCCCTACTACCCTCAACACTGCCCTCAACACTGCCCTCAACACTCCCCTACTACCCTCAACACTGCCCTCAACACTGCCCTCAACACTCCCCTACTACCCTCAACACTGCCCTCAACACTGCCCTCAACACTCCCCTACTACCCTCAACACTGCCCTCAACACTGCCCTCAACACTCCCCTGCTACCCTCAGCACTCCCCTGCTACCCTCAACACTCCCCTGCTGCCCTCAACACTCCCCTGCTACCCTCAGCACTATCCTGCTACCCTCAGCACTCCCCTGCTACCCTCCCGGTAGCACTCCCCTGCTACCCTCAACACTCCCCTGCTACCCTCAGCACTCCCCTGCTACCCTCAACACTCCCCTGCTACCCTCCCGGTAGCACTCTCCTGCTACCCTCAGCACTCCCCTGCTACCCTCAGCACTCCCCTGTTACCCTCGGCACTCCCCTGCTACCCTCAGCACTCCCCTGCTACCCTCGACACTTCCCTGCTGCCCTCAACACTCCCCTGCTGCCCTCAACACTCCCCTGCTGCCCTCAACACTCCCCTGCTACTCCCCAACACTCCCCTGCTGCCCCAGCACTCCCCTGCTACCCTCAACACTCCCCTGCTGCCCTCAACACTCCCCTGCTGCCCTCAGCACGCCCCTGCTACTCTCAGCACTCCCCTGCTACCCTCAACACTCCCCTGCTGCCCTCAACACTCCCCTGCTGCCCTCAGCATGCCCCTGCTACTCTCAGCACTCCCCTGCTACCCTCAACACTCCCCTGCTACCCTCAGCACTCCCCTGCTACCCTCAACACTCCCCTGCTACCCTAAACACTCCCCTGCTACCCTCAGCACTCCCCTGCTACCCTCAACACTCCCCTGCTATCCTCAGCACCCCGCTGCTACCCTAGGCACTCCCCTGCTATCCTCAGCACTCCCCTGCTACCTTCAGCACTCCCCTGCTACCCTCAGCACTCCCCTGCTACCCTAAGCACTCCCCTGCTACCCTCAACACTCCCCTGCTGCCCTCAACACTCCCCTGCTGCCCTCAGCACGCCCCTGCTACCCTCAGCACTCCCCTGCTACCCTCCCGGTAGCACTCCCCTGCTACCCACAACACTCCCCTGCTGCCCTCAACACTCCCCTGCTACCCTCAGCACTCCCCTGCTACCCTCAGCACTCCCCTGCTACCCTCCCGGTAGCACTCCCCTGCTACCCTCAACACTCCCCTGCTACCCTCAGCACTCCCCTGCTACCCGCAACACTCCCCTGCTACCCTCCCGGTAGAACTCTCTTGCTACCCTCAGCACTCCCCTGCTACCCTCAGCACTCCCCTGTTACCCTCAGCACTCCCCTGCTACCCTCAGCACTCCCCTGCTACCCTCAACACTTCCCTGCTGACCTCAACACTCCCCAGCTGCCCTCAACACTCCCCTGCTGCCCTCAACACTCCCCTGCTACCATCAACACTCCCCTGCTACCCCAGCACTCCCCTGCTACCCTCAACACTCCCCTGCTGCCCTCAACACTCCCCTGCTGCCCTCAGCATGCCCCTCTTACCCTCAGCACTCCCCTGCTACCCTCAACACTCCCCTGCTACCCTCAGCACTCCCCTGCTACCCTCAACACTCCCCTGCTACCCTCAACACTCCCCTGCTGCCCTCAGCACGCCCCTGCTACCCTCAGCACTCCCCTGCTACCCTCAACACTCCCCTGCTACCCTCAACACTCCCCTGCTGCCCTCAACACTCCCCTGCTGCCCTCAGCACGCCCCTGCTACCCTCAGCACTCCCCTGCTACCCTCCCGGTAGCACTCCCCTGCTACCCTCAACACTCCCCTGCTACCCTCAGCACTCCCCTGCTACCCTCAACACTCCCCTGCTACCCTCCCGGTAGCACTCTCCTGCTACCCTCAGCACTCCCCTGCTACCCTCAGCACTCCCCTGTTACCCTCAGCACTCCCCTGCTACCCTCAGCACTCCCCTGCTGCCCTCAGCACTCCCCTGTTACCTTCAGCACTCCCCTGCTGCCCTCCCGGTAGCACTCTCCTGCTACCCTCAGCACTCCCCTGCTACCCTCAGCACTCCCCTGTTACCCTCAGCACTCTCCTGCTACCCTCAGCACTCCCCTGTTACCCTCAGCACTCCCCTGTTACCCTCAGCACTCTCCTGCTACCCTCAGCACTCCCCTGTTACCCTCAGCACTCCCCTGTTACCCTCAGCACTCCCCTGTTACCCTCAGCACTCCCCTGCTACCCTCCCGGTAGCACTCCCCTGCTACCCTCAACACTCCCCTGCTACCCTCAGCACTCCCCTGCTACCCTCAACACTCCCCTGCTACCCTCCCGGTAGCACTCTCCTGCTACCCTCAGCACTCCCCTGCTAACCTCAGCACTCCCCTGTTACCCTCAGCACTCCCCTGCTACCCTCAGCACTCCCCTGCTACCCTCAACACTTCCCTGCTGCCCTCAACACTCCCCTGCTTCCCTCAACACTCCCCTGCTGCCCTCAACACTCCCCTGCTACTCCCCAACACTCCCCTGCTACCCCAGCACTCCCCTGCTACCCTCAACACTCCCCTGCTGCCCTCAACACTCCCCTGCTGCCCTCAGCACGCCCCTGCTACTCTCAGCACTCCCCTGCTACCCTCAACACTCCCCTGCTGCCCTCAACACTCCCCTGCTGCCCTCGGCACGCCCCTGCTACTCTCAGCACTCCCCTGCTACCCTCAACACTCCCCTGCTACCCTCAGCACTCCCCTGCTACCCTCAACACTCCCCTGCTACCCTCAACACTCCCCTGCTACCCTCAACACTCCCCTGCTACCCTCAGCACTCCCCTGCTACCCTCAACACTCCCCTGCTATCCTCAGCACCCCCCTGCTACCCTAGGCACTCCCCTGCTATCCTCAGCACTCCCCTGCTACCTTCAGCACTCCCCTGCTACCCTCAGCACTCCCCTGCTACCCTCAGCACTCCCCTGCTACCCTAAGCACTCCCCTGCTACCCTCAACACTCCCCTGCTGCCCTCAACACTCCCCTGCTGCCCTCAGCACGCCCCTGCTACCCTCAGCACTCCCCTGCTACCCTCCCGGTAGCACTCCCCTGCTACCCTCAACACTCCCCTGCTGCCCTCAACACTCCCCTGCTACCCTCAGCACTCCCCTGCTACCCTCAGCACTCCCCTGCTACCCTCCCGGTAGAACTCTCTTGCTACCCTCAGCACTCCCCTGCTACCCTAAGCACTCCCCTGTTACCCTCAGCACTCCCCTGCTACCCTCAGCACTCCCCTGCTACCCTCAACACTTCCCTGCTGCCCTCAACACTCCCCAGCTGCCCTCAACACTCCCCTGCTGCCCTCAACACTCCCCTGCTACCATCAACACTCCCCTGCTACCCCAGCACTCCCCTGCTACCCTCAACACTCCCCTGCTGCCCTCAACACTCCCCTGCTGCCCTCAGCATGCCGCTCTTACCCTCAGCACTCCCCTGCTACCCTCAACACTCCCCTGCTACCCTCAGCACTCCCCTGCTACCCTCAACACTCCCCTGCTACCCTCAACACTCCCCTGCTACCCTCAACACTCCCCTGCTGCCCTCAGCACGCCCCTGCTATCCTCAGCACTCCCCTGCTACCCTCAACACTCCCCTGCTGCCCTCAACACTCCCCTGCTGCCCTCAGCACGCCCCTGCTACCCTCAGCACTCCCCTGCTACCCTCCCGGTAGCACTCCCCTGCTACCCTCAACACTCCCCTGCTACCCTCAGCACTCCCCTGCTACCCTCAACACTCCCCTGCTACCCTCCCGGTAGCACTCTCCTGCTACCCTCAGCACTCCCCTGCTACCCTCAGCACTCCCCTGTTACCCTCAGCACTCCCCTGCTACCCTCAGCACTCCCCTGCTGCCCTCAGCACTCCCCTGTTACCTTCAGCACTCCCCTGCTGCCCTCCCGGTAGCACTCTCCTGCTACCCTCAGCACTCCCCTGCTACCCTCAGCACTCCCCTGTTACCCTCAGCACTCTCCTGCTACCCTCAGCACTCCCCTGTTACCCTCAGCACTCCCCTGTTACCCTCAGCACTCCCCTGTTACCCTCAGCACTCCCCTGCTACCCTCAACACTCTCCTGCTACCCTCAGCACTCCCCTGCTACCCTCAGCACTCCCCTGCTACCCTCAGCACTCCCCTGCTAACCTCCCGGTAGCACTCCCCTGCTACCCACAACACTCCCCTGCTACCCTCAGCACTCCCCTGCTACCCTCAACACTCCCGTGCTATCCTCAGCACCCCCCTGCTACCCTCAGCACTCCCCTGCTATCCTCAGCACTCCCCTGCTACCCTCAACACTCCCCTGCTGCCCTCAGCATTCCCCCCACCTTAGTGCTACCCTCAGCATTCCCCCCATCTTTAAAACTCCTCTTCCCCCTTACAATGTAGAATTGGCCCTTATTTGCTGAGCTTAGGTTTGAAAATAAATCAAATCAGGTTTGAACTATTTCCTGTTGTCAGGAGGATTCCCAGTATATTACACAATGGATTCTAGTTCTATGATATTAGCCAATATATTCTAGTTCTATGATATTAGCCAATAGATTCTAGTTCTATGATATTAGCCAACAGATTCTAGTTTTATGATATTGGACAATATATTCTAGTTCTCTGATATTAGCCAATCGATTCTATTTCTATGATATTACACTATGGCATTACCCTTACCTCACTCAACATGGGGGTTTGGAGGATGCAGACACACAGAAAGAGATCAAATCTGTGTCAGCGTAGTAGCACCTGGCTAGCAGTCTGGTCAGACCTCAGGGCTTATGTAGGTCTGGCATGCAGACAAACCAATCATCTGTGAATTTCTTAAAGTGGTAAAACAACATGGGGTGAGAGACACAGAGCAAGACAGAGAGACACAGAGCAAGACAGAGAGACACAGAGAAAGACAGAGAGACACAGAGCAAGACAGAGAGACACAGAGCGAGACAGAGCGGGACAGAGTGAGAGAGAGAGAGTGAGACAGAGTGAGAGAGAGCGAGAGAGAGAGTGAGACAGAGTGAGAGAGAGCGAGAGAGAGTGAGAGAGAGCGAGACAGAGTGAGAGAGAGAGAGAGACAGAGAGTGAGAGCGAGAGAGAGTGAGAGAGAGTGAGAGAGAGCGAGAGAAAGAAAGAAGTGGGTTGTGAAGGCTGAAGGTCCTGGTTTGATCATGTCAACATGGTTGGATCAGGTATCACATTCTCTTAAGAGTCTATTCACTGTCCAATGGTCATAAACTGGCTGAATCAACGTTGTTTCCATGTCATTTCAACAAAAGCATTGAACGTGATGATGTTGAATCAACCTGTAAACTGATTGGATCAGCAAAACGTCATCAACGTAAGGGACTTTCAGATCTTTGTAACCTCATTCCAATGACATGGTCACACATTTAGTTTATTTCACCTTTAATTCACAGTCGACAATTCAATCAAATGCAAATCAAAACTAGCCGTTGAAATGACGTCTGTGCCCAGTGGGTGGTGTTGTAACACATAGCTTCATCTTCTTCCTGTCACAATCTCCTGTTCTGACGAGAAGGGAGGCTGAGGGCTTTATGCTCTTGAAATTAGTATCAACCCCCCACTACCTCCAACCTCTGTCAGTCCTCTCTGACCTCAAACAACTCTCTTCCCTCTGGGGAACAGAACGTTACAAATGTAAAGTGACACTTATAGTGCAGCCACTGTCGCAAGAGTAGACCTTCAACTAGTGCAATGCCCCCCAAAATCATCAACTCAAATAAATAATAATATTGCAATGCCTCCTAGCGTGACTGTCTGAGCACGATGTACACCCCAGTGATCACTGGGGGGGGGGTTGGTTTCTTAACTCTCTCTCCCTTTAATATCTCCTCTTTCCTGCAGTCGCCGTTGTTCTAATAGAGTCCACTGACTTACTCTCTCATACAGTAACAGCTTAGCATTCTTAGAACTGTACATTACCTATTGTCTCTTCATCTATCTGTCTATCTGACATTTATTTTATTTCCCTTTCTCTGATGCCTCTCTCTCTCTCTCTCTCTCTCTGAACATTCCCTCTCCTTCTCTCTCTCCTCTTCTCCCTCCTCTCTCCTCTTCTCTCTCCTCTTCTCCTTCCTTCTCTCCACTCTTCTCTCTCCTTCCTTCTCTCTCCTCTCTCCTCTTCTCCCTCCTTCTCTCTCTCCTCGTCTCCCTCCTTCTCCCTCCTCGTCTCCCTCCTTCTCTCTCCTCGTCTCCTTCCTTCTCCCTCCTTCTCTCTCCTCTTCTCCCTCCTTCTCTCTCCTCTTCTCCCTCCTCTCTCCTTCTCTCTCCTCTTCTCCCTTCTCTATTCTCTTCTCCCTCCTTATCTAAGCCATGATCCTCTCAGTAAATAAGGGACCTGGCACAGCTATCACCTCATGTGAACCCTCTCCCTTGCTGGACCCGGGGCCAAGAAGCACTGGGCTGGAATGTGAGCCCCAGCTGCCTCTCAGCTGGCTCATCCATGGTCTCCTCAGCACTGATGTTGTCTCTATTTCACTTTGGATAAACAATAACACGGAGGCAAACCGCTCAGGTCCTTTTGCAACCGAGGGGCGTCCGAAGTGTTTGCCCGTGCGGCAGGGATTGTTTTCCCCATGTGAAGTGTCTGAGTCTACATGTCAAACTGTTGGTGGGATTAGAAGAGGGCCAGAGTGGTTTTCCACACTATTTTGGATCCTTTTGCGAATAAGAAAAAGGGTCAGAAATGTGTTTCTTGTAAAAGTCCAGGAAGGAATGTGTCAGTTACTACACAAACTGGCCCTGGTCACATGGAAAAGAGGACAAAACAGGGCTCTCTTTTCAGTTGAGAAATTCTGGGAATGCGTGGATGGGGCGTTGATTCCTAGTAACGCCCCAGTCGGAGGGAAGAAGTAGAAAAACTAAAAACATTCAATAAAAATAATGTTCAATAGCGTCAGTCTCAGTAATATTAGTGGACGTATCTATGCTTTTGAAAACTGTAGAGGCATGCATTTTAATGTCCAATAATCTCAAAATATATTTTGCAGGATTCTAATGTCTCTGTGCTGTTGGCTTTGTGACAGTCGGACATGCCTTCTGTGACATCCTAGGGACGTTGATTGGAATCCAGATTACTGCAATCAGAGGCAGGTACTCAGCTCCCATTTGAACAGTCACTGCAAGGGAAGTTGTCTCAACCATGTCTGCAGGTCTCAGACAATCCTGTCCAATAAAAAGTCTCTCCAGTTTGTTGACATACGGTAATACGGTAATCATTTCCTAATAATACAACCTGCTGCTGTGTCGTCTATCAACATGAAGTATCCTGAGACTGGACCGTTCTGTGTTGATCTGAGAGAGGTGTCAAAGGGGACACATGGCTTGAACATCTAACTTGTTGTTGACAGTGTATTGTTTTGCTGGCCTTGCAAGTCGACAGCCCAAGAATGAGTCACAAGTCTTGATGGCTATTTATATAAATCAGTCTATTATGAGGCTTACTGACGATGTAGAAAACAAGTCACTGTTGTTCTTCCTGTGCTGTATGTTGGCTACTGTTCACTGCAAGTGTTTAACTGCTCCCACTTTTACAGTCTGATGAAAACCAGTGGGCTGTTTGGCCTCCTATCACTGTCCCACACCCAGTGAAAATTATTTATTGGGATTTACAAATCTCTAGAGCTGGCACTTTCACAATGTATGATTTACTATAAGAAGCTTATGTGTTTATGTCCAACAGAGTAGGCTATGAATTGAGTCAGGCAATGTCTGGGTTACCCTGGCTGACTCTCCCTGACTGACTCTCCCTGACTGACTCTCCCTGACTGACTCTCCCTGGCTGACTCTCCCTGGCTGACTCTACCTGACTGACTCTCCCTGACTAAATCTCCCTGACTGACTCTCTCTGACTGACTCTCCCTGGCTGACTCTCCCTGACTGACTCTCCCTGGCTGACTCTCCCTGACTGACTCTCCCTGGCTGACTCTCCCTGCCTGACTGACTCTCCCTGACTAAAGCTCCCCGACTGACTCTCCCTGCCTGACTGACTCTCCCTGCCTGACTGACTCTCCCTGACTAAATCTCCCTGACTGACTCTCCCTGACTGAATCTCCCTGACTGAATCTCCCTGACTGACTCTCCCTGGCTGACTCTCCCTGGCTGACTCTCCCTGACTGACTCTCCCTGGCTGACTCTCCCTGACTGACTCTCCCTGGCTGACTCTCCCTGCCTGACTGACTCTCCCTGACTAAAGCTCCCCGACTGACTCTCCCTGCCTGACTGACTCTCCCTGCCTGACTGACTCTCCCTGGCTGACTCTCCCTGGCTGACTCTCCCTGACTGACTCTCCCTGGCTGACTCTCCCTGGCTGACTCTCCCTGACTGAATCTCCTCGACTGAATCTCCCCGACTGACTCTCACTGACTGACTCTCCCTGACTGACTCTCCCTGACTGAGCAGGCATATACTACACTTGAATTAGGACCATTCCGTCTGAGAGGCCGTCCATTTCGGTTTGGTCCACTAGAGGGTTAGCAATTTCACAATTATCAGCAAGAGTTAGAGGGAGAGATGGAGAGAAAGAGACATGGACAGAGGGAGAGATAGAGAGAGAGAGAGCTAGAAAGACAGAAATAGAGAGAGAGAGAGAGAGAGGTCTTCCTCCTCATTAACTAGCCTACATGGTATGTGACTGGTTGGCATTGACTCTTTATCAGTGCATCTCTCTGCCCTGCAAGACAACCTCTATGTTGTGGACACACTGAGATCACTGTTTCATACAGACAGCAGACCAAGACAACCTCTATGTTGTAGACACACTGAGATCACTGTTTCATACAGACAGCAGACCAAGACAACCTCTATGGTGTGGACACACTGAGATCACTGTTTCATACAGACAGCAGACCAAGACAACCTCTATGTTGTGGACACACTGAGATCACTGTTTCATACAGACAGCAGACCAAGACAACCTCTATGTTGTGGACACACTGAGATCACTGTTTCATACAGACAGCAGACCAAGACAACCTCTATGGTGTGGACACACTGAGATCACTGTTTCATACAGACAGCAGACCAAGACAACCTCTATGGTGTGGACACACTGAGATCACTGTTTCATACAGACAGCAGACCAAGACAACCTCTATGGTGTGGACACACTGAGATCCCTGTTTCATACAGACCAAGACAACCTCTATGGTGTAGACACACTGAGATCCCTGTTTCATACAGAAAGCAGACCAAGACAGAGATGTTCATAGATGCAACATGATAGAATAGATTAAAGTTAAATGAAGGTTAAATTAAATAAATAAAGATGTAATGTCTGGAAACAAAAAGTCTACAAAGCAAAAATGTTCCTATTGAGGTTTTCTATTAAGGTTAATCTCAAGTGAATCTACAATATGTACCTACATTGGTTTTAAAACCCCAGTATGTTCACTGTACCACAGAACACAGCAAACAGACTGTTGAATAAAGTGCTGTTGATATTGTGTAGCAGCAGAGACAGTCTACTGCTATATTTCCCCTGTAGTGAAGAAGAATCCCGAGCTGAGGTAGACCCCTAGTGCTCCTCTGGATGGGAGGTGTGGGCGGTAGCATTGCCCTCCCTGGCTGTGCTCGGTGCAGTCCACCCACTCCCCACACAGGGATCTGAAGCACACACTCATCTCCATCCCATTCACTGAGGACTCTCTTACTGTAGAAGCCCTCCAGTTACACAATGCAACGTGATACTACACAACACTATTATACACACAGCCAGACATCTTATAGGCTATACCTTCAAAACTGTAGATAATATGTAACACAATCTAAAACCAGCAAACCTCAGAGTAGTACAACACAACACAACCCTACAGTTAACCCATCAACCTGGCATAACACTATTCACTTCACAGCTCCACCCAACACAACCCTACAGTTAACCCATCAACCTGGCATAACACTATTCAATTCACAGCTCCACCCAACACAACCCTACAGTTAACCCATCAACCTGGCATAACACTATTCACTTCACAGCTCCACCCAACACAACCCTACAGTTAACCCATCAACCTGGCATAACACTATTCAATTCACAGCTCCACCCAACACAACCCTACAGTTAACCCATCAACCTGGCATAACACTATTCACTTCACAGCTCCACACAACACAACCCTACAGTTAACCCATCAACCTGGCATAACACTATTCAATTCACAGCTCCACCCAACACAACCCTACAGTTAACCCATCAACCTGGCATAACACTATTCACTTCACAGCTCCACACAACACAACCCTACAGTTAACCCATCAACCTGGCATAACACTATTCACTTCACAGCTCCACCCAACACAACCCTACAGTTAACCCATCAACCTGGCATAACACTATTCACTTCACAGCTCCACCCAACACAACCCCAGGACAGCACAGTGCTGTCAGCCCACTGCATCACAACACAACCCCAGGACAGCACAGTGCTGTCAGCCCGCTGCATCACAACACAACCCCGGGACAGCACAGTGCTGTCAGCCCGCTGCATCACAACACAACCCCGGGACAGCACAGTGCTGTCAGCCCGCGGCATCACAACACAACCCCAGGACAGCACAGTGCTGTCAGCCTGCTGCATCACAACACAACCCCAGGACAGCACAGTGCTGTCAGCCCGCTGCATCACAACACAACCCTGGGACAGCACAGTGCTGTTAGCCCGCTGCATCACAACACAACCCCAGGACAGCACAGTGCTGTCAGCCTGCTGCATCACAACACAACCCCAGGACAGCACAGTGCTGTCAGCCCGCTGCATCACAACACAACCCCAGGACAGCACAGTGCTGTCAGCCCGCTGTATCACAACACAACCCCAGGACAGCACAGTGCTGTCAGCCCGCTGCATCACAACACAACCCCGGGACAGCACAGTGCTGTCAGCCTGCTGCATCACACCATGGTGAGGCATAACACTGCTTACCTAAATTCCATGTTGCTTAGCACCAGCTGCTGTTCCAGTGAGAAACCCGACCAATCCAACGCATGCTGCCTGACATGGTTCTCACGTAGAACACACGGCAGGGTAGCCTAGTGGTTAGAGCGTTGGACTAGTAACCGGAAGGTTGCAAGTTCAAACCCCCGAGCTGACATGGTACAAATCTGTCGTTCTGCCCCTGAACAGGCAGTTAACCCACTGTTCCTAGGCCGTCATTGAACATAAGAATTTGTTCTTAATTGACTTGCCTGGTTAAATAAAGGTAAAAAAATGAGTTGACTCTGAACTGGCTACAAGGCTACCTACAAACACTTAACTAATTATTCAATGAGGGTATTGAGTATTTTATTAGCTGTCATTGAAGTGTTATTAAATTCATGCCACTAAACGTGGTACTTACTCAACCCTAAACCGCTCACACACACACTCACACACACGCACGCACAGCACGGCACGCAAACACACACGCTGCATGCACACTCACACACAGACACACACACACACATATACACGCTATATGAGACACCAGTGATTTCAACAGATCAGGATAATGTAAGGCCCACATCCATCTTCCTCCATCATCTCTCTGTGTTTCTTCCTCAACAACTGTTTCTAATGACATGGTGTATGAAGCCCCCAGGTGACTAAGCCTTGCTACCTCTCTCTATAGGACCACAGGTCTGTCTTCCTGCTCTGTCAGTAATACATAACTGTCTTCCTACTCTGTCAGTAATACATGACTGTCTTCCTACTCTGTTAGTAATACATGACTGTCTTCCTACTCTGTCAGTAATACATGACTGTCTTCCTACTCTGTCAGTAATACATGACTGTCTTCCTACTCTGTCAGTAATACATGACTGTCTTCCTACTCTGTCAGTAATACATGACTGTCTTCCTACTCTGTCAGTAATACATGACCGTCTTCCTACTCTGTTAGTAATACATGACTGTCTTCCTACTCTGTCAGTAATACATGACTGTCTTCCTACTCTGTCAGTAATACATGACTGTCTTCCTGCTCTGTCAGTAATACATAACTGTCTTCCTACTCTGTCAGTAATACATGACTGTCTTCCTACTCTGTTAGTAATACATGACTGTCTTCCTACTCTGTCAGTAATACATGACTGTCTTCCTACTCTGTCAGTAATACATGACTGTCTTCCTACTCTGTCAGTAATACATGACTGTCTTCCTACTCTGTCAGTAATACATGACTGTCTTCCTACTCTGTTAGAAATACATGACTGTCTTCCTACTCTGTCAGTAATACATGACTGTCTTCCTACTCTGTCAGTAATACATGACTGTCTTCCTACTCTGTCAGTAATACATGACTGTCCTCCTACTCTGTTAGTAATACATGACTGTCTTCCTACTCTGTCATTAATACATGACTGTCTTCCTACTCTGTTAGTAATACATGACTGTCTTCCTACTCTGTCAGTAATACATGACTGTCTTCCTACTCTGTTAGTAATACATGACTGTCTTCCTACTCTGTCAGTAATACATGACTGTCTTCCTACTCTGTCAGTAATACATGACTGTCTTCCTACTCTGTCAGTAATACATGACTGTCCTCCTACTCTGTTAGTAATACATGACTGTCTTCCTACTCTGTCAGTAATACATGACTGTCTTCCTACTCTGTCAGTAATACATGACTGTCCTCCTACTCTGTTAGTAATACATGACTGTCTTCCTACTCTGTCAGTAATACATGACTGTCTTCCTACTCTGTCAGTAATACATGACTGTCTTCCTACTCTGTCAGTAATACATGACTGTCTTCCTACTCTGTCAGTAATACATGACTGTCTTCCTACTCTGTCAGTAATACATGACTGTCTTCCTACTCTGTTAGTAATACATGACTGTCTTCCTACTCTGTCAGTAATACATGTCTGTCTATATACTCTCTTCCTACTCTGTCAGTAATACATGACTGTCTTCCTACTCTGTTAGTAATACATGACTGTCTTCCTACTCTGTTAGTAATACATGACTGTCTTCCTACTCTGTCAGTAATACATGACTGTCTTCCTACTCTGTCAGTAATACATGTCTGTCTATATACTCTCTTCCTACTCTGTCAGTAATACATGACTGTCTTCCTACTCTGTTAGTAATACATGACTGTCTTCCTACTCTGTTAGTAATACATGACTGTCTTCCTACTCTGTCAGTAATACATGACTGTCTTCCTACTCTGTCAGTAATACATGACTGTCTTCCTACTCTGTTAGTAATACATGACTGTCTTCCTACTCTGTCAGTAATACATGACTGTCTTCCTACTCTGTCAGTAATACATGACTGTCTTCCTACTCTGTCAGTAATACATGACTGTCTTCCTACTCTGTCAGTAATACATGACTGTCTTCCTACTCTGTCAGTAATACATGACTGTCTTCCTACTCTGGTAGTAATACATGACTGTCTTCCTACTCTGTCAGTAATACATGACTGTCTTCCTACTCTGTCAGTAATACATGACTGTCTTCCTACTCTGTTAGTAATACATGTCTGTCTATATACTCTCTTCCTACTCTGTCAGTAATACATGACTGTCTTCCTACTCTGTCAGTAATACATGACTGTCTTCCTACTCTGTTAGTAATACATGACTGTCTTCCTACTCTGTCAGTAATACATGACTGTCTTCCTACTCTGTTAGTAATACATGACTGTCTTCCTACTCTGTCAGTAATACATGACTGTCTTCCTACTCTGTCAGTAATACATGACTGTCTTCCTACTCTGTCAGTAATACATGACTGTCTTCCTACTCTGTCAGTAATACATGACTGTCTTCCTACTCTGTCAGTAATACATGACTGTCTTCCTACTCTGTCAGTAATACATGACTGTCTTCCTACTCTGTCAGTAATACATGACTGTCTTCCTACTCTGTCAGTAATACATGACTGTCTTCCTACTCTGTCAGTAATACATGTCTGTCTTTATTCTTCTGCTGTGACCCAAGGAACTTTTCAGATGCATTGCTCATCAAATATATCCCGGACTGGGAATGCTTGGGAATAGCATTTTCCCAGCAGATTCCGATCAGGTGGAAACAGATGACATATGCTTCCTGGTCTACCTCTATGATCTACGCCCGTAAAGAAAGCCGGATCAATCATGGGAGATGTGTTTAACAGAACTGGTCCTCTCTGGTGGTGACACATTCCCAATGATGCCTCAAAACCAATGCTATTGTTAAATACTCTACATGTCTTCCACACTCTAACTCTGAGCCAGTCATAAGGCTCTGTTAATCTTTACCTTACAGTCAGGAGTCAGATACAGCTAATGTTCCCCAGGTGGCTTAGATGCAGTTTTTGTTATAATTTGTCATGATATTTTGACCATTGAAGTATTACATTCTAATTCACCAAGAGAGAGAGAGAGAGAGAGAGAGAATGAGAGAGAGAGAGAGAGAATGAGAGAGAGAGAGAGAGAGAGAGAGAGAGAGAGAGAGAGAGAGAGAGAGAGAGAGACAGACAGACAGAGACAGAGACAGATAGGGGGTCTTTGGAGAGAGTGTGTAGGAAAAAGTCCCCCCCAGCTGCTGTTTATCCCCCTTGTCTCAATTCTCTCATCCACCAGTGCCCTACTGATACAAACAGGAAGTACATCCTGTGACCTGATAGCTGGAAGACACAGGAACACACACGCACACATGGACAGATGGACACACGCACACACGGACGCACACACGGACAGACATACGGACAGACTGACAGACAGAGTCACACCTCACCACAGGAACATGGAGTCTGGAATCTCAGCTGGAGGGGAAATGGCACAATTATAAAACGACCACTTTCCCCTTTGTCCCTTTTTCCACATGAGGGTATTTATAAATGACATGGTCCCCGGGTCTTTCTTCCTGTAATGTCCCCATGGGCACTCTGAAAAGGACTACAGTCTTTTAGAATGGGGAGTGGAATGGTTCCCCTTTCTTCCTGTAGGGTCCCCATGGGCACTCTGAAAAGGACTACAGTCTTTTAGAATGGGGAGTGGAATGGTTCCCCTTTCTTCCTGTAGGGTCCCCATGGGCACTCTGAAAAGGACTACAGTCTTTTAGAATAGGGAGTGGAATGGTTCCCCTTTCTTCCTGTAGGGTCCCCATGGGCACTCCGAAAAGGACTACAGTCTTTTAGAAAGGGGAGTGGAATGGTTCCCCTTTCTTCCTGTAGGGTCCCCATGGGCACTCCGAAAAGGACTACAGTCTTTTAGAATGGGGAGTGGAATGGTTCCCCTTTCTTCCTGTAGGGTCCCCATGGGCACTCCGAAAAGGACTACAGTCTTTTAGAATGGGGAGTGGAATGGTTCCCCTTTCTTCCTGTAGGGTCCCCATGGGCACTCCGGAAAGGACTACAGTCTTTTAGAATGGGGAGTGGAATGGTTCCCCTTTCTTCCTGTAGGGTCCCCATGGGCACTCCGAAAATGACTACAGTCTTTTAGAATAGGGAGTGGAATGGTTCCCCTTTCTTCCTGTAGGGTCCCCAAGGGCACTCCGAAAAGGACTACAGTCTTTTAGAATGGGGAGTGGAATGGTTCCCCTTTCTTCCTGTAGGGTCCCCATGGGCACTCCGAAAAGGACTACAGTCTTTTAGAATGGGGAGTGGAATGGTTCCCCTTTCTTCCTGTAAGGTCCCCATGGGCACTCCGAAAAGGACTACAGTCTTTTAGAATGGGGAGTGGAATGGTTCCCCTTTCTTCCTGTAGGGTCCACATGGGCACTCCGAAAAGGACTACAGTCTTTTAGAATAGGGAGTGGAATGGTTCCCCTTTCTTCCTGTAGGGTCCCCATGGGCACTCCGAAAAGGACTACAGTCTTTTAGAATGGGGAGTGGAATGGTTCCCCTTTCTTCCTGTAGGGTCCACATGGGCACTCCGAAAAGGACTACAGTCTTTTAGAATAGGGAGTGGAATGGTTCCCCTTTCTTCCTGTAGGGTCCCCATGGGCACTCCGAAAAGGACTACAGTCTTTTAGAATAGGGAGCGGAATGGTTCCCCTTTCTTCCTGTAGAGTGGAATGGGGAGTGGAATGGTTCCCCTTTCTTCCTGTAGAGTGGAATGGGGAGTGGAATGGTTCCCCTTTCTTCCTGTAGAGTGGAATGGGGAGTGGAATGGTTCCCCTTTCTTCCTGTAGATTGGAATGGGGAGTGGAATGGTTCCCCTTTCTTCCTGTAGAGTGGAATGGGGAGTGGAATGGTTCCCCTTTCTTCCTGTAGAGTGGAATGGGGAGTGGAATGGTTCCCCTTTCTTCCTGTAGAGTGGAATGGGGAGTGGAATGGTTCCCCTTTCTTCCTGTAGAGTGGAATGGGGAGTGGAATGGTTCCCCTTGTGTTACCAGAATGCACTTTTGTCAGTCCTTCTGTTAGAAGTCATATTTTAGGACGATGAATTATATGTAAACAAAGTTCTTAGAGGAATGGAGACTCACACAAACACTTTCCCTGACTGTTCACACAGGCACAATACTGTATCTCTGTCTTCCTCTGTCTCACACATATAAACACTCACACAAACACTTTCCCTGACTGTTCACACAGGCACAATACTGTATCTCTGTCTTCCTCTGTCTCACACACATAAACACTCACACAAACACTTTCCCTGACTGTTCACACAGGCACAATACTGTATCTCTGTCTTCCTCTGTCTCACACACATA
>NW_022261980.1:8225920-8233420 GCF_002021735.2 Oncorhynchus kisutch | reverse complement strand
AGCAGCTACTCTTCCTGGGGTTTATTAGTGATCCCCATTAGTTCCTGCCAATGCAGCAGCTACTCTTCCTGGGGTTTATTAGTGATCCCCATTAGTTCCTGCCAAAGCAGCAGCTACTCTTCCTGGGGTTTATTAGTGATCCCCATTAGTTCCTGCCAAAGCAGCATCTACTCTTCCTGGGGTTTATTAGTGATCCCCATTAGTTCCTGCCAAAGCAGCAGCTACTCTTCCTGGGGTTTATTAGTGATCCCCATTAGTTCCTGCCAATGCAGCAGCTACTCTTCCTGGGGTTTATTAGTGATCCCCATTAGTTCCTGCCAAAGTAGCAGCTACTCTTCCTGGGGTTTATTAGTGATCCCCATTAGTTCCTGCCAAAGCAGCAGCTACTCTTCCTGGGGTTTATTAGTGATCCCCATTAGTTCCTGCCAATGCAGCAGCTACTCTTCCTGGGGTTTATTAGTGATCCCCATTAGTTCCTGCCAAAGCAGCAGCTACTCTTCCTGGGGTTTATTAGTGATCCCCATTAGTTCCTGCCAAAGCAGCAGCTACTCTTCCTGGGGTTTATTAGTGATCCCCATTAGTTCCTGCCAAAGCATCAGCTACTCTTCCTGGGGTTTATTAGTGATCCCCATTAGTTCCTGCCAATGCAGCAGCTACTCTTCCTGGGGTTTATTAGTGATCCCCATTAGTTCGTGCCAAAGCAGCAGCTACTCTTCCTGGGGTTTATTAGTGATCCCCATTAGTTCCTGCCAAAGCAGCAGCTACTCTTCCTGGGGTTTATTAGTTATCCCCATTAGTTCCTGCCAATGCAGCAGCTACTCTTCCTGGGGTTTATTAGTGATCCCCATTAGTTCCTGCCACAGTAGCAGCTACTCTTCCTGGGGTTTATTAGTGATCCCCATTAGTTCCTGCCACAGCAGCAGCTACTCTTCCTGGGGTTTATTAGTGATCCCCATTAGTTCCTGCCAAGGCAGCAGCTACTCTTCCTGGTGTTTATTAGTGATCCCCATTAGTTCCTGCCAAAGTAGCAGCTACTCTTCCTGGGGTTTATTAGTGATCCCCATTAGTTCCTGCCAAAGCAGCAGCTACTCTTCCTGGGGTTTATTAGTGATCCCCATTAGTTCCTGCCAATGCAGCAGCTACTCTTCCTGGGGTTTATTAGTGATCCCCATTAGTTCCTGCCAAAGCAGCAGCTACTCTTCCTGGGGTTTATTAGTGATCCCCATTAGTTCCTGCCAAAGCAGCAGCTACTCTTCCTGGGGTTTATTAGTGATCCCCATTAGTTCCTGCCAAAGCATCAGCTACTCTTCCTGGGGTTTATTAGTGATCCCCATTAGTTCCTGCCAATGCAGCAGCTACTCTTCCTGGGGTTTATTAGTGATCCCCATTAGTTCGTGCCAAAGCAGCAGCTACTCTTCCTGGGGTTTATTAGTGATCCCCATTAGTTCCTGCCAAAGCAGCAGCTACTCTTCCTGGGGTTTATTAGTTATCCCCATTAGTTCCTGCCAATGCAGCAGCTACTCTTCCTGGGGTTTATTAGTGATCCCCATTAGTTCCTGCCACAGTAGCAGCTACTCTTCCTGGGGTTTATTAGTGATCCCCATTAGTTCCTGCCACAGCAGCAGCTACTCTTCCTGGGGTTTATTAGTGATCCCCATTAGTTCCTGCCAAGGCAGCAGCTACTCTTCCTGGTGTTTATTAGTGATCCCCATTAGTTCCTGCCACAGCAGCAGCTACTCTTCCTGGGGTTTATTAGTGATCCCCATTAGTTCCTGCCACAGCAGCAGCTACTCTTCCTGGGGTTTATTAGTGATCCCCATTAGTTCCTGCCAAAGCAGCAGCTACTCTTCCTGGGGTTTATTAGTGATCCCCATTAGTTCCTGCCAAAGCAGCAGCTACTCTTCCTGGGGTTTATTAGTGATCCCCATTAGTTCCTGCCAAAGCAGCAGCTACTCTTCCTGGGGTTTATTAGGGATCCCCATTAGTTCCTGCCACAGCAGCAGCTACTCTTCCTGGGGCTTATTAGTGATCCCCATTAGTTCCTGCCAAAGCAGCAGCTACTCTTCCTGGGGTTTATTAGTGATCCCCATTAGTTCCTGCCAAAGCAGCAGCTACTCTTCCTGGGGTTTATTAGTGATCCCCATTAGTTCCTGCCAAAGCAGCAGCTACTCTTCCTGGGGTTTATTAGTGATCCCCATTAGTTCCTGCCAAAGCAGCAGCTACTCTTCCTGGGGTTTATTAGTGATCCCCATTAGTTCCTGCCAAAGCAGCAGCTACTCTTCCTGGTGTTTATTAGTGATCCCCATTAGTTCCTGCCAAAGCAGCAGCTACTCTTCCTGGGGTTTATTAGTGATCCCCATTAGTTCCTGCCAAAGCAGCAGCTACTCTTCCTGGGGTTTATTAGTGATCCCCATTAGTTCCTGCCAAAGCAGCAGCTACTCTTCCTGGTGTTTATTAGTGATCCCCATTAGTTCCTGCCAAAGCAGCAGCTACTCTTCCTGGGGTTTATTAGTGATCCCCATTAGTTCCTGCCAAAGCAGCAGCTACTCTTCCTGGGGTTTATTAGTGATCCCCATTAGTTCCTGCCAAAGCAGCAGCTACTCTTCCTGGGGTTTATTAGTGATCCCCATTAGTTCCTGCCAAAGCATCAGCTACTCTTCCTGGTGTTTATTAGTGATCCCCATTAGTTCCTGCCAAGGCAGCAGCTACTCTTCCTGGTGTTTATTAGTGATCCCCATTAGTTCCTGCCAAGGCAGCAGCTACTCTTCCTGGTGTTTATTAGTGATCCCCATTAGTTCCTGCCACAGCAGCAGCTACTCTTCCTGGGGTTTATTAGTGATCCCCATTAGTTCCTGCCAATGCAGCAGCTACTCTTCCTGGGGTTTATTAGTGATCCCCATTAGTTCCTGCCAAAGCAGCAGCTACTCTAATTGTATAAACATTAAAGCAGTTTATACAATTTCAAAACATTACAGTACATTCAGAGATTTCACAACACACCAAGTTCTCTCAGGCCCTACCACTAGCACATATCTACAGTACTAAATCCATGTATATGTATAGTGCGTATGTTATCGCGCATGTGTGTGTGTGTGTGCCAATGTTTGTGTGACTTCACAGTCCCTGCTGTTCCATAAGGTGTTTTTTAAATCTAATTTTACTGCTTGTGTCAGTTACTTGATGTGGAATAGAGTTCCATGTAATCATGGCTCTGTGTAGTACTGTGTGCCTCCCGTAGTCTGTTCTGGACTTGGGGACTGTGAAGAGACCTTTTGTGGCATGTCTTGTGGGGTATGCATGGGTGTCCGAGCTGTGTGCCAGTAGTTTAGACAGACAGTTCGGGGCATTCAACATGTCAATACCTCTCATAAATAAAAGTAGTGATGAAGTCAATCTCTCCTCTACTTTGATATGCATATTATTCATGTTAGCTCTCTGTGTACGTCCAAGGGCCAGCCGTGCTGCTCTGTTCTGAGCCAATTGCAATTTTCCTAAGTCCTTTTTTGTGGCACCTGGCCACACGACTGAACAGTGGTCAAGGTGCGACAAAACTAGGGCCTGTAGGACCTGCCTTGTTGATAGTGTTGTTAAGAAGGCAGAGCATCGCTTTATTATAGACAGACTTCTCCCCATCTTAGCTACTACTGCATCAATATGTTTTGACCATGACAGTTTACAACCCAGGGTTACTCCAAGCAGTTTATCTCAACTTGCTCAATTTCCACATTATTTATTACAAGATTTAGTTGAGGTTTAGGGTTTAGTGAGTGTTTTGTTCCAAAAACAATGCTTTTAGTTTCAGAAATATTTAGGGCTAACTTATTCCTTGCCACCCACTCTGAAACTAACTGCAGCTCTTTGTTGACTGTTGCTGTCATTCCAGTCGCTGTAGTAGCTGACGTCCCCAAGTTGCTGTTAACAAAAATTCCTCTGTATTTACTTGGGTCAAATTTGTCCCCCTTTTTATAGATTGGTGTGATCAATCCTTGATTCCAAATATCAGGAAAAATACCTGCAGTGAGGATAATGTTGAAGAGTTTGACTATAGCTAATTTTAATTTGTGCTGTGTATATTTGATCATTTCATTTAAAATACCATCAGCACCACAGGCCTTTTTGGGTTGGAGTGTGCATTGTTTTTCCAATAATTCTTCTTCTGTATTTGAGGTATCCACAGGATTCTGATAGTCTTTGACTGCTGATTCAAGGATTTGTCATTTTGTCTTGGCTCTATCACTCAGCAGGTTGTCAGAGAACGGGGGCCTACAGTGGCTAGGCTGGCCCATTGAAGCTCCAGTATAGTGTGTCTGCCTTGCCACCAGTGGGTGTATCAGACATTAAACTTGACAAATGGCCCATCGTCTGAATCAGACTTAATTAAGATTTAATATGTGGCTGACACATTATGACACTCACCTGGACTCCTTCACCTCCTTGACTACCTGCCCTATATATGTCACTCCCTTTGGTTCCTTCCCTATATATGTCCCTCCCTTTGGTTCCTTCCCTATATATGTCACTCCCTTTGGTTCCTTCCCTATATATGTCCCTTTGGTTCCTTCCCTATATATGTCACTCCCTTTGGTTCCTTCCCTATATATGTCCCTCCCTTTGGTTCCTTCCCTATATATGTCACACCCTTTGGTTCCTGCCCTATATATGTCACTCCCTTTGGTTCCTTCCCTATATATGTCCCTTTGGTTCCTTCCCTATATATGTCACTCCCTTTGGTTCCTTCCCCAGTCGTCGTTGTTTCTGTTTCTAGTCTGAGCGTTGTTTCTGTTTCTTGTTATGTTTCGTTTATTCATTAAATGTTTTCACTCCCTGAACTTGCTTCCTGACTCTCAGCATTACACACGTTACACTCTAACCACATGGGTGCTTTAGACCAGATTATAATGTGACAATCCCATAATTGGGAAACTGAATTGTAAACACAAGCTAAGTAAAGATGAGAATTGAACGCCACTCAGGGTTAAGGCTGGCTGTAACAGCTGTTTTCTTCATTAGAAAAGGCACAAGTATGTGTGTGAATTGTCCCTGAATCTTTTCTGTATTTCTGCACTTCGGTGTGTGTGTGTGTGTCCAGAAGTCATTAGGTACACAGAGAATCAGTGATCACTACGCTGACTCCCTTGAGTGTTGGTTTGGTGGGTTGTATTCATGTCTAACTGAACAATAGAGCTCTCCAAATCTGGGACTGACCCCCCCAGCTAGCTTTCCCTCCCTCCCTCCCTCCCTCCCTCCCTCCCTCCCTCCCTCCCTCCCTCCCTCCCTCCCTCCCTCCCTCCCTCCCTCCCTCCCTCCCTCCCTCCCTCCCTCCCTCCCTCCCTCCTTACAAATCCTGGCACACAGCTTTGTCTTTGGTATTTAACCAAAAACAAGTATAGCGTTTTAGTTTTCTCTGAGAACCCCAGCAGTTGGAGGAACAGGATTTTCAACATCAACACAAGAGGTCTGTATCACTTCTAGCGCTTGCCTTTTGGGTTGCCTAGTGTGCCACTGCACATTTCAACACTTTGTTTATTTGAATAAATCTCTCCAGCTTGGATTCTGCTTTGAATTTCAAATGGCAATCAAGCCCCCCAAGCCACGGTCTCCGTAAGTTGGCAGTGGGACTGAATGACCTCAACCTTCTGGAAGGGTCAGTTTCCTGTGCTGAGCGGTCCCATGGCGGCCATTACGTGTGTTCCCCAGAGCCCTCAGAGATTCCAAGCCAAGCAGGAACTCACGCAGGGTAACTCTGGGCAACGATTGATGGAGAAGCTAGCATATATCCCCGTGGTTGGAGGGCATCTCAGTGGGTGATTGAGAAGCAGAACACTACAGATACTGTAGAGTTGATTCTTCTTTCAACTTTCAACTGTGAGACGGGAGCAGCTGCCAGCTGCAGGGTTTTCCTTGAGAACTAACATCAAGTTGAATGTGCTCATTAGTGAAAATGTTGAGGATTCACTCACACAGACATGAACACACCGACATGAACACACAGACATGAACACACAGACATGAACACACAGACATGAACACACAGACATGAACACACAGACATGAACATACAGATATGAAAACACAGACATGAACACACAGACATGAACACACAGAAATGAACACACGGCAAGTAGCCTAGTAGTAGTTAGAGCGTTGGACTAGTAACCGAAAGGTTGCTGGATCGAATCCCAGAGCTGACAAGGTAAAAAGGTGTTGTTCTGCCCCTGAACAAGGTAGTTAACCAGCTGTCATTGAAAATAAGATTGTGTTCTTATTAACTGACTTGCCTAGTTAAATAAAGGTAAAAAAAACAGACATGAACATTTAGACATGACCATACAACGTTTGCACAGGCGAACAAACACACACACACCGACGTTTGCTTACGTTCAGAGGACATCTGCATTACTCCCCACACACACCTGTACCTACATGCATTTACTGATACACGGTCATCATCATCTTTCATCCTTCACTTAACTACCGATCTACATACACACACACACACACACACACACACACACACACACACACACACACACACACACACACACACACACTCACACACACACACACACACAGCCAGCCAGCAGGTTAGAACACAGTCTCCCACCATAAAAGTGTTTTGATATCAGTCATTGGTGACAAATGTTTTACGGAACCAAAAAATAAGAAAAAAAAAAAAAAAAATTATGTTTAAGGATTTTTTTTGTGCCTTTTCTCGAAAAATATACAGTGATACTGCTCAGTACACCAGAATATGTTAGAGGCTTATTTCAACGTTATACATTGCCTGTGTAATGCCCCAACATCTGTAACCAGTGTGGCTGTTTAACCATGTTCTTTGTGCCAGAGTGTCCATCTAGACTGTCCCCAGGTGTGAGTGTCTGTAACTCCAGTGTGGCTGTTTAACCATGTTCTTTGTGCCAGAGTGTCCATCTAGACTGTCCCCAGGTGTGAGTGTCTGTAACTCCAGTGTGGATGTCTAACCATGTTCTTTGTGCCAGAGTGTCCATCTAGACTGTCCCCAGGTGTGAGTGTCTGTAACTCCAGTGTGGCTGTTTAACCATGTTCTTTGTGCCAGAGTGTCCATCTAGACTGTCCCCAGGTGTGAGTGTCTGTAACTCCAGTGTGGATGTCTAACCATGTTCTTTGTGCCAGAGTGTCCATCTAGACTGTCCCCAGGTGTGAGTGTCTGTAACTCCAGTGTTGATGTCTAACCATGTTCTTTGTGCCAGAGTGTCCATCTAGACTGTCCCCAGGTGTGAGTGTCTGTAACTCCAGTGTGGATGTCTAACCATGTTCTTTGTGCCAGAGTGTCCATCTAGACTGTCCCCAGGTGTGAGTGTCTGTAACTCCAGTGTGGATGTCTAACCATGTTCTTTGTGCCAGAGTGTCCATCTAGACTGTCCCCAGGTGTGAGTGTCTGTAACTCCAGTGTGGATGTCTAACCATGTTCTTTGTGCCAGAGTGTCCATCTAGACTGTCCCCAGGTGTGAGTGTCTGTAA
>NW_022261980.1:8148420-8220920 GCF_002021735.2 Oncorhynchus kisutch | reverse complement strand
CTACAATACTGAACCTCACATAACACTAACTAGATCTACAATACGGAACCTCACAGAACTCTAACTGGATCTAGAACCACCAGCTAAATTCAAACCCTGCTATATCTTGCTACAGCCCAAGTTTCAACCCCCAAGTCAACTCACACCAGATCCCCATCCTCTCATGAGTCTGTAGTACAATACTGTATGATATCAACAGTCAGCTAAAGTCTAAGCACTGCTGTGTGTCCCTGTTTTGACCTGCAACTGTGGTACTGACTTTCACCCCCAGTAGACACACGCAAGCTCTTCCACCTGCTCCTCTAGCTGTACAGCAGTGCACATGTCCATAGTACAATACTACACCATGAGAAGCTGTCCCAGGTAGAGCTGAAACCCTCTGTCCCAGTCCAGTCCTGCCTGGTAACAGGACTGTTAGTGTGAAGGACACGTACGGTACAAGACAACCAAACTACTGCAACCCATGTAGTGCTGAGCCCCAAACCAGCCGTGTCCTGTCTCGATTGTCACCCAACCCCCACATCTCTCCTCCTTCCCAGGTTTGTCCTCTTACCTTTGTGACAGTCATGCAGAGGCAGTGGGCGAGGAGCGGAGCGGTGTCCACTTAAACCAAAGCTGTAATACGCCGCAGGAGTGAGAGAGAGGAGAGCTCTGCTGAGCACGCACAGAGAGAGAGAGAGAGAGAGGAGAGCTCTGCTGAGCACGCACAGAGAGAGAGAGAGAGAGAGAGAGAGAGCTAGAGAGAGAGAGAGAGAGAGAGAGAGCTAGAGAGAGGAGAGCTCTGCTGAGCACGCACAGAGAGAGAGAGCTAGAGAGAGAGAGAGCTAGAGAGAGAGAGAGAGAGAGAACTAGAGAGAGAGAGAGAGAGAGAGAGAGAGAGAGAGGAGGGGGAAAAGCCGGGTTACTGTGTGTCTCCCGCTAAGTGGTGGTGCTGCTGTTGCCCAGTGCTGCTGTTGCCGAGTGCTGCAGTGAAGTAACAGGAGGGAGGCAGCGTGTGGTTACTACAACAGGAAAATGCTCTGCTCTGCTCCGTTCCCCTCCCTCTCCCCCTCCGGTCCCCCCTCTCAGCCCTCCTACGCACCCACACTGGCTGCACTCCTCTCTCTCTCTCCCTCATCCTGCTCTTTTTCTGCCAATCTGATTACAGACTAGCTAATGAAGCTTATTGATGTTTAGAGGGATGGAGGGATTGGTGTTGCCTGGGACAGGAGAAGGCTGCAGTGGAATAGAGAGAGAGGGAGGCAGAGCCCAAAGAGCTGTGTGCTGTGTCGCAGTCTACTGCCCGGGCTGTGAGTGCCAAAAGGCTGCACGTCAGCTAGTACGTGTGTGGGGAAGAGAGTGTGAGAGAGGGAGTGATGGAGAGAGAGGAGAGAGGAGTGATGGAAAGAGGAGAGAGAGGGAGTGATGGAGAGAGGAGCGAGGGAGTGATGGAGAGAGAGATGGAGGGAGTGATGGAGAGAGAGAAGAGAGAGGCAGTGATGGAGAGAGAGGGAGTGATGGAGAGAGAGGAGAGAGGAGTGATGGAGAGAGAGGAGAGAGGAGTGATGGAGAGGGGAGTGATGGAGAGAGAGGGAGTGATGGAGAGAGGAGTGATGGAGAGAGAGGGAGTGATGGAGAGAGGAGTGATGGAGAGAGAAGAGAGAGGGAGTGATGGAGAGAGAGTAGAGAGAGGGGGTGATGGAGAGAGGAGTGATGGAGAGAGACGAGAGAGGTAGTGATGGAGAGAGGAGAGAGGAGTGATGGAGATAGGAGTGAAGAGAGAAAGATGGAGGGCAGGATTGAGTTCACTTTTAACCTTGTTCTGGAAATGTATAGTGGGTAAGAAATATTTAGATAGAATGATTAAAGTGCACAACACACACACACAAGTACTCAGACATGGTACTGAACTTCTTAATCCGAAATGCTGACATTATTAAGAGCCAGCAACATACACTTCACTTAACTTCACTAGACATAGTGTGTTTCACCATTTATTAGAAAATATTAAAATGCATAGTGTTGGAGTCAGGACTCTGCTCCTTCAGGGCAGCTCACTGCCAGAGACAAGAGTTAGGACTCTGCTCCTTCAGGGCAGCTCACTGCCAGAGCCAAGAGTTAGGACTCTGCTCCTTCAGGGCAGCTCACTGCCAGAGCCAAGAGTTAGGACTCTGCTCCTTCAGGGCAGCTCACTGCCAGAGACAAGAGTTAGGACTCTACTCCTTCAGTGCAGCTCACTGCCAGAGCAAAGAGTTAGGACTCTGCTCCTTCAGGGCAGCTCACTGCCAGAGCCAAGAGTTAGGACTCTGCTCCTTCAGGGCAGCTCACTGCCAGAGACAAGAGTTAGGACTCTACTCCTTCAGGGTAGCTCACTGCCAGAGACAAGAGTTAGGACTCTGCTCCTTCAGGGCAGCTCACTGCCAGAGACAAGAGTTAGGACTCTGCTCCTTCAGGGCAGCTCACTGCCAGAGACAATAGTTAGGACTCTGCTCCTTCAGGGCAGCTCACTGCCAGAGACAAGAGTTAGGACTCTGCTCCTTCAGGGCAGCTCACTGCCAGAGCCAAGAGTTAGGACTTAGGACTCTGCTCCTTCAGGGCAGCTCACTGCCAGAGACAAGAGTTAGCACTCTACTCCTTCAGGGTAGCTCACTGCCAGAGACAAGAGTTAGGACTCTGCTCCTTCAGGGCAGCTCACTGCCAGAGACAAGAGTTAGGACTCTGCTCCTTCAGGGCAGCTCACTGCCAGAGACAATAATTAGGACTCTGCTCCTTCAGGGCAGCTCACTACCAGAGACAAGAGTTAGGACTCTGCTCCTTCAGGGCAGCTCACTGCCAGAGACAAGAGTTAGGACTCTACTCCTTCAGGGCAGCTCACTGCCAGAGACAAGAGTTAGGACTCTACTCCTTCAGGGCAGCTCACTGCCAGAGACAAGAGTTAGGACTCTACTCCTACAGGGCAGCTCACTGCCAGAGACAAGAGTTAGGACTCTGCTCCTTCAGGGCAGCTCACTGCCAGAGACAAGAGTTAGGACTCTGCTCCTTCAGGGCAGCTCACTGCCAGAGACAAGAGTTAGGACTCTGCTCCTTCAGGGCAGCTCACTGCCAGAGACAAGAGTTAGGACTCTACTCCTTCAGGCCAGCTCACTGCCAGAGACAAGAGTTAGGACTCTGCTCCTACAGGGCAGCTCACTACCAGAGCCAAGCATCATATGATGATAATAGAACTACAGACAGTCAGTATGATATGCTACACCAGATCCACTGGAGGATGAAACCCAGAACCAAGACAGGTGGAGGCTGGGCTGGGATATCAGAAAACAACAAGCACAGTGAGTAACAGCTAGTTACAGCAGCAATGGCAGCAAGAGACACCAGCGAGTTTGTGAACGTAACATCCTGCATTGAGGAATCATGTGTAGAACTGGTCAACTTAAATAGACTGCATGTAAGTAGAGTGTGAATCCAATTGGTGCGATATCCGCTGATGAGATCAGCTGATGCCCTGAACACTGGGGTTCTCCTTCTGAACTGGCTCCTCTTCATTTCCCTGAGACTTTGTTGAATGTGTGTGTGGGGGGGGGGGGAATAACATTGGTGTTAACCATGCATTAATAACCATTTCATTCCCCTCTGCAATATCTCAACACAAAACCTAGATGCACTGCCTGGACGGTCTGACCTCTATATGATCACACTGTACTGCCTGGACGGTCTGACCTCTATATGATCACACTGTACTGCCTGGACGGTCTGACCTCTATATGATCACACTGTACTGCCTGGACGGGACGGTCTGACCTCTATATGATCACACTGTACTGCCTGGATGGTCTGACCTCTATATGATCACACTGTACTGCCTCGACGGTCTGACCTCTATATGATCACACTGTACTGCCTGGATGGTCTGACCTCTATATGATCACACTGTACTGCCTGGACGGTCTGACCTCTATATGATCACACTGTACTGCCTGGACGGGACGGTCTGACCTCTATATGATCACACTGTACTGCCTGGATGGTCTGACCTCTATATGATCACACTGTACTGCCTGGATGGTCTGACCTCTATATGATCACACTGTACTGCCTGGATGGTCTGACCTCTATATGATCACACTGTACTGCCTGGACGGTCTGACCTCTATATGATCACACTGTACTGCCTCGACGGTCTGACCTCTATATGATCACACTGTACTGCCTGGACGGTCTGACCTCTATATGATCACACTGTACTGCCTGGACGGTCTGACCTCTATATGATCACACTGTACTGCCTGGACGGTCTGACCTCTATATGATCACACTGTACTGCCTGGACGGTCTGACCTCTATACGATCACACTGTACTGCCTGGATGGTCTGACCTCTATATGATCACACTGTACTGCCTGGACAGTCTGACCTCTATATGATCACACTGTACTGCCTGGACGGTCTGACCTCTATATGATCACACTGTACTTCCTGGACGGTCTGATCTCTATATGATCACACTGTACTGCCTGGACTGTCTGACCTCTATATGATCACACTGTACTGCCTGGACTGTCTGACCTCTATATGATCACACTGTACTGCCTGGACTGGCTGACCTCTATATGATCACACTGTACTGCCTGGACTGACTAACCTCTATATGATCACACTGTACTGCCTGGACTGGCTGACCTCTATATTATCACACTGTACTGCCTGGACTGTCTGACCTCTCTCTATATGATCACACTGTACTGCCTGGACTGGCTGACCTCTATATGATCACACTGTACTGCCTGGACGGTCTGACCTCTATATGATCACACTGTACTGCCTGGACTGTCTGACCTCTATATGATCACACTGTACTGCCTGGACTGTCTGACCTCTATATGATCACACTGTACTGCCTGGACTGGCTGACCTCTATATGATCACACTGTACTGCCTGGATGGTCTGACCTCTATATGATCACACTGTACTGCCTGGACTGTCTGACCTCGATATGATCACACTGTACTGCCTGGACGGTCTGACCTCTATATGATCACACTGTACTGCCTGGACTGTCTGACCTCTATATGATCACACTGTACTGCCTGGACTGTCTGACCTCTATATGATCACACTGTACTGCCTGGACGGTCTGACCTCTATATGATCACACTGTACTGCCTGGACGGTCTGACCTCTATATGATCACAAACATACTCATATGTGATTGGTATTGGAGTCAATGCATCTTCACATAGCTGTATCAAAGTCCTCTATTCTATGTAATGGGGTCAGCCCGATCTAGGCTGAGCTAATTAATAGATATAATTTCATTAAGACCGTTCAACTGGGGAATAAAACACGTTTCCCTGTGTATTAATGTTATTTTTGTTCAGAAACCATCTGGAAAAGTCTGGAAGTTTTCACCCACCATTTTTCCAAAGAATCGCAACATATTTGTTTTTGTCACCAGTGACTCTGGTTTGTAACACTGATGTATCTGATTCTCTGACAGGATTATTCATCCTGTATGTTGGAAGCATTCTCACATTCCATTCCACACTGTTAAAAGGCAGGGGTGGACTGGGAGGACACAAGGGGGGTGGGGGGCGGAGTGGAATGGGATCAGGAATAGGAGCTGGGGGCTTGTGTGACTGGGCTGAGGACTGGAGAGGAGAGGAGAGGAGCAACTCAGGCCCAGAGGTTACAGAGCCCTGGGTCTGGCCGTTTCCAAGCCCATCTGTCCAAAGTAAAGAAACAGAATTCTTCCGCTGATCGTGTCCCTCGACCCTGGATTTTATCATGTGTGGTGAGATATTTATTAAAGTGAGTTTACAGGCCTAGACTTTGACAACCTTGGTTGTGTATAGTGGTATCTAACAGTGATTTAATTCTTTGTTTTTCAGATTGCTGGGTTTCCTGCTCAGACTAAATAAAACATTCAAGATTCTCTATTTATTTTCTTTTAGCTAGAATCCTTAGTTGATACATTACATTTTGGGCTAATAAATTAATCATATATACTCATAGATTTTTGAAGAATATTACTTATTTATGAGCTTAGTTCAACTGCCGTAACCCATCAGAACCCCAAATATAAGCTTGTTTTACTCCAATGTTAATAAACAATGCACAATTTAAAAAAACAATTATTTAACCAGGCAAGTCAGTTAAGAACAAATTCTTATTTTCAATGACGGCCTAGGAACAGTGGGTTAACTGCCTGTTCACATGCAACCAAATGCTTTATAGCATCAAAATATTGTCTAAAACTATATTTTTGATATCATGGATGGTCAGTCCTTGCATTCACACCTCTGTATGTGAATTTGAGAGTGGTTACATTTCTCCAACCCCATCCTTCAGCTTTCTACCACCTCCTATGGAAGCCAGTCTTCCTGCCAAATTGAGACGTCACAGAAAGGCCAAAGCTACACTAATATATCCGTTATGGGAGACCACCCTCTAGTGGCTGTAAGTAGAACTGCGGCAAAAAATAATTTTACGTTTTTCACTGTGGTATTGCAGCAATATTCCATACGTTCGTCTATCAGAAGGCTGCGGTGTGTGTCTGGGTTAATCATATTTATGCAACTAGATATCCTGGTTAAACCGATGTGGTTTAAATGCTTCTCTGTCTCAACTGGCCCTCAATGTCAAGTCTACCGTCATAGTAGGCCCGCCTACACTAGACTCTTGCACTACAATATATCTCAAATCCAATAACAGGCCTTTATGTTCCACCATTCTATCAAGTGCACAGAGTTTGTAGCTGCCCTTATGCTATGAAATCAGCCCCAGACTCTCTATGTGAAGGTCAGTCACTGGGTGGAGCCGGCTGTTAATAGTACTGATAACAAGCCCTTTGAAGTTCACAGGTGCCCTATTATCAAGTATTTCCCATATCAACAAAGTAGTCTGGAATTTTCTGCCTATTTTTCAGTGATAAATTCGGTACATTGTGTTTGGCTTGCTGGTCTGTGATTTCAAGCGTGACATGGCATAAGTGCATAAGGAGAACTCTATACCCAATCCAAGGTACGTTGCTCAGTTGTATGGAAACTATCACAGTTGTAATGTGTATCTACATCAGAAGTACACTGCATCTGGTTATGTAAATACATGGTTTTAGTGACACGTAATGGTTTAACAATAAAAAACATGTTCATCAAGTTTCAACATCGATTTCCCCTGACACCACTTCTCTATCAACAGGGGGCAGTATCCCCCTCTGTCCCATCTGGCTTTGCCAACGCATCAACACAGGCACATGTCTCTCTCCCAGTAGAGTCCCCTCCATTCCTAACACCGGCCCACCGCAAAATCCTTCCATGCAGAAACTGTTAGTCCAGTGGAACTTTTAATGCGCTAAGCTCGAGTTACAGCTTCCCATGCACACTGCATGGTGTTCCAGTCAGCCACAGTCTGCACACAAACCGCTTCCTCTAAGGGGGAGAGAGAGTCAAGGGGACTAGGAGAGGACTGTAGAGAGAGAGAGAGAGAGAGAGAGAGAGAGAGAGAGAGAGAGAGAGAGAGAGAGAGAGTCAGGGGACTGGGAGAGGACTGTGGAGAGAGAGACAGAGAGAGAGAGAGAGAGAGAGAGAGAGATGACTATGGAGAGAGAGGGGACTAAGAGAGGACAGTGGAGAGAAAGATGACTAAGAGAGAACTGTGGAGAGAGAGGGGACTAAGAGAGGGCTGTGGAGAGAGAGGGGACTAAGAGAGGACTGTGGAGAGAGAGGGGACTAAGAGAGGACAGTGGAGAGAGAGATGACTAAGAGATGACTGTGGAGAGAGAGGGAACTAAGAGAGGACTGTGGAGAGAGATGACTAAGAGAAGACTGTGGAGAGGGAACTAAGAGAGGACTGTGGAGAGAGAGGGAACTAAGAGAGGACTGTGGAGAGAGAGGGGACTAAGAGAGGACTGTGGAGAGAGATGACTAAGAGAGGACTGTGGAGAGGGAACTAAGAGAGGACTGTGGAGAGAGAGGGAACTAAGAGAGGACTGTGGAGAGAGAGGGAACTAAGAGAGGACTGTGGAGAGAGAGGGGACTAAGAGAGGACAGTGGAGAGAGAGATGACTAAGAGATGACTGTGGAGAGAGAGGGAACTAAGAGAGGACTGTGGAGAGAGATGACTAAGAGAAGACTGTGGAGAGGGAACTAAGAGAGGACTGTGGAGAGAGAGGGAACTAAGAGAGGACTGTGGAGAGAGAGGGAACTAAGAGAGGACTGTGGAGAGATGGATGGAGGGTTAAACGGGGGATGAGGGGGAAAGAGTATAGAAGGAGGAACTAAGAGAGGACTGTGGAGAGATGGATGGAGGGTTAAATGGGGGATGAGGGGGAAAGAGTATAGAAGGAGGAACTAAGAGAGGACTGTGGAGAGATGGATGGAGGGTTAAACGGGGGATGAGGGGGAAAGAGTATAGAAGGAGGAACTAAGAGAGGACTGTGGAGAGATGGATGGAGGGTTAAACGGGGGATGAGGGGGAAAGAGTATAGAAGGAGGAACTAAGAGAGGACTGTGGAGAGATGGATGGAGGGTTAAACGGGGGATGAGGGGGAAAGAGTATAGAAGGAGGAACTAAGAGAGGACTGTGGAGAGATGGATGGAGGGTTAAACGGGGGATGAGGGGGAAAGAGTATAGAAGGAGGAACTAAGAGAGAGATTGGAGGATGAACTTATACTGATTTGTATTGTGAAGTACAATACGTGTGTTTGCCATTTGTTTGGCTTCCTTGTGGTCTAACAACTCGTTGTGGTTGTTGTTTGATGCTGTCAAAGTGTGTGTGTGTGAGTCAGACAGAGTGTCAGCTGAGAATTCAACATTTGTTCTCACCACACAGGCATCATTCCAGTCTAGCCTATCCTAGTCTAGTCAGATATTTTCCACTGGTTTCTCAGCCACTAGTGTCCATTCCAGTCCCCCTTGCCTTCCCTCCATCACCTGGAAGAACCCCAACCTCTCCTTTGCAGGTTTTATTAGTTCACCTGCCGGTCATATAGAAGCTGTTTTATGCTGTTGTTCATAGAACAAAGCCCAGTGTGACTTCTTCCTGACACGGTCAGATAGATGAGCGAAGCCCAGTGTGACTTCTTCCTGACACGGTCAGATAGATGAGCGAAGCCCAGTGTGACTTCTTCCTGACACGGTCAGATAGATGAGCGAAGCCCAGTGTGACTTCTTCCTGACACGGTCAGATAGATGAGCGAAGCCCAGTGTGACTTCTTCCTGACACGGTCAGATAGATGAGCGAAGCCCAGTGTGGCTTCTTCCTGACACGGTCAGATAGATGAGCGAAGCCCAGTGTGACTTCTTCCTGACACAGTCAGATAGATGAGAGAAGCCCAGTGTGACTTCTTCCTGACACGGTCAGATAGATGAGCGAAGCCCAGTGTGACTTCTTCCTGACACGCTCAGATAGATGAGCGAAGCCCAGTGTGACTTCTTCCTGACACGGTCAGATAGATGAGAGAAGCCCAGTGTGACTTCTTCCTGACACGGTCAGATAGATGAGAGAAGCCCAGTGTGACTTCTTCCTGACACAGATAGATGAGAGAAGCCCAGTGTGACTTCTTCCTGACACAGTCAGATAGATGAGCGAAGCCCAGTGTGACTTCTTCCTGACTGGGTCAGATAGATGAGCGAAGCCCAGTGTGACTTCTTCCTGACACGGTCAGATAGATGAGCGAAGCCTAGTGTGACTTCTTCCTGACACAGTCAGATAGATGAGCGAAGCCCAGTGTGACTTCTTCCTGACACGGTCAGATAGATGAGCGAAGCCCAGTGTGACTTCTTCCTGACACACTCAGATAGATGAGCGAAGCCCAGTGTGGCTTCTTCCTGACACAGTCAGATAGATGAGCGAAGCCCAGTGTGGCTTCTTCCTGACACAGTCAGATAGATGAGCGAAGCCCAGTGTGACTTCTTCCTGACACGGTCAGATAGATGAGCGAAGCCCAGTGTGACTTCTTCCTGACACAGTCAGATAGATGAGCGAAGCCCAGTGTGACTTCTTCCTGACACAGTCAGATAGATGAGCGAAGCCCAGTGTGACTTCTTCCTGACACGGTCAGATAGATGAGCGAAGCCCAGTGTGGCTTCTTCCTGACACGGTCAGATAGATGAGCGAAGCCCAGTGTGACTTCTTCCTGACACAGTCAGATAGATGAGCGAAGCCCAGTGTGACTTCTTCCTGATATGGTCAGATAGATGAGCGAAGCCCAGTGTGACTTCTTCCTGACACGGTCATATAGATGAGCGAAGCCCAGTGTGACTTCTTCCTGACACGGTCAGATAGATGAGCGAAGCCCAGTGTGACTTCTTCCTGACACGGTCAGATAGATGAGCGAAGCCCAGTGTGACTTCTTCCTGACACAGTCAGATAGATGAGCGAAGCCCAGTGTGGCTTCTTCCTGACACAGTCAGATAGATGAGCGAAGCCCAGAGTGGCTTCTTCCTGACACAGTCAGATAGATGAGCGAAGCCCAGTGTGACTTCTTCCTGACACGGTCAGATAGATGAGCGAAGCCCAGTGTGACTTCTTCCTGACACGGTCAGATAGATGAGCGAAGCCCAGTGTGACTTCTTCCTGACACGGTCAGATAGATGAGCGAAGCCCAGTGTGACTTCTTCCTGACACGGTCAGATAGATGAGCGAAGCCCAGTGTGACTTCTTCCTGACACAGTCAGATAGATGAGCGAAGCCCAGTGTGACTTCTTCCTGACACGGTCAGATAGATGAGCGAAGCCCAGTGTGACTTCTTCCTGACACGGTCAGATAGATGAGCGAAGCCCAGTGTGACTTCTTCCTGACACAGTCAGATAGATGAGCGAAGCCCAGTGTGACTTCTTCCTGACACGGTCAGATAGATGAGCGAAGCCCATTGTGACTTCTTCCTGACACAGTCAGATAGATGAGCGAAGCCCAGTGTGACTTCTTCCTGACACGGTCAGATAGATGAGCGAAGCCCAGTGTGACTTCTTCCTGACTGGGTCAGATAGATGAGCGAAGCCCAGTGTGACTTCTTCCTGACACGGTCAGATAGATGAGCGAAGCCCAGTGTGACTTCTTCCTGACACAGTCAGATAGATGAGCGAAGCCCAGTGTGACTTCTTCCTGACACAGTCAGATAGATGAGCGAAGCCCAGTGTGACTTCTTCCTGACTGGGTCAGATAGATGAGCGAAGCCCAGTGTGACTTCTTCCTGACACGGTCAGATAGATGAGCGAAGCCCAGTGTGACTTCTTCCTGACACAGTCAGATAGATGAGCGAAGCCCAGTGTGACTTCTTCCTGACACGGTCAGATAGATGAGCGAAGCCCAGTGTGACTTCTTCCTGACACGGTCAGATAGATGAGCAAAGCCCTGTGTGACTTCTTCCTGACACGGTCAGATAGATGAGCGAAGCCCAGTGTGACTTCTTCCTGACACAGTCAGATAGATGAGCGAAGCCCAGTGTGACTTCTTCCTGACACGGTCAGATAGATGAGCGAAGCCCAGTGTGACTTCTTCCTGACACGGTCAGATAGATGAGCGAAGCCCAGTGTGACTTCTTCCTGACACGGTCAGATAGATGAGCGAAGCCCAGTGTGACTTCTTCCTGACACGCTCAGATAGATGAGCGAAGCCCAGTGTGACTTCTTCCTGACACGGTCAGATAGATGAGCGAAGCCCAGTGTGACTTCTTCCTGACACGGTCAGATAGATGAGAGAAGCCCAGTGTGACTTCTTCCTGACACGGTCAGATAGATGAGAGAAGCCCAGTGTGACTTCTTCCTGACACAGTCAGATAGATGAGAGAAGCCCAGTGTGACTTCTTCCTGACACAGTCAGATAGATGAGAGAAGCCCAGTGTGACTTCTTCCTGACACGGTCAGATAGATGAGCGAAGCCCAGTGTGACTTCTTCCTGACAAGGTCAGATAGATGAGCGAAGCCCAGTGTGACTTCTTCCTGACACGGTCAGATAGATGAGCGAAGCCCAGTGTGACTTCTTCCTGACACGGTCAGATAGATGAGCGAAGCCCAGTGTGACTTCTTCCTGACACGGTCAGATAGATGAGAGAAGCCCAGTGTGACTTCTTCCTGACACGGTCAGATAGATGAGCGAAGCCCAGTGTGACTTCTTCCTGACACGCTCAGATAGATGAGCGAAGCCCAGTGTGACTTCTTCCTGACACGGTCAGATAGATGAGAGAAGCCCAGTGTGACTTCTTCCTGACACGGTCAGATAGATGAGAGAAGCCCAGTGTGACTTCTTCCTGACACAGTCAGATAGATGAGAGAAGCCCATTGTGACTTCTTCCTGACACAGTCAGATAGATGAGCGAAGCCCAGTGTGACTTCTTCCTGACTGGGTCAGATAGATGAGCGAAGCCCAGTGTGACTTCTTCCTGACACGGTCAGATAGATGAGCGAAGCCTAGTGTGACTTCTTCCTGACACAGTCAGATAGATGAGCGAAGCCCAGTGTGACTTCTTCCTGACACGGTCAGATAGATGAGCGAAGCCCAGTGTGACTTCTTCACATTCAGTAGACCGCAGTACAAAGGCCCACTAACGTGACCCACACTGAGTCTAACAAACAACATGCTCACATTCAGTAGACCGCAGTACAAAGGCCCACTAACGTGACCCACACTGAGTCTAACAAACAACATGCTCACATTCAGTAGACCGCAGTACAAAGGCCCACTAACGTGACCCACACTGAGTCTAACAAACAACATGCTCACATTCAGTAGACCGCAGTACAAAGGCCCACTAACGTGACCCACACTGAGTCTAACAAACAACACGCTCACATTCAGTAGACCGCAGTACATAGGCCCACTAACGTGACCCACACTGAGTCTAACAAACAACACGCTCACATTCAGTAGACCGCAGCACATAGGCCCACTAACGTGACCCACACTGAGTCTAACAAACAACACGCTCACATTCAGTAGACCGCAGTACATAGGCCCACTAACGTGACCCACACTGAGTCTAACAAACAACACGCTCACATTCAGTAGACCGCAGTACATAGGCCCACTAACGTGACCCACACTGAGTCTAACAAACAACATGCTCACATTCAGTAGACCGCAGTACAAAGGCTCACTAACGTGACCCACACTGAGTCTAACAAACAACATGCTCACATTCAGTAGACCGCAGTACAAAGGCCCACTAACGTGACCCACACTGAGTCTAACAAACAACATGCTCACATTCAGTAGACCGCAGTACAAAGGCCCACTAACGTGACCCACACTGAGTCTAACAAACAACATGCTCACATTCAGTAGACCGCAGTACAAAGGCCCACTAACGTGCCCCACACTGAGTCTAACAAACAACATGCTCACATTCAGTAGACCGCAGTACAAAGGCCCACTAACGTGACCCACACTGAGTCTAACAAACAACATGCTCACATTCAGTAGACCGCAGTACAAAGGCACATGTGGTAGCAGTTTCGAAGTTTAGAACCCCTTTTTAATGCAACAGACACTAACTAAAGAAAAACACTGATATATAGACTGTGCTATAGCTTTCAGTTCAATCAGGATATTAAGAAAAAAATACTAGATAATGTTCCTCCTTAATCTTACGTGCCTCATTAAGTTAATGTAACGTTATTTGTTAAGAGATTCCCCCAGAGAGAGCAGGCTGCAAATAGACGACGTCTCCTGAAACGTAAAACCTTTCTAAGCTTGTATAAACAAATAGACATCGCTAACACAAAGTTCCATTTGCTTATCTTCACAGTTCACTGGTCTACGCTGCTGAGGCTGACAAGGGTCAGCTGTATTGGTGGCCGAAGTCTCCATCAGATTCAATGGCATTCTAGTGCTTTTATCGCAAACTCTAGCCTGTTAAAGCTAAGCCCCGGAGTGAGACCCCCAGGGCAGACCAGTGAGCTTTGTAAACAGAGGCAGACCCAGACCTAATTGAAGAAAGAGCGCCGGACTGAGCACAAGGCCTTGTTCTCCCTTTGAGGTGAATAGATAGACAGGCCACACAGACACAAATAGAGTAGTTCTAAGGTAGATGCTAAGTGGGATCCTTGGGACCACCCAACCCTAAACCCTAACTCCTGCCCTAACCCTAACCCTAACTTTAACCATAACCCTTTAACTCATCCTAACCTTAACCCTTAACCTATTCTACTGAGCCATTTATTTTATCTTGGTATTTTTACATTGTATTGTTGTTGTATTGTCAAGAAGGAACCTGCAAGTAAGCATTTCATTGGCCGGTGTCTACCATGTGTATCCTGTACATACAACTAATACAATATAAAACCTTAACCGGATCATGGACTATGGCTAAGTGTATGAAACAAGGGATCATGGACTATGGCTAAGTGTATGAAACTAGGGATCATGGACTATGGTTAAGTGTATGAAACTAGGGATCATGGACTATGGCTAAGTGTATGAAACTAGGGATCGTGGACTATGGCTAAGTGTATGAAACAAGGGATCATGGACTATGGTTAAGGGTATGAAACAAGGGATCATGGACTATGGCTAAGTGTATGAAACTAGGGATCATGGACTATGGCTAAGTGTATGAAACTAGGGATCATGGACTATGGCTAAGTGTATGAAACTAGGGATCATGGACTATGGTTAAGGGTATGAAACTAGGGATCATGGACTATGGTTAAGGGTATGAAACAAGGGATCATGGACTATGGTTAAGGGTATGAAACAAGGGATCATGGACTATGGCTAAGTGTATGAAACTAGGGATCATGGACTATGGCTAAGTGTATATATGAAACAAGGGATTATGGACTATGGTTAAGTGTATATATGAAACAAAGGATTATGGACTATGGCTAAGTGTATATATGAAACAAGGGATCATGGACTATGGTTAAGGGTATGAAACAAGGGATCATGGACTATGGCTAAGTGTATATATGAAACAAAGGATTATGGACTATGGCTAAGTGTATATATGAAACAAGGGATCATGGACTATGGTTAAGGGTATGAAACAAGGGATCATGGACTATGGCTAAGTGTATATATGAAACAAGGGATTATGGACTATGGCTAAGTGTATATATGAAACAAGGGATCATGGACTATGGTTAAGTGTATATATGAAACAAGGGATTATGGACTATGGTTAAGGGTATATATGAAACAAGGGATTATGGACTATGGTTAAGTGTATATATGAAACAAGGGATTATGGACTATGGTTAAGGATATATATGAAACAAGGGATCATGGACTATGGTTAAGGGTATGAAACAAGGGATCATGGATTATGGTTACGGGTATGAAACAAGGGATCATGGACTATGGCTAAGTGTATGAAACTAGGGATCATGGACTATGGTTAAGGGTATGAAACAAGGGATCATGGACTATGGTTAAGGGTATGAAACAAGGGATCATGGACTATGGTTACGGGTATGAAACAAGGGATCATGGACTATGGCTAAGTGTATGAAACTAGGGATCATGGACTATGGTTAAGGGTATGAAACAAGGGATCATGGACTATGGTTAAGGGTATGAAACAAGGGATCATGGACTATGGTTACGGGTATGAAACAAGGGATCATGGACTATGGCTAAGTGTATGAAACAAGTGATAATGGACTATGGTTAAGTGTATATATGAAACAAGGGATTATGGACTATGGGTAAGTGTATATATGAAACAAAGGATTATGGACTATGGTTAAGGGTATGAAACAAGGGATCATGGACTATGGCTAAGTGTATGAAACTAGGGATCATGGACTATGGTTAAGGGTATGAAACAAGTGATAATGGACTATGGTTAAGTGTATATATGAAACAAAGGATTATGGACTATGGCTAAGTGTATATATGAAACAAGGGATTATGGACTATGGTTAAGGGTATGAAACAAGGGATCATGGACTATGGCTAAGTGTATATATGAAACAAGGGATCATGGACTATGGCTAAGTGTATATATGAAACAAGGGATCATGGACTATGGCTAAGTGTATATATGAAACAAGGGATCATGGACTATGGCTAAGTGTATATATGAAACAAGGGATCATGGACTATGGTTAAGTGTATATATGAAACAAGGGATCATGGACTATGGCTAAGTGTATATATGAAACAAGGGATTATGGACTATGGCTAAGTGTATATATGAAACAAGTGTGAAATGGTCTTACTCAGAACAATGAGGGCAACTGGATGAAATCAACCACCTGGGTGAGTGACAATGCCCAGGTGTAGAACCTGAAAGCTTTATGTGGAGACGTAGAGTGTTGATGGACACACTGCAACAGAATAGATATTGTCAATGTAATGCCTTTACTAGTCCGTCTTTACACTTATTGAAACGTCATGTTGGCCATTGATTATCAGACCGTCAGGACAAAATCAAATCAGTGAAACAGTGACATTGGGTAGCAGAGTTTTTACTCCGTTCAATTCAGAAGACAGAGACATCTGTAATTGAAACGTCGCAGTACAGAATCAGTGTACCAGCCTAGCTCTGGATGTGGCTCTGTGAAATGTATACACCAGGGTTTTATACTGAGGTATATCAGTGAGGAATAAGTGTTTTATACTGAGGTATATCAGTGAGGAATGAAGGTTTTATACTGAGGTATATCAGTGAGGAATATGTGTTTTATACTGAGGTATATCAGTGAGGAATGAGGGTTTTATACTAAGGTATATCAGTGAGGAATAAGTGTTTTATACTGATGTATATCAGTGAGGAATACGTGTTTTATACTGAGGTATATCAGTGAGGAATAAGTGTTTTATACTGAGGTATATCAGTGAGGAATGAGGGTTTTATACTGAGGTATATCAGTGTAGCAAGTTGTCTTCAGGAACAGTTTGTAATGATTTTCCTCCTCTTCTGAGGAGGAGGAAATATCGGACCAATGCGCAGCGTGGTAAATGTCCATGTTGTTTATTATAACCGGAACACTGAAACAAAAACAAAAGTGGAACAAAACGCAACAGTTCTGTCAGGTACTCACACAAAACAGAAAACAACCACAAACAAACAAATCAAATCAAATCAAATGTATTTATATAGCCCTTCGTACATCAGCTGATATCTCAAAGTGCTGTACAGAAACCCAGCCCAAAACCCCAAACAGCAAGCAATGCAGGTGTAGAAGCACGGCGGCTAGGAAAAACTCCCTAGAAAGGCCAAAACCTAGGAAGAAACCTAGAGAGGAACCAGGTTATGTGGGGTGGCCAGTCCTCTTCTGGCTGTGCCGGGTGGAGATTATAACAGAACATGGCCAAGATGTTCAAATGTTCATAAATGACCAGCATGGTCCAATAATAATAAGGCAGAACAGTTGAAACTGGAGCAGCAGCACAGCCAGGTGGACTGGGGACAGCAAGGAGTCATCATGTAAGGTAGTCCTGAGGCATGGTCCTAGGGATCAGGTCCTCCGAGAGAGAGAAAGAAAGAGAGAAAGAGCACACTTAAATTCACACAGGACACCGAATAGGACAGGAGAAGTACTCCAGATATAACAAACTGACCATAGCCCCCCGACACTTAAACTACTGCAGCATAAATACTGGAGGCTGAGACAGGAGGGGTCAGGAGACACTCTGGCCCCATCCGAGGACACACCCGGACAGGGCCAAACAGGAAGGATATAACCCCACCCACTTTGCCAAAGCACAGCCCCCACACCACGAGAGGGATATCTTCAACCACCAACTTACCATCCTGAGACAAGACCGAGTATAGCCCACAAAGATCTCCGCCATGGCACAACCCAAGGGGGGGGCGCCAACCCAGACAGGAAGATCACATCAGTGACTCAACCCACTCAAGTGACACACCCCTCCCAGGGACGGTATGAAAGAGCCCCAGTAAGCCAGTGACTCAGCCCCTGTAATAGGGTTAGAGGCAGAGAATCCCAGTGGAAAGAGGGGAACCGGCCAGGCAGAGACAGCAAGGGCGGTTCGTTGCTTCCCACTCCTGGGCCAGACTACACTCAATCATATGACCCACTGAAGAGATGAGTCTTCAGTAAAGACTTAAAGGTTGAGACCGAGTTTGCGTCTCTTACATGGGTGGGCAGACCATTCCATAAAAATGTAGCTCTATAGGAGAAAGCCCTGCCTCCAGCTGCTTGCTTAGAAATTCTAGGGACAATTAGGAGGCCTGCGTCTTGTGACCGTAGCGTACGTGTAGGTATGTACGGCAGGACCAAATCAGAGAGATAGGTAGGAGCAAGCCCATGTAATGCTTTGTAGGTTAGCAGTAAAACCTTGAAATCAGCCCTTGCTTTGACAGGAAGCCAGTGTATAGAGGCTAGCACTGGAGTAATATGATCAAATATTTTGGTTCTAGTCAGGATTCTAGCAGCCGTATTTAGCACCAACTGAAGTTTATTTAGTGCTTTATCCGGGTAGCCGGAAAGTAGAGCATTGCAGTAGTCTAATCTAGAAGTGACAAAAGCATGGATGAATTTTTCTGCATCATTTTTGGACAGAAAGTTTCTGATTTTGCAATGTTACGTAGATGGAAAAAAGCTTTCCTTGAAATGGTCTTGATATGTTCTTCAAAAGAGAGATCAGGGTCCAGAGTAAATCCGAGGTCCTTCACAGTTTCATTTGAGACGACTGTACAACCATTAAGATTAATTGTCAGATTCAACAGAAGATCTCTTTGTTTCTTGGGACCTAGAACAAGCATCTCTGTTTTGTCCGAGTTTAAAAGTAGAAAGTTTGCAGCCATCCACTTCCTTATGTCTGAAACACATGCTTCTAGCGAGGGCAATTTCGGGGCTTCACCATGTTTCATTGAAATGTACAGCTGTGTGTCATCCGCATAGCAGTGAAAGTTAACATTATGTTTTCGAATGACATCCCCCAAGAGGTAAAATATATAGTGAAAACAACAAGAGTGGGAAAACAGGCTACCTACGTATGGTTCTCAATCAGAGACAACGATTGACAGCTGCCTCTGATTGGGACCCATACCAGGCCAAACACATAGAAATACCAAACATAGAACAAAAACATCAAATGCCCACCCCAACTCACGCCCTGACCAACCTAAAATAGAAACACACAAAAGGAACTAAGGTCAGGACGTGACTAGTGTCATAGTTATTTATTTGTTCTCATTTTAATCTGAATGGTCTGGGCCTCAAGACAGTGAAGTCTTGTAGGGATGGTAACTGACTGCATTCTCAGCAAAGTGCTAAATCTAGCTTTTGTGACGACGCACTGCTGTTGTCAACCTTGGTTACGCTTTGAATTTGGGAATGTAAGTAACTGTACTGGTTTTGTTTGCTAATGTAAGAAATTCAAGAAGTCGGAATGATCCAGTGAAATCCATGACTGATCTCTTTTGTCAACGGTTGTCTAGTATTTTATTTTAGTGACTGAATGCTTTATGCTTGAGTTCTGCTTAGTGTCTTAACAGGTGTTCAATATTAACATCCATCTCCTGCTGATCGTCAATCCATACTATATTTTCAGTCAGTCAGCAAGCCCCTTAGACTGAGAATGACTCTCAGTGCTCATAAAGAGTGAACTTGTACGAAGCTATGGCTGTCAGCATCAGTGGGGGGCGTATTTCCTTGGTTGTGACAGAGGAAAGACACTAGGCGTGCAGGGAGCCCATTACTTCCCAACTCCACTCCGGGAATGGAGCCCTGATCCTAAATCACAAGCAGTAGGAGCCATTGGAAATGTAGAAAGACCGAGTTGGTATTTCCAGCTAAACAATCTCATTCCTGGACACCAGCTGTTTGGCAGAGTGAGAGTGGGAAGCCAGCCAGCAATGCTTCAGGCCATTTTGTAAAGGTGCCTGTGAATTTTTTCCTAGTCCTCTTTTTTTGGGGTTCAGGAAACAAGTCATTGGTCTTTTTTCGGCATCTGTGACGTTCATTATGTCTGGCATACTGGGCATGGTTGTGGTGTCTGTGATCGGAGTCCAGGAAACTGATACAGTCGAGGTCTAACTCCGTGCTATCGTCTATAACTCTATCGTCTCTGATCTGCACCACTGACAGATATTATTCCTAATCAATTCTTCCTCCAGATTTCGTCATTGTTTGTGAATGAGAAAGACAATCTGTGAGAGAGGAAAAGTTACCTTTGCCTGTAGAGAATCTAGCTGAAAGACAGAATATGAGGTATGCCTCATCACTCTTAGAAGGCCTTTGTGGATCAATATTCAAAAAGTATTTTTCTCTTTTCATACAGCAGGAAGCAGTGGAGACGTATCTGTGGATTTCTTTAGAGCAATGATGTTCCATCCTGGTTCTGTAGAGGTACAGTGTCACGTTCTGACCTTAGTTCCTTTGTTCTGTTTTGTGTTTTTGTTTCACCGTTCAGGACTGTTCGTTTTGTGGTTTTATTGTTTTGTTCGGTGTTCAGTATTTCTTATTAAAACAAGATGAACACTTACCACGCTGCGCTTTGGTCCTCACCTTCTTCCATCCATGACGACCGTTACAGAATCACCCACCAACCAAGGACCAAGCAGCGTGGTAACGGGCAGCGGCCGAAATCTCAAGACTCCTGGACATGGGAGGAGATTCTGGACGGCAAGGGACCCTGGGCACAGGCTGGGGAATATCTCCACCCCAAGGCAGAGCTGGAGGCAGCGAAAGCTGAGCGGCGGTGGTATGAGGAGGCAGCACGGCAGCGCGGCTGGGACGAGAGGCAGCCCCAAAAATTTCTTGGGGGGGAGCACACGGGGAGTGTGGCTAATTCAGGTAGGAGACCTGCGCCAACTCCCCGTGCTTACCGTGGAGAGAGGTGGACCGGGCAGGCACCGTGTTATGCCGTGAGGTGCACAGTGTCCCCGGTGCGCAGTCATGGCCCGGTGCACAGCTCCTCGTATCGGCCGGGCTAGAGTGGGCATCGAGCCAGGTGCCATGAAGCCGGCTCAGAGCATCTGGTCTCCAGTGCGTCTCCTCGGGCTGGGGTACATGGCACCAGCCTTACGCAGGGTGTCTCCGGTTCGCCAGCACAGCCCAGTGCTGTGGCTACGGGGAGTATCCAGCCAGGTAGGGTTGTGCAGGCTCGGTGCTCGAGACCTCCAGTGCGCCTCCACGGTCCGGTCTATCCGGTGCCTCCTACACGCACCAGGCCTCCGGGGCAGCCCCCCGCACCAGGCTGTCTCTCTGTCTCCTCCCTACAGGTGCTCCCTTCTGTCCAGCGCTGCCAGAGTCTCCCTCCTGTCCAGCACTGCCAGAGTCTCCCTCCTGTCCAGCACTGCCAGAGTCTCCCTCCTGTCCAACACTGCCAGAGTCTCCCGTCTGTCCTGAGCTGCCAGAGTTGCCCATCTGTCCTGAGCTGCCAGAGTTGCCCGTCTGTCTTGAGCCGCCAGAGCCGCCCGTCTGTCCTGAGCCGCCAGAGCCGCCCGTCTGTCCTGAGCTGCCAGAGCCGCCCGTTGTCCTGAGCTGCCAGAGCCGCCCGTCTGTCCAGCACTGCCAGAGTCTCCCTCCTGTCCAGCGCCGCCAGAGTTGCCCGTCTGTCCTGAGCTGCCAGAGTTGCCCATCTGTCCTGAGCTGCCAGAGCCGCCCGTCTGTCCTGAGCTGCCAGAGCCTTCCATCAGCCAGGAGCTGCCAGAATCGCCCGTCACTCCGGCGCTGTCGGAGTCGCCCTTCATGCTGGAGCTGCCAGAGTCTCCCGCTTGTCCGGTGCTGCCGGGAATCTCCCGTCCATTCGGGACCCGTTGCTAGGGTCCCCAGTCCGAGGTCGGCGGCGAGGGTCGTCGCGCATGTGGGCTGAGACTATAATGGAGAGGGTGCCACTTATGTGGGCTGAGACTATAATGGAGTGGGGTCCACGTCCCGCGCCAGAGCCACCACCGTGGACAGACGCCCACCCAGACCCTCCCCTATAGGTTCAGGTTTTGCGGCCGGAGTCCGCACCTTTGGGGGGGGGGGGGTACTGTCACGTTCTGACCTTAGTTCCTTTGTTTTGTCTTTGTTTTAGTATGGTCAGGGCGGGAGTTGGGGTGGGCAGTCTAAGTGTGTTTTATATGATTTGGTATTTCTGTATTTGGTCTGGTATGGTTCTCAATCAGAGGCAGGTGTCGTTTTATTGTTTTGTTCGGTGTTCAGTATTTCTTATTAAAACAAGAGTCCTCACCTTCTTCCATCCATGACGACCGTTACATACAGAGTGTGTAAGGTTTCATTTTAGTTCATCACCAACACACCTGATTAGACTAACCAATGTATCTTCATGCCTCTGACAAATGGAATCAGGTTAGTTAACTGATCTGGAATAAAAGCTTGCACAGCTTGTTGTTCTCCAGGACCAGGATAGAAGAATACTGTTTTATGGTGTTTCTGCCATGTAGTTCACACCTGTCCTGTCCTTTGTAATCCTAAAGGGCAAGACTTGGGCTTGCTTGAAATATATATATATATACGTTTTTTATTTAACTAGGCAAGTCAGTCAAGAACAAATTCTTATTTACAATGACGGCCTACACTGGCCAAACCCGGACGACGCTGGGCCAATTGTAACTAACTGGCTCAAATGAAATGAGACTCCCAATCACAGCCGGTTGTGATACAGCCAGGATAGAACAGAGTTCATGTAGACTAGGACATTTATTTTTAAGTATTAAGATGCAACATGCTATTGTACAACATGCTAACAATGTCTTTTAAATGAGGTCCTAGCTAAAATAGTCTATCTTTATGTCGTAGCTTAGAACAAGAGCGTTTTGTATGCCTGGTTAGATGAAATGGTCTCGAACCATCAAACGCATTGTGAGGGAATTGTATTGATCACTGGCTTTAAAGTAAACAAACATTATTGTCAGTTCAGTTGGCATGATATAAATCATAATGAAAGTAAACAAGTGGTTCTGCTTACCTTCCTTCTTTTATACACTTTCCTTTTAAGGTTTTGCCTGTTCTTTCTACTACTGTAAATACACATGCTCTTTGAAATGACACAGCAATTACATCCCCAGTGTTTCCCCTCTTTAACAATGAAACCTTAGTTATTGTTCCGCCACACATATAGATGTAGGATCTTCATTTGAGCCAGTTAGTTACAGCAGGGAAATAATCATACAGGAAATGTGAATCATTATAATAATTATAATTAGTGGACATTTCTGTAGGGGTTGATACATGTTTTGTGAGGGAAAATGAAGTCTGAATTTTCATAGTGGAAATTACAAACTTGAGAAGCCATTTTAAAACCTCAAATACACTTCAAGTTTTAAATGTCCTGCAACAGGGTCATCAAATTAAGATCCTACACCTGTACCATTTGGAGCAATGTTGTAATATGTAAGGGCAAAGCGTATTGTTTTGTCATTATATGTAGTGTGCCTAATATGCTTCATAGCATGAACATATCTGGCGGATTCCCTGCAGTGGTGAGTGACATGCTGGAACACAGTCAGTCAGTCAACAAATGAGAAGGTACTAAATACACAGGCACCTTTTCTTGTCAAAACATGTGTTTAAAAAGACCAGACAGAATACAACCAACTTCCCCAGAGCCAACTGCCAAGTCCGATAGAAGAAATAGATAAAAAGTTCAACCCCAGCTCAAACAGTAGCTGCCACAGACTAGAGCAACACCAGAAAACAGGCAACACAGACCTTTCTTGAGAAAAGACTTCACCACAAGATGTTACATTATCTGCTGATATGCCATCATATGGAGTGGATTTAGAAACACTGTGAGAGGGACTTAACTTGGTGTTTCAGTGGTCAACCCACGATAGATGATTACCTATAAGCCTTTAGAAAACTAATAATTACATGCAGAAAATCACAGAGCTCTACGTTTTCCATGGAGATCCAGGGAAAGAAAAACTAAAAAAATATGTTTTTCCCTCAAACATTTCTTTCCATCTGTCTCCGAATGAACGTAAATGCAAGCTCAATGAAACAGGAGTATGTGTTCCGCCATGACAAAGACATGTTGGAGGCAAAAGTTTACTTCAGACCGCAGGACTCCATGACCTAATGAGACAATACAGTTGAAGTCGGAAGATAACATACACTTAGGTTGGAGTCATTAAAACTCGTTTTCCAACCACTCCACAAATTTCTTGTTAACATACTATGGTTTTGGAAAGTCGGTTAGGACATCTACTTTGTGAGTGACACAAGTAATTTTTCCTATTTTTGTTTACAGACAGATTATTTCACTTACAATTTCACTGTATCACAATTCCAGTGGGTCAGAAGTTTACATACACTAAGATGACTGTGCCTTTAAACAGCTTGGAAAATTCCAGAAAATTATGTCATGGCGTTGAGTCAATTGGAGGTGTACCTGTGGATGCACTTCAAGGCCTACCTTCAAACTCAGTGCCTCTTTGCTTGACATCATGGGAAAATCAAAAGAAATCAGCCAAGACCTCCACAAGTCTGGTTCATCCTTGGGAGCAATTTCCAAATGCCTGAAGGTACCATGTTCATCTGTATAAGCAATAGTACGGATGTATAAACACCATGGGACCAAGCAGCCGTCATTCCGTTCAGGAAGGAGACGTTTTCTGTCTCCCAGAGATTAACGTACTTTGGTGCGAAAAGTGCAAATCAATTCCAGAACAACAGCAAAGGACCTTGTGAAGATGGTGGAGGAAACAGGTACAAAAGCATCTATATCCACAGTAAACAAGTCCTATATCGACATAACCTGAAAGGCCGCTCAGCAAGGAAGAAGCCACTGCTCCAAAACTGCCATAAAAAAGCCAGGCTACGGATTGCAACTGCACATGGGGACAAAGACCGTACTTTTTGTAGAAATGTCCTCTGGTCTGATAAAACAAAAATAGAACTGTTTGGCCATAATGACCATTGTTATGTTAGGAGGAAAAAGGGGGAGGCTTGCAAGTCGAAGAACACCATCCCAACCGTGAAGCACGGGGGGTGGCAGCATCATGTTGTGGTGGTGCTTTGCTGCAGGAGGGACTGGTGCGCTTCACAAAATGGATGGCATCATGAAGGAGGAAAATGATGTGGATATATTGAAGCAACATCTCAAGACATCAGTCAGGAAGTTAAAGCTTGGTCGCAAATAGATCTTCCGAATGGACAATGACCCCAAGCATACTAACAAAGTTGTGGCAAAATGGCTAAAGGACAACAGAGTCAAGGTATTGGAGTGGCCATCACAAAGCCCTGAACTCAATCCCATAGAAAATTTGTGGGCAGAACTGAAAAAGCGTGTGCGAGCAAGGAGGCCTACAAACCTGACTCAGTTACACCAGCTCTGTCAGGAGGAATGGGCCAAAATGCACCCTACTTATTGTGGGAAGCTTGTGGAAGGACACCTGATACGTTTGACCCAAGTTAAACAATTTAAAGGCAATGCTACCATATACTAATTGAGTGCATGAAAACCTCTGACCCACTGGGAATGTGATGAAAGACAAAAAAGCTTAAATAAATCATTCTCTACTATTATTCTGACATTTCACATTCTTAAAATTAAGTGGTGATCCTAACTGACCTAAGACAGGGAATTTTTACTAGGATTAAATGTCAGGAATTGTGAAAAACTGAGTTTAAATGTATTTGGCTAAGGTGTATGTGAACTTCTGACTTCAACTGTATATGGGAACTGCTGCATGTGCCCTCAATGAGCTGTGAATCAGATGACTGGAGTGAGCAATAGCTCAATTCTGATTGATTGATGTGGCTTCTGGAAAGGAAGACAGCTTTCCAACTCAAAGGATGCACTTAATGTTTTCGTTCACAGTCGGGGGGCCGTTGGTATCTGCTGTTATTTCTCTCACACTTCACATTGTGTGATGATACTGAACGTAGACATACTGTACACTTTATGTGTGAAATCTGTGGAAGTCATTCAATATGGGTGTCGAGAGAGCAATTGTACTTCTGTGAATCTGCCTGCGTGAGCTGTGTGGTGTGAATTGGGTTCCGTCGTCCATCTTGTGGTGTGTGGCTTCAGTTTCCACATTAGTTCATCTCCCAGTACTGCTACTGGCTCTCTGCGCCTGCAAGATCTACTGCCAGATATCTGGAAAAGTTAGAATGACTCACAGGCTGAGACTGGACCATTTCTTCCCTTCTCTTTCTGATATTTGTATTTGCCCCTCCATTTACATTTTTCACTGTGTAGTGAGGTTTTCCACTGGCATTGAACCACTAACATAACTGTATCAATTAGCCTAGCCGTTTCCCCTTCTTTCTGTTTACAATGTTTTTAGGGACCATATTAAACATCAACACAAACCAAACAGAGCTGAACGGTGAGTTAGCGAGAGGAAGTAACTTGGCAACACGTTCTTGCTGTGAAGTCCTTCCACCAAAACATTGTCGTTGATATCCACTGCATTCCCTGTTTTTATGGCACCTCTGACCACATTCCTTGTCCTCTACTACATTGGACCTCCATGGAGGATCCAGGAGAGAATTGTTAGCAAATCTGTGTTTTACGACATGCCAAGTCTCCGAAATGCTGAGGAAGGTCCATAGAGGCTGATGAATTTCTGTCCTCTGTCAAACTGTTCAGTAGCTCACAGGGAGATGTGGAAGAAAGCTTTATTAATGACATAGAAATATGGAAGACAGATATACTTTAAATTTTTAATGAACTATATAGGTAGGAAAATAATGATTAATGACTCCCTGATTTACCAGTGTTTGGGTCTGTCAATCTACTCGTACAGCACCCTCCTCAGCTTGGAGGACTAACTCACATCAGCATTGCTAAGTGTAGCAGATACTGACTACTTCAGTCATGTGACATGTTTTAATACATTTAAATGAAAGTTCTGTTGTTAAAATTAACCTTTGAACCGTATGATTGGACCAGAGGCCTCTTAACCCCAAATTAATACCAAGACACACTCTCAACACATAAATATGCATTTTCTAATTCGAGAGCATGCAAATAGTTCACACTGTATTTCCATTGCAACTTCTAAGCCATGGTGCTTGAATCTAGTTTACAACCAACATGGGCTGTTGATCCCAAAATGTCATCTTTGGGAAACGCTGGTCAGAGTGGTTACATTTGTTTATACACACACTGTCAGCATAAGCTTCACCATACTGTGTCATATGATGTGTCCTCAAGAGGCCTCAACAACTTAGAGAGAGCTAGAAGAGGGAGATTGTAGACAGAGAGAGAGAGAGAGAGAGAGAGAGAGAGAGAGAGAGAGAGAGAGCTAGAAGAGGGAGATTGTAGAGAGATAGAGAGAGATAGCGAGATGAAGCTACATTCATGTATATCTGATAACAGCATAGAAAAAGTAAGGTAAGAGAGAGAACATTGTAGCTGTTAGTTTACTACTCTCAGTCTAACAATATCTAATGCAAACATAGTTGGACAACATTTAGAAAAAAACTTTTGACTATCCTCAAAGTGTGAAAGCGGTGATTCAAGCCCAGAGAGCAACTGCGCATGTGAGACTATGATCTCCATTAATTTAACACCATGAAGCTAAAGTTATAAAGTTATCCTCTACAGGATCGGTGTTCCTAAACGGAGACAGTTGTTGCTCGAATGACGTCTAGAATGACGTTGTATACAACAGCCAACTTTCCGGGACATAGACATGTCTTATATGGGCAGAAAGGTTGCATTCTTGGTAATCTAACTACAGTGTCCAATTTACAGTAGCTATTACAGCAAAGACCATGCTATTGTTTGAGGATAGTGCACAACAATTAAACACTTTTATCACGGCAACTGGTTTGATACATTCACCTCTGAAGGTAGATAATGTACTTACATCCAGTAATCTTGCTCTGATAAGCTCTGATTTGTCATCCTGAGGGTCCCAGAGATAAAATGTAGCATCGTTTTGTTTGATAAAATCAATTTTATATTCAAATGTAGGAACTGGGTTCTACAGTTTGACCCCACAGCTGTATCTGGCTCCACACCTACCCCGCCCATCCATCTAGATGTGTGAAGGTTAGTGTTTTTTTCTGTAGGGAAGCTAATGATCCATCATGTATGACATTCCTGGGAGTGTGTAAACTTACATTTTTTATTACCAAATGTCAAACTTCTGAAGCCCTTTTAAACCAAAAATACACAAAAAGTTATCCTGCAACAAGGTGATAAACTTTAGATCCTACATTTGTAGATATTTGGCTTACAATGGGCACTGAAATGAACTTGGTGTTTAGGCAGTCAGACTCTTTCAAACACTGAAATGAACTTGGTGTTTAGGCAGTCAGACTCTTTCAAACACTGAAATGAACTTGGTGTTTAGGCAGTCAGACTCTTTCAAACACTGAAATGAACTTGGTGTTTAGGCAGTCAGACTCTTTCAAACACTGAAATGAACTTGGTGTTTAGGCAGTCAGACTCTTTCAAACACTGAAATGAACTTGGTGTTTAGGCAGTCAGACTCTTTCAAACACTGAAATGAACTTGGTGTTTAGGCAGTCAGACTCTTTCAAACACTGAAATGAACTTGGTGTTTAGGCAGTCAGACTCTTTCAAACACTGAAATGAACTTGGTGTTTAGGCAGTCAGACTCTTTCAAACACTGAAATGAACTTGGTGTTTAGGCAGTCAGACTCTTTCAAACACTGAAATGAACTTGGTGTTTAGGCAGTCAGACTCTTTCAAACACTGAAATGAACTTGGTGTTTAGGCAGTCAGACTCTTTCAAACACTGAAATGAACTTGGTGTTTAGGCAGTCAGACTCTTTCAAACACTGAAATGAACTTGGTGTTTAGGCAGTCAGACTCTTTCAAACACTGAAATGAACTTGGTGTTTAGGCAGTCAGACTCTTTCAAACACTGAAATGAACTTGGTGTTTAGGCAGTCAGACTCTTTCAAACACTGAAATGAACTTGGTGTTTAGGCAGTCAGACTCTTTCAAACACTGAAATTAACTTGGTGTTTAGGCAGTCAGACTCTTTCAAACACTGAAATGAACTTGGTGTTTAGGCAGTCAGACTCTTTCAAACACTGAAATGAAAGGATGAAACAGGTGAGAGAGATGTACAGAATTGCAATGTTAGACTCTGAGATTGAACCCTGGCCTCCCATAGGAGAATGCATAGTTCAGAGTTGGCTGTGTTACCGCTAGACCAAACTCTAGCATTGCTAACACCTCTTAAAACTCGACCAGAAAAACCCAAGGATGGAGACATCGTTGGGAGACAGACCTTGTTGGAATTGATACATACAAATCCATTCTTTGACAGGAGGTGATATATGAATGTTGGAATGGTCATTCATGTGTGTCAGTGTCATGGGGAGCTCTGCACGGACTTAGGCTACTAAAAATATGAAATCCTATACACTTTCCAGGTTAATGGTGAATACAGCCTGTTAGGTGGTTGTGTGCTGAGACTTCTCCTTGACAGACTTTAAAACTATTGATTCCGGTCCAACATTAGCCGCTTGGATTAAAAGGAGTCCTGTTTCTAGGTCCTTGGGTGACTTTTTGTATGTACTGTATTGCATTCTACCCTATCTTAGTCTTGGCAGTTATCTATGGAAAATAAACATCCCAACATGCTACGGGTCTCAAAACGTACAGTTGAGATGTCTCAGGGATCACATCCAAGATATTGTCCCTCCGATGCTGTGTAGAGAGAACTCTGGATGAGGAACTTACCGAGCGTAAATGCATTTTGAAGTGTGTTTGGCAACATTTGTTTTCTATCAGATTCTGAGAGGAGCTCTACTTATGGCTTCCAGTATATATGGCTGGTTGAGGCTTCACACACGACTCCAACTACCTCAACCGCTAGCCGTCTGACACGAGAGGCAGCAGTCAATGACATGGCTTCCTTGCTCCAATGTCAATAATCCAAATATTTTGATTGTTCTGGAAAATGTTTGTTACCATGCTTTGGGAACCGTTCTTTAGGAACCATGCTTTGGGACACAACCCACTGAAGTTTATTTGGGCTGAACAGGTGTTACTATAGAAGTGTGCAGACTCAGAGAAGAGCCTACAGGCCACTTGGGTTAGAGACTTTAGCTCGATAAGCAAATGCTGTCTCTAATGGTAGCTAGCTGCTTGTATTGGAGCCCTGTGTGCAGTTGGTTGCGTTTAAGGCTGTAATTCAGACAACAACGTAACTATGGAAGAACCACACAAGAGGCCCTGTACATGCGTCTGCCTTATTCCCAAACCTTACAGGAGGAGAAGCCAGTGCAGGGAGGGCCTTGAGGACATTATGACCTGTGATAGATGGAGACCTCAACATGTGGCACGCAGTAAGCTCTTAGCTCCGATGGAGGTCAGCTATTTGTTGCTCTTGTACTCTTGTACTGATCCCAGTGGGCCTGACCTGTGTGTGGCTCAAGCCCCTGTTCCATATATCATCACAAGGCAGACAATCCAGGGGTGGTTGAGGTAATTGTTTGCAGTTACCAAATGGTGTTGGGAGGCCTCCTAGGAGGTGAAGTAAGCGTAGCTCCCATTCGTACGACAAGTATTGATTTCAGGGTACCGATCACATCGGAATAGGATTTAGAAAAGCTGACTTCTCACACCCCTTAGAGTTCCCCACAGTTCCCCTTCTTTCCTGAAAGCCAGTTAAATATCCTCATGGCAATTTTGGTCAGCAGTACAGCATCATGGGAAACATTTCCACCCCGTCTGGAAACACTGACGGAGGCAACCCAATTCCTGCACTGCATTGTCGTTCTGCCTTCATTCAGAGTAAAAAAGACCTCATTTTAATTCTAGGTTCCTCTCCAATTTATCATTTGTCTCTCGATGTTGTCCCATACTGACAGCGGGGACGGTGGATTCTTGAGCTGTGAGCTCATACACCCACAATACTGGTAGATACCACTCTATGTTGTGTTGTAATGGTTACCCCCCCCCCCCCCTCACTCCAACCCACCCCTTCTCTGCTTTCTTTGCAATATGAGAATGTTGTGTTCCGGGGAAATTTAGGGTCGAGACATGCTGCTTTTTAAAATCCCTTTCCCAATGTAGATTAGTTAGCTTGTGCTCTGGGAAGTCAGTGTCTTGAGACTCTCATGGGTTCTACCTGCTACAGTCATTAGTTTAACTCAGTCAGACAAAAGACAATGTAATGTCAATGTGGATGATGCATTAAGTCAACTAGTCTCTGTTGTTCTAACCAGAACATCAAATCAAATCCAATTTTGTTTGTCACAAACACATGGTTAGCAGATGTTAATGCGAGTGTAGCGAAATGCTTGTGCTTCTTGTTCCGACCATGCAGTAATATCTAACAAGTAATCTAACAATTTCACAACTACTACCTTATACACACAAGTGTAAAGGAATTAATGAGAATATGTACATATAAATATATGGATGAGCGATGGCCAAACGGCATAGGCAAGATGCAGTAGATGGTATAGAGTACAGTATATACATATGAGATGAGTAATGTAGGGTATATAAACATTATATAAAGTGGCATTATTTAAAGTGGCTAGTGATACATTTATTACATCCCATTTGTAATTATTAAAGTGGCTAGAGATGATTCAGTATGTTGGCAGCAGCCAATCAATGTTATTGATGGCTGTTTAACAGTCTGATGGTCTTGGGATAGAAGCTGTTTTTCAGTCTCTTGGTCCCCGCTTTGATGCACCTGTACTGACCTCGCCTTCTGGATGATAGCGGGGTGAACAGGCAGTGGCTCGGGTGGTTGTTGTCCTTGATGATCTTTTTGGTTTTCCTATGACATCGGGTGGTGTAGGTGTCCTGGAGGGCAGGTAGTTTTCCTCTGGTGATGCTTTGTGCAGACCTCACTACCCTCTGGAGAGCCTTACGGTTGTGGGCGGAGCAGTTGCCGTGCCAGGCGGTGATACAGCCCGACAGGATGCTCTCGATTGTGCATCTGTAAAAGTTTGTGAGTGTTTTTGGTGACAAGCCGAATTTCTTCAGCCTCCTTCAAGTCTCACATAACCAGCATAGCTACCACAGCATTCTGCAGCGATACGCCATCTATCTGGTTTGTGGTTAGTGGGACTATCATTTGTTTTTCATCAGGACCCAACACACCACCAGACTGTGTAAGGGCTATTTGATATAGAAGGAGAGTGATAGAGTGCGGCATCAGATGATCTGGACTCCACAATCACCTGACCTCAATCCAATTGAGATGGTTTGGGATGAGTTGAACCGCAGAGTGAAGGAAAAGCAGACAACAAGTGCTCAGCATATGTGGGAACTCCTTCAAGACTGTAGGGAAAGCATTCCAGGTGAAGCTGGTTAAGAGAATGCCTAAAGTGTACAAATTTGTCATCAAGGCAAAGGGAGTCTCCTTTGAATAATCTCAAGTATAAAATATATTTGATTTGTTTAACAGTTTTTTGGTTACTACTTGATTCCATATGTGTTATTTCATAGTTCACTGTTATTCTACAATGTAGAAAATAGTAACAATTAAGAAAAACCCTTGAATGACTGGTACTGAATCTTAGCCGATAACTCGGCTAAGAGCAGACCAATAAAAGCAGACCAAGTATCCTAACTCCTGCTTTATGATGCTCAGATGTATAGAATAGAGTATGATTATTCCCTGAGCTATCTCTGCAATAAGCATATTGCTGCCTGGGGAATACAGCTGTTATTCACCCTCTCTAGGCAATGGGCTGCAGTTATTCACTACAGGAAGACTAAGTAATCCTGGCCATTCATTCTAAGGTCAACATTGCTAAAGGGCATATCGCAGGCACCAGTGGGAGGTAGGGGCCTCAATATCCTGCCTTGAAAGAAGGCCTAAGAAGGCTAGCAGTGTGGATTGAGGAGTGCTGATTAGAGAGCAGAGCCAATGAGATTTTAAGCACCACTAATGAAAGCAAGCCTTGATTTTGGGAAGATTTGGTCACCCTGACAGTCTGAAACTTAAATCACACCTTTGTATTTCTGGTTTCTGGTGCATTCTGTTCAGAAATGAGAAAGTGGTTGTGATTACATGCACACACACACACACACAAACACACACACTCACACAAATACACACACATACACGCACACACCCACAAACACACACACACACACAAATGCACACACACACATACACACAAATACACACACACAGACACACACACAGACACAAGCATTTTGCTACACTTGCATCTGCTAACCATGTGTATGTGACAAATACAATTTGATTTGATTTGACACACACAAACACACTCACACACACACACACACACACACACACACACACACACACACACACACACACACCCAGCCAGCCAGCCAGCCAGCCAGCCAGCCCGCAGCTTAGGGACCATGGTCTGGGTCAGATAACGAAACCTGACATTGGAGGTCTTTCACTTGTTTTTGATGAGTTTAACAGACATCTCAACTAGTGTGTGTTTGTATTTGTGAATGACGCATCCTGACAATACTGTGTAGCCACATTCAAAGTAGTACATTTACAGCTGAAGTGGGAAGTTTACACACACGTAGGTTGGAGTCATTAAACTGGTTTTTCAACCACTCCACAAATTTCTTGTTAACAAACTATAGTTTTGGCAAGTCGGTTAGGACATCTACTTTGTGCATGACACAAGTAATTTTTCAACAATTGTCTACAGACATATTATTTCACTTATAATTCACTGTATCACAATTCCAGTGGTTCAGAAGTTTACATACACTAAGTTGACTGTGCCTTTAACAGCTTGGAAAATACCAGAAAATGGAGCTTTAGAAACTTGCGATAGTCTAATTGACATAATTTGAGTCAATTGGAGGTGTACCTGTGGATGTATTTCAAGGCCTACCTTCAACTCAGTGGGAAAATCAAAAGAAGTCAGCCAAGACCTCCACAAGTCTGGTTCATCCTTGGGAGCAATTTCCAAATGCCTGAAGGTACCATGTTCATCTGTATAAACAATAGTACGCAAGTATAAACACCATTGGACCATGCAGCCGTCATAACGTTCAGGAAGGAGACGTTTTCTGTCTCCCAGAGATGAATGTACTTTGGTGCGAAATGTGCAAATCAATCCCAGAACAACAGCAAAGGACCTTGTGAAGATGCTGGAGGAAGCAGGTACAAAAGTATCTATATCCACAGTAAAACGAGTCCTATATTGACGAGTTCTACCGCTCAGCAAGGAAGAAGCCACTGCTCCAAAACCGCCATAAAAAAGCCAGACTAGGGTTTGCAACTGCACATGGGGACAATGATCGTACTTTTTGGAGAAATATCCTCTGGTCTGATGAAAAAAAATAGAACTGTTTGGCCATATTGACCATCGTTATGTTAGGAGGAAAAAGAGGGATGCTTGCAAGCCGAAGAACACCACTCCAACTGTGAAGCATGGTTGGTGGCAGCATCATGTTGTGGGGGTGCTTTGCTGCAGGAGGGACTGGTGCACTTCACAAAATAGATGGCATCATAAGGAGGAAAATTACGTGGATATATTGAAGCAACATCTCAAGACATCAGCCAGGAAGTCTTCCAAATGACAATCTTCCAAATGGACAATGATCCCAAGCCTACTTTCAAAGTTGTGGCAAAATGGCTAAAGGACAACAAAGTCAAGGTATTGGAGTGGCCATCACAAAGCCCTGACCTCAATCCTATAGAACATTTGTGGGCAGAACTGAATAAGTGTGTGCGAGCAAGGGGGCCTACAAACCTGACTCAGTTACACCAGCTCTGTCAGGAGGAATGGGCCAAAATTCACCCAACTTATTGTGGGAAGCTTGTGGAAGGCTACCTGAAACGTTTGACCCAAGTTAAACAATTTGAAGGCAATGCTACCAAATACTAATTAAGTGTATGTAAACTTCTGACCCCTGGGAATGTGATGAAAGAAATTCAAGCTGAAATAAATAATTCTCTCAACTATAATTCTGACATTTCACATTCTTAAAATGAAGTGCTGATCCTAATTGCCATAAGACAGGGAATTTTTACTAGGATGAAATGTCAAGAATTGTGAAAAACTGAGTTTAAATGTATTTGGCTAAGGTGTATGTAAACTTCTGACTTCAACTGTACATGTAATCAATTGTATCTCATTGGTCCTATTATCGATCAATGAAAGTGCTTCTATGCACGGGTTGTGAGTTGTCACGGGGCGTGTATAGATGCCTTTATGTTGGGTTATGTGCTGACTCTTGCGGTTCCCTCAGTCTTAGTATCCATTGTTACATAACATGGGTCATTATGGACGTCAGTCTGGTTTGACTGTGGGGGTATGAGGTAACAGTTCAGTCTGGATGGTTTGACTGTGGGGGTATGAGGTAACAGTTCAGTCTGGATAGTTTGACTGTGGGGGTATGAGGTAACAGCTCAGTCTGGATCGTTTGACTGTGGGGGTATGAGGTAACAGTTCAGTCTGGATAGTTTGACTGTGGGGGTATGAGGTAACAGTTCAGTCTGGATCGTTTGATTGTGGGGGTATGAGGTAACAGTTCAGTCTGGATAGTTTGACTGTGGGGGTATGAGGTAACAGCTCAGTCTGGATGGTTTGACTGTGGGGGTATGAGGTAACAGTTCAGTCTGGATGGTTTGACTGTGGGGGTATGAGGTAACAGTTCAGTCTGGATGGTTTGACTGTGGGGGTATGAGGTAACAGTTCAGTCTGGATGGTTTGACTGTGGGGGTATGAGGTAACAGTTCAGTCTGGATGGTTTGACTGTGGGGGTATGAGGTAACAGTTCAGTCTGGATGGTTTGACTGTGGGGGTATGAGGTAACAGTTCAGTCTGGATGGTTTGACTGTGGGGATATGAGGTAACAGTTCAGTCTGGATGGTTTGACTGTGGGGGTATGAGGTAGCAGTTCAGTCTGGATGGTTTGACTGTGGGGGTATGAGGTAACAGTTCAGTCTGTATGGTTTGACTGTGGGGGTATGAGGTAACAGTTCAGTCTGGATGGTTTGACTGTGGGGGTATGAGGTAGCAGTTCAGTCTGGATGGTTTGACTGTGGGGGTATGACTGTGGGGGTATTTGTGTTCCGCATTAATACATTGGGCACCGTGTGGTCACAACATGATTGTCAAGCATCAGTGCTGTGAAAAACACGACGTTTTGTCTTTTAAAACGCAGCTGTTCTGAAGATATATTCTCTGATTCGGGAAAGGGGGAGACCTCGTCAGTTGTACAAGGTAATGCATTCAACTGAAACGTTTCTTCTGCATTTAACCCGAGTGGTGCAGCGGTCTAAGGCACTACATCTCAGTGCAAGAGGCGTTACTACAGTCCCTGGTTCAAATTCAGGCTGTATCACATCAGGCCGTGATTGTCACATAGGGTGGTGCACGAGTGGTCCGGGTTTGGCCGGGCTAGGCCGTCATTGTAAATAAGAATTTGTTCTTAACTGACTTGCCTAGTTAAATAAAGCTTAAATACATTTCTTAAATCAAAATAAATAACCCAACCCCTCTGATTACTTTCCACTTGATTGTTAATCAAATCGTGTTTGTGACATGCGCTGAATACAACATGTATACCTTACTGTGAAATACCTACTGACAAGCCCATAACCAACCATGCAGTTGAAGAAAGTCTACTTTATCATCAGTGTATTTGGAAGCAGAAGAGAGAGAACACACATTTCTTCAACTATACCATACCAAGGCACATAATGAGTAATGGAATGACTGTATTCAAACTCCATCAACTTTGCCTCTGATTATCCAGAGAAACTGATCCAAGATCTGTACTTTTCGGTGGATAGCTTGTGTGTCCCTCCGCTCACTGTCTGAGTAGCAGAGGGACTGAGAGGAGAGTCCTGTCTGCTGGTTCAACGTGGACCTCCTTTCAGTTCAGCCACAGTCCCCTCCTACCTCCTCAGATATAGTGAGCATTTTGACTAGCCGCGGTGTCAACCAGAGCTGAATCTTTAACAGAGCACGCTGCTGGGTCTCTCTGCCTCAGCCCCCAGACACACACACACACACACACCATACACACACACACACCGACCAAACACATGGAGTACTGCCGCGCTGTGTTTCTCTGGATCTGCTGCAGCCTGTTACCAGGTGAGCTAACATGTGTGTGTGTTTGTGTGTGTTGTGTGTGTGTGTGTGTGTGTGTGTGTGTGTGTGTGTGTGTGTGTGTGTGTGTGTGTGTGTGTGTGTGTGTGTGTGTGTGTGTGTGTGTGTGTGTGTGTTTGTGTGTGTGTGTGTGTGTGTGTGTGTGTGTGTGTGTGTGTGTGTGTGTGTGTGTGTGTGCACATGTGCATGTGTACAATAAGTAGTAGTTATTACATTTAATTTATTCCAGCTCTCTCTGGAAGGCACATAAAACGCTTGTGGCAAAGCTTTTATAGGCGCTAAAGTTAGTTGAATGTTTGCATAAGAAGAGGCAGACAGTCTAGCTTTCAGTTCTCCAATATTTATATGGAAATGTAGACAGGAATATAATTCCACAGTGTCCTAAGTGAAGTGGCTTTCTGGAGAACTAGTAAATGAGTGTCTCTTCTCTCGTGCAGCGAATATCTTAAACTACTATAATATCAGTCTCATATCTTGACCTACTCTAATATCTAAGTTTCATATCTTAGCCTCATATCTTAATCTCATATCTAGAAATACTCTACCTTAGTATCATATCTCAAACGATAATATCTTATTCTCATATTTTAGTCTCATATATCTTAGTATCATATCTTGAACTACTCTCATACCTTAGTATCATATCTCGAACTATCATATCTTATTCCCATATTTTAGTCTCATATATCTTAGTATCATATCTTGAACTACTCTCATATCTTAGTATCATATCTGCATCACATCCGGCCGTGATTGGGAGTCCCATAGGGCGGCGCACAGTTGGCCCAGCGTCGTCCGGGTTTGGCCGGGGTAGGCCGTCATTTTAAATAAGAATTTGTCTTAGCTGACTTGCCTGGTTAAATAAAGGTTACATTTTTTAAAATCATATTTTACTCTTATATCTTAGTCTCATATTTTGAACTATTCTAATATCTTAGCATCATATCTTGACCTACTATAATATCTTAGTCTCATATCTTGAGCTCATACTGTGTGAGAGAGATGGGTGCTGAGTTGGCTTATTGAAGGGATGTGCTGGTTCCCTCAGGTTTGACAGAGGTGCTCTGTCTCTCATTGAAAGCAGGTGTGTCCTTTGAAATGAAAGGTGGTGCTATCTGTTTAGAAACTAAGCGCTCAGAGTTTCCAGCATCTGGAAATGTGTGGTGCGCAGCCAGAACTGGGGTCAATTACCAGTAAAATTACAATAGCAGCAACATTTTGAAGTGGAATAGAGAGAGAGAGAGAGAGAGAGAGAGAGAGAGAGAGAGAGAGAGAGAGAGAGAGAGAGAGAGAGAGAGAGAGAGAGAGAGAGAGAGAGAGATGTTTGAATTTCCTATGGCTATATGACCTGGATTGTATAACCTGATATGATATGGACTGCACTCCGCTGTCAATCTTCATCTATTTTAATTATATGGTAATATGAAATTGGACCAATGTCAAGAGAGATTGCTATGACAGGTGGCTTTCAAAGAGTGCACACGGCTCACAGTACTGGTAGCCATACATACTGTATATGTTTGTGTAATTGCTTCAGTCTATGGCAATGTACAGTATGTCACTGTTTAAGTGACATGGAAATGTCTGACGTTTCTTGTCCTCACTTCTTTCCAGTAATGTACTACTGACCTTAATCTAACAAGCAGTTGGATAGCACTAGGTTCCTATCAGGAATCAAGGTAAAAACCCAATTACAGACTGTGTGAAGTAACAGCGTTTATTGTAACAACAGGGGCAGGCAAACGACAGGTCAAGGCAGGCAGGGGTCGATCATCCAGAGCAGAGGCCAAGATACAGGACGGCAGGCAGGCTCAGGGTCAGGTCAGGCAGAGGTAGGTAATCCAGAGGTGGAGAAAGGTACTGGACAACAGGCAGACTCAGGGACAGGCAGAGTGGTCAGGCGGGCAGGAACAGGGTCAGGACAGGCAAGGGTCTAAAACCAGGAGGACGAGGAAAAAGAGAGACTAGGAAAAACAGGAGCTTAGACAAACGGCTGGTAGGCTTGATTGAACAAACAAGACGAACTGGCACAGACAGACAGAAAACACAGGTATAAATACCCAGAGAATAAGTGGGGAAGATGGGCGACACCTGGAGGGGGTGTTGACAAGCACAAGGACAGGTGAAGCAGGTCAGGGCATGACAGGTTTTTGTTTTTTACACCCTCTTGTTGAAGTAGACTAGCTATTATTAATCTTTGATTAGACGTTGTTAGACGACATGAGGCCTGAGGGTGGAGCAGTAGAGGAAATATTTACTGAGGTAGAGGAATTTGATGTTGGGTCCAAGTTTTGGACACATGCAGTCTTGCCGAGGGGAGGAAAGGTCAACCTTGAGAACACAGAAAGAGTCTGGAATGAGAGAGAGAGAAGCTGTTGGCCGGACTGGGAAAGAAGTCCTGACAATAAGACGGGAAAGGGCTGCATTCAAGATTTTATTTATCTTTTGTGGGAGTCTTTGCATCACTACATGTCCTGTTTGCACGAGGCTGATTAACATGGTCAGGATGGTGGTAGCGGGGATAGTGACATAGCAAAATGTCCTGTTTGCACGAGGCTGATTAACATGGTCAGGATGGTGGTAGCGGGGATAGTGACATAGCAAAATGTCCTGTTTGCACGAGACTGCTTAACATGGTCAGGATGGTGGTAGCGGGGATAGTGACATAGCAAAATGTCCTGTTTGAACGAGGCTGATTAACATGGTCAGGATGGTGGTAGCGGGGATAGTGACATAGCAAAATGTCCTGTTTGAACGAGGCTGATTAACATGGTCAGGATGGTGGTAGCGGGGATAGTGACATAGCTAAATGTCCTGTTTGAACGAGACTGCTTAACATGGTCAGGATGGTGGTAGCGGGGATAGTGACATAGCAAAATGTCCTGTTTGAACAAGGCTGATTAACATGGTCAGGATGGTGGTAGCGGGGATAGTGACATAGCAAAATGTCCTGTTTGAACGAGGCTGATTAACATGGTCAGGATGGTGGTAGCGGGGATAGTGACATAGCTAAATGTCCTGTTTGAACGAGACTGCCTTAACATGGTCAGGATGGTGGTAGCGGGGATAGTGACATAGCTAAATGTCCTGTTTGAACGAGACTGCTTAACACGGTCAGGATGGTGGTAGCGGGGATAGTGACATAGCAAAATGTCCTGTTTGAACGAGGCTGATTAACATGGTCAGGATGGTGGTAGCGGGGATAGTGACATAGCAAAATGTCCTGTTTGAACGAGGCTGATTAACATGGTCAAGATGGTGGTAGCGGGGATAGTGACATAGCAAAATGTCATGGCATACATGCTGATGACAACTCATTGAGTGAAAAACTGAGGGAGCTGTGCCAGCAAAGTTAGTGGGCTTCATGCCTTTAGTCAATAAGGACAAAGTCAGTGGACACTCATCCAGACAGAGCAACAAAAAGAAAGTACTTTTCTGAAGCAGACCAAAGGTCATTTGATGCTGTCATTTCCACAGAGGATGAGGGTTTGCTGTAGGGTTGGCTGGATCACTCTGTCATTTCCACAGAGGATAAGGGTTTGCTGAAGGGTTGGCTGGATCACTCTGTCATTTCCACAGAGGATGAGGGTTTGCTGTAGGGTTGTCTGGATCACTCTGTCATTTCCACAGAGGATGAGGTTTTGCTGAAGGGTTGGCTGGATCACTCTGTCATTTCCACAGAGGGTGAGGGTTTGCTGTAGGGTTGGCTGGATCACTCTGTCATTTCCACAGAGGATGAGGTTTTGCTGAAGGGTTGGCTGGATCACTCTGTCATTTCCACAGAGGGTGAGGGTTTGCTGTAGGGTTGGCTGGATCACTCTGTCATTTCCACAGAGGGTGAGGGTTTGCTGTAGGGTTGGCTGGATCACTCTGTCATTTCCACAGAGGATGAGGGTTTGCTGTAGGGTTGGCTGGATCACTCTGTCATTTCCACAGAGGATGAGGGTTTGCTGAAGAGTTGGCTGGATTATTCTGACATATTCACAGCTGTCCACTGCTGCTGTCTATATGTGATCTTGCAGCTCTAACTGGTTGCAGCACTGTGGCTTCCTTCATGTAGAATGTATTTAGAGATTGAAACATTGAGCCACATGAAGAGTGTACAGTCTGTTTGAGGTATGAACAGCCTACGGGCATTCAACGGTTTTCCAAAGCTGTCACACAAGCCTGGCCGTGATGTCAAGACAACACTTTACTTGTTAGGCCTGAATGTGAGAGGGCAGGTTTAGAGGGCCAGGTTGGACTTGTTACACTGCTCATTGAGTTTTATGGGCTCATTAAGCGAGCAGTGTCAAATCTCCCTCGGGCTGCACAAAAACACACAAAAACAGTTTAAAGTAAATAGTGGTGTTTGAAAATGGTTTCGCTTTTTAAAAAACCCGGTCGTTAGTAATTTCTTCGCTCACATACAGTCTGTATTCTTCACCTGTTAGATGCCTAATGCATCATGTTGGTCATAGTACAGTATGTTTGTCCCAATGCAACATGTTTATGCTCGTACAGAGCCCTCAGTAATGATTGGGACAGTGTGCATCATTTTCTCTTCTTTGGGCTCTAAACTAAACTTGGATTTGAAACAATGACTATGCTGTTAAATTGAAGACTGCAAGCTTTAATTTGAGGGTGTATTCATTCATGTTGGGTGAACTGTTTAGAAACATAGTACTTTTTGTACACAGTCAGACTGTGACAGTCCGTTCATTTTAAGGGAGCAAAAAAATTGGGACAAATACTCTTATATGTGTATTAAAGTCGTAAAAAGTGAAGAATTTGGTCCCATATTCACAGCACTCAATGACTACATCCAGCTGGTGACTCTACACATTTGTTGGATGAATTTGCTGTTTGTTTTGGTTGTGTTTCAGATTATGTTGTGCCAGAAATAAATGAATGGTAAATCATGTATTGTGTCATTGTATTGTACATGAGAATATAATATGTTTCTGAACAATTCTACAGTAATGTGGATGCTAACAGGATTACAGTTCATCCTGAATGAATCGTAAATAATGATGAGTGAGAAAGTTACAGACGTACAAATATCATACCTCCAGGTAATGCTAACATCTCACCATTACAATAACAGGAGGGAGGGGGTTATGTTATTTGTTCATCTGTAACTTTCTCACTATGTAGAAAACGTGCTGTACTTCTAAACGGTTCACCTGATATCGTGAAAAAACCCTCAAATTAAAGCTGACAGACTGCATCGTCATTGTTTGATTTCAAATCTAAACTTTTGAAGTGCTGTACAGCGTCAATGTCCCAATACTACATCCGTATGTCATTCAGCCAGTCCTTAGACCCTGACTGTTCCAGTTATGAATGTCCCGATGTCCCCACAGTGGCTTACAGCTGTGAAGGACAACTCCCCCCAGGCCTGCTCTGCAGACATGGCTTATACAGTACATGGCCCTGCGTCAAGCTCTGCCACGCAGGACTTAGTTAACCCTGGGAGGGCGTAGAGCTGGCCAAGAAGGCAGACAGCTTGCTTAGCAGTGCCCAACTCCCGTGTGCCAGATGCTCCATCCCATCATGTCACCAGCACCATCCATTGTGAAGCATCTTTCATCAGGGCTCTGATGAGCTTTCCAGAGAAAAGCCATCCAGCGCAAGAAGATCCAGAACAGGCCAACTAAAAGATGCTGAGTTGCACCTTTTACCTCATGTGAGGTGTACACCTCCAATCGCAGGGCTGCTCTTTCATGCGAGAGCTGCAATGTGAATTCCTTCATAAAGTTCAGAGAGCGTTTGACCATTTCATATTAGAATCTGGAACGTGGACTTCTCCACCACTTATGTGTGTACCAATGAAGATTGATTTTCAGAGAGGTGGTGGGGAGCTGCCGTCTCGCCATGTGGATTTGGTTAAAACTCAATCTGCTGATCCAGAGTCTTGGCCTGTGGGTAACAGTCATGCCCTGGAGCATTATGACTGTTACCCACACACAGACCAGCATGGCAGACGCTGTGAGGTGGCCATGTGTGTGGAGATGAAGTCTTTCACATCTTCCCTGAAAGCCCCCCTTATGTTTGACAAAATGTAGACAAGTTATTTTGTTCAGCACTGTGTAGCGCTGTATATGATGCATCCAAGTCCCAGGTCACATTATGGGCGTTGCATGGATCCTTTTAAAGGGCATCAGCATCACCTCTCATGAACTGAAACCTGACCATGACGCTGATTGTCCTTTGAGTAGCATGAAGCTCCATCAAGTCCTGTGTGAGGATCCATTTTAGCAGGCGTTGCACCCCTGGCTGTTCATAGTGCACCCGCGGGTCGTCTCTCCATCAGTAGGGCTGCGGTGGAGCTCCTGCAGCTTGGTGCTGGGCCAAAAGCAGTGGCTGGCCGGTCGGGCCCGTGGTTTATTTATCTGGGCAGAAGAGCCGGTACACAGGAAACCCGGCAAGACTCTGGCCTAGCTTTAGGAGCTGCTGATATTACTGGGAATATTAAATTGCTCTGCCACGTTAGGGGTTTGAAATGGAAACTGGATCCCCTCCCCATCTCACGCTTTCACCTCCACTCTTTCCGTCTCTCGCTCATTCTCTCTCTATGTTGTTCTTTTTGCTCTCTCTCTTTCTTGGTAGGAAGTACAGCATAGCTGCTCTGTGATGGTATCTGGGATAGTTTGCTTTATATAACGAGCCTCAGAGACATCAAAGCGCCGGCTAGTGGAGTCATTCGTGTTTATGTGTATTTAAGACGGCACGCCTGGACAAATTATGCAAACCCATATGGGAAAGATTCAAATACACCACCTGCTGTGAGGAATTATAGCTTTTCAGCACCATTTCCTCCACCATTTAGCAGCATTTTTTATTTCAGCTTAATTAATTTACTTGTTGACTCCCTCCGGATAATATTTTGGGGGGAGATCAAAGAACAGCTGAACATGTGAACCATTCATGCAACAGGAAATGAACAATGTGGAGAATATGTCTTTAGATTGAACGGCGTACTGTACATTGCAGTGATGGTAACCATGAATGGATGTTTTCTCCAACCACAACATATAGTTTATGGCTGTGTCATTCAATTTTGCAGGAAACAATGTGATGCCTTATCAACAACTGAACCATTTAGCAATAACATATGCTAGATATACGGTGCCTTCGGAAAGTATTCAGACCACTTGACTTTTTCCAATTTGTTTTAGGTTACAGCCTTATTCTAAAATGTATTACATTGTTTATTTTCCTCACCAATCCACACACAATATCCCATAGTGACAAAGCAAAAACGTTTTTTGCTAATATTATAAAAAAATGTCAAACTGAAATATCACATTTACTTAAAGTATTCAGACCTTTTACTCAGTACTTTGTTGAAGCACCTTTAGCAGGGATTAGAGCCTCGAGTCTTATTGGGTATGATGCTCGAAGCTTGGAACACCTGTAATTGGGGAGTTTCTCCCATTCTTCTCTGCAGATCCTCTCAAGCTCTGTCAGATTGGATGTGGAGCGTTGGGCCACTCAAGGTCATTCAGAGACTTGTCCCGAAGCCACTCCTGCGTTGTCTTGGCTGTGTGTTTAGGGTTGTTCTCCTGTTGGAAGGTGAACCTTCACCCCAGTCTGAGGTCCTGAACTCTCTGGAGCAGGTTTTCATCAAGGATCTCTCTGTACTTTGCTCTATTCATCATTGCCTTGATCCTGACTAGTGTCCTAGACCCTGCCGCTGAAAAACATCCCCATTGCATGATGCTGCCACCACCATGCTTCACCGTAGGGATGGTGGCAGGTTTCCTCCAGACGCTTGGCATTCAAGCCAAAGAGTTCGATCTTGGGTTTCATCAGACCAGAGGATCTTGTTTCTCATGGTCTGAAAGTCTTTAGGTGTCTTTTGGCAAACTCCAAGCAGGCTGTCATGTGCGTTTTAGTGAGGAGTGGCTTCCGTCTGCTCACTCTGATTGGTGGAGTGTTGCAGAGATGGTTGTCCTTCTGGAAGGTTCTCCCATCTCCACAGAGGAACTCCCTGACCAAGGCCCTTCCCCCCTATTGCTCAGTATGGTCAGGCTGCCAGCTCTAGCAACAGTCTTGGTGGTTCCTGTCACGTATACTCCCTCTCAGGCGCTCGAGGTCAACAGGCTGCTCATTATTACGAACACATCTCACCATCGTTACGCGCACCAGCGCCTCATCAGACTCACCTGGCCTCCATCACCTGCCTGATTACCTTCCCTATATATATATATATCACTCCCTTTGGTTCTTTCCCTAGGCATTATTGTTTCTGTTCCAGTGTTGATTTCTGTATTTATTAAATACGCTTCCCGACTCCCAGCGTACATGTTACAGTTCCAAACTTCTTCCATTTAAGAACGATGGAGGCCACTGTGTTCTTGGGGACCTTCAATGCTGCAGACATTTTTTGGTATCCTTCCCCAGATCTGTGTCTCGACATTTGGTATTTTATTATCCCCATTAGCTGTTGCAAAAGCAGCAACTACTCTTCCTGGGGTTCAACACAAAACATGAAACATAACACAGAATGACATAATACAGAACATCATTAGACAAGAACAGAACTACATACATTTTAAACAGGCACCACGTAGCCTACATATCAATGCATAGACACAAACTATCTAGGTCAAATAGGGGAGAGGCGTTGTGCCACAATCCTGTCTCGGAGCTCTACGGACAATTCCTTTGACCTCATGGTTTGGTTTTTGCTCTGACATACACTGTCAACTGTGGGACCTTATATACATCGCCTTGCAAAAGTATTCACCCCCCTTGGCATTTTTTCTATTTTTTTGAATTACAGCCTGTAATTGAAATGGATTTTTATTTGGATTTCATGTCATGGACATACACAAAACAGTCCAAATTGGTGAAGTGAAATGAAAAAAATAACTTTGTTAAAAATGACTTTTTAACAGAAAATTGTTGAGTGCATATGCATTCACTCCCTTTGCTATGAAGCCCCTAAATAAGATCTGGTGCAACCAATTACCTTCAGAAGTCACATATTTAGTTAAATAAAGTCTACCTGTGTGCAATCTAAGTGTCACATGATCTGTCACATGATCTCAGTATATATACACCTGTTCTGAAAGGCCCCAGAGTCTGCAACACCACTAAGCAAGGGGCACCACCAAGCAAGTGGCACCATGAAGCCCAAGGATCTCTCCAACCAGGTCAGGGACACAGTTGTGGAGAAGTACAGATCAGGGTTGGGTTATAAAAAAATATCAGAAACGGAGCACCATTAAATCCATGATCAAAAAATGGAAAGAATATGGCACCACAACAAACCTGTCAATAGAGGGCCTCCCACCAAAACTCACAGACCAGGCAAGGAGGGCATTAATCAGAGGCAACAAAGAGACCAAAGATAACCCTGAAGGAGCTGCAAAGCTCCACAGCGGAGATTGGAGTATCTGTACATAGGACCACTTTAAGCCGTACACTCCACAGAGCTGGGCTTTACGGAAGAGTGGTCAGAAAAAAGCTTAAAGAAAAAAATTATCAAACACATTTGGTGTTCGCCAAAAGGCATGTGGGAGAAGGTACTCAGGTTAGATGAGACTAAAATTGAGCTTTTGGGCCATCAAGGCAAACACTATGTCTGGCGCAAACCCAATACCTCTCATCCCCCCGAGAACAGCATCCCACAGTGAAGCATGGTGGTGGCAGCATCATGCTGTCTTTCATTGGCAGAGTCTGGGAAACTGGTCAGAACTTGAAGGAATGATGGATGGAGCTAAATACAGGGACATATTTGAGGGAAACCTTATTCAGTCTTCAAGAGATTTGAGACTGGGACGGAGCCTCACCTTCTAGCAGGACAATGATCATAAGCATACTGCTAAAGCAACACTTGAGTGGTTTAAGGGGAAACTTTTAAATGTCTTGGAATGGCCTAGTCAAAGCCCGGACCTCAATCGAATCTGTGGTATGACTTAAAGATTGCTGTACACCAGCGGAACCCATCCAACTTGAAGGAGCTGGAGCAGTTTTGCCTTAAAGAATGGGCAAAAATCCCAGTGGCTAGATGTGCCAAGCTTATAAAGACATACCCCAAGAGACTTGCAGTTGTAATTGCTGAAAAAGGTGTCTCTACAAAGTGTTGACTTTGGGGTGGTGAATAGTTATGCATGCTCAAGTTTTAATTTTTTTGGTCTTATTTCTTGCGTGTTTCACAATAAAAATATTTTGCATCTTCAAAGTGGTAGGTAGTATGTTATGTAAATCAAATGAACAAACTGCCCAAAAACCTATTTTAATTCCAGATTGTAAGGCAACAAAATAGGAAAAATGCCAAGGGGGGTGAATACTTTCACAAGCCACTGTAGAAAGGTGTGTGCCTTTCCAAATCATGTCCAATAAATTGAATTTACCACAGGTGGACTCCAATCAAGTTGAAGAAATATCTCAAGGATGATGAATGGAAGCAGGATGCACATGAGCTCAATTTGAGTCTCATAGCAAAAGGTCTGAATACTTAAAACATTTGCAAACATTTCTAAAAACATATTTTTGCTTTGTCATTATGGGGTTATGTGTGTAGATTGCTGAGGAAATGGTTTTATCTAACACATTTTAGAATAGGACTCTAACGTAACAAAATGTGGGAAAAACGAAGGGATCTGAATACTTCCCAAAAGGCAAATTGTATAATTTCTCTTGACAGAGCAGCAACATCTGTTGGCAGAACATACTAGTGAGATATACATATTTTGGAGGATTATAAAGATCTTTTTTCTGCAGTTGCAGTGCTCTCATTAGATTTAAAATCTTCAGCTGCCTTGAAAGCAGAGGTAATCTCCTTTAAAACTGTCAACGTGAAAAATCAAACTCTTCTAAAGAATGAACCATGACAGTACTTTATTTAAAAGGAAATGGTTATTGTCCTGACTTTGACTTTGATACTCTTCTTTCATGATATTGAATCCCAACTGTTAACTGCATCTCACAAGTGACTGATGTTTTTTTCAAATGTATAGCCTACTTTCTATGAAAAATATATATCTATAATAATTTTAACTACTAGGACCAGGACGATATCAGTATCGCGAAACTCGTTAGTATCATAACAAAGAAACAAAACACAATGCGGATTTAAGTTCTTTAGGAAAACAGCATTAATGTTGGAAACAGACATCATTAGTTTGTCTTCCAGAGTCACAGTTATTTATTTTCTATCTATCGCTCACAATATTTTACATACAGCAGGTTTTTAAAGGACTGAAAGAGTTTGGTCTGCTTTGTGTTTACATTTTTGTCATGGATAAAATGGTATTGTGATAATGGTATTGTCCCGGCCCTACTAACTATCCCGACCAACAGTTGAATAACGAGTTCCAATGCATTTCACACGTTTGTCCAATACACACTTTTCTCTGTCAAGTCCATTTGTCCATCAAATGGAAATAAACATGTATTTGGCCATTTTCTGCTTCTAACTATTTATTTAATATATCAGCTCTCTATACTGCTCTAATCTTGGTAAAAATGATTAGCAATACACAACAGAACCATACCTGAACTGCCGCTTGCATACTCTCTGAACCATTGGTTTGCCTCTCAGTGCTGAAGCTAACCCAACTCTGACATTCTAGTTATTTGTTAGTGCGCCTCATAAACTTTGTTGGTGCTTTTACGTTGTGATCTCAGTAACAAAATACATTTCCCATGGAGAAAAAGGATCACTTGACTTGACTTGGCCCTCAGAGCCTAACAGATTGTACAGCTGTATAGAGAGGATTGAGAGTGGGGTTTAGGGTATTCAAAATAGGCCCTACTGTGTTGACGTAAGAGACGGGGGGGCTTGTCCTGGGTCTGTTTTTGTGTGCTCTATGAAATCCATCTCTTCAACTCACTGGGCTGGGTTCTGACTGCTCACTGGGATGGGTTCTGACTGCTCACTGGGATGGGTTCTGACTCCTTACAGGGTTGGGTTCTGACCACTCACAGGGTTGGGTTCTGACTCCTTACAGGGTTGGGTTCTGACTCCTTACAGGGTTGGGTTCTGACCACTCACAGGGTTGGGTTCTGACTCCTTACAGGGTTGGGTTCTGACTCCTTACAGGGTTGGGTTCTGACCACTCACAGGGATGGGTTCTGACTCCTTACAGGGTTGGGTTCTGACCGCTCACAGGGATGGGTTCTGACTCCTTACAGGGTTGGGTTCTGACTCCTTACAGGGTTGGGTTCTGACCACTCACAGGGTTGGCTTCTGACTCCTTACAGGGTTGGGTTCTGACTCCTTACAGGGTTGGGTTCTGACCACTCACAGGGATGGGTTCTGACTCCTTACAGGGTTGGGTTCTGACCGCTCACAGGGATGGGTTCTGACTCCTTACAGGGTTGGGTTCTGACTCCTTACAGGGTTGGGTTCTGACTCCTTACAGGGTTGGGTTCTGACTCCTTACAGGGTTGGGTTCTGACCACTCACAGGGATGGGTTCTGACTCCTTACAGGGTTGGGTTCTGACCGCTCACAGGGATGGATTCTGACTCCTTACAGGGTTGGGTTCTGACTCCTTACAGGGTTGGGTTCTGACCACTCACAGGGTTGGGTTCTGACTCCTTACAGGGTTGGGTTCTGACCACTCACAGGGATGGGTTCTGACTCCTTACAGGGTTGGGTTCTGACTCCTTACAGGGTTGGGTTCTGACCACTCACAGGGTTGGGTTCTGACTCCTTACAGGGTTGGGTTCTGACCACTCACAGGGATGGGTTCTGACTCCTTACAGGGTTGGGTTCTGACCGCTCACAGGGATGGGTTCTGACTCCTTACAGGGTTGGGTTCTGACTCCTTACAGGGTTGGGTTCTGACCACTCACAGGGTTGGGTTCTGACTCCTTACAGGGTTGGGTTCTGACCACTCACAGGGATGGGTTCTGACTCCTTACAGGGTTGGGTTCTGACCGCTCACAGGGATGGGTTCTGACCACTCACAGGGATGGGTTCTGACTCCTTACAGGGTTAGGTTCTGACCGCTCACAGGGATGGGTTCTGACCACTCACAGGGATGGGTTCTGACTCCTTACAGGGTTGGGTTCTGACCACTCACAGGGATGGGTTCTGACTCCTTACAGGGATGGGTTCTGACCACTCACAGGGATGGGTTCTGACTCCTTACAGGGTTAGGTTCTGACCGCTCACAGGGATGGGTTCTGACCACTCACAGGGATGGGTTCTGACTGTGAATGTTTTTTAATGTTTTTTAATAATCCTCTAACTGTATGTCATTAAGCGTGATGACTTTTAAAGCTGCCTCTTTCTTTCTCTTGGTACTTCTCCATTTCTCTCTCTATTTCCTGCTCTACTTTACTGTTATATCACTGTCATCACAAGCTGGCTCATTGCCCTTGACGTCAGACAAGAAAAATTGCAATGAAATGTAAATCCCAACATGAACCCTGACCTTACAGTAGCCAAGACGTCTGTCTTCCACTGTATATAATATAGAGACAAAGTGGTGTGAGACCTGAGACCGGTGAAACGAAGACACTGTATACAGCTGGAGTTGAAGGAGAAGATAGATGAATGAAGAGCCAGATTGAAAGGAAGTTATGTTGACGAAGATTATGTTTTCCATCCTGCTCTCTCCTCTCTGTCAAGAAGAAGATCTACTCATGTCTTCCATCTCCTCAACTATTTTTTTTTGCTGCTTGCTTCCTCCGTTGGAAATAAAACATCCACATGATTCTGTTTTCATTAATAAGCCATTTTGGGTAACTTGGTGACAGCGAGAAAAGCCGAAGTATCGTCTCTGATACGCATTTTAATTGAATCCAGAAGCGTATTGCGTTTTCCCATAATGCTCTTAGTGTCCAGAGGAAGTGAGGAGAAGTAATCTACACCATCACAAATCCGGTCTGTCTTTTGATCAGTCCCCATAGTTGTGTTTGCGGTCCTTTCCATTTTGTTCTCTGAGATGAATTTGTCTTGTCTGGTTCCCACATGGTCTAATCAGGGTTTCACCACAGTGCTTAAACTCTCTGCTCAACTTCTACCAGAAATAAACATCTGGGAAGGCATGTGGGTTGCAATTATTGACCTTTCTCAGCTCAGCACCTGCGCTAGATTTCTAAATCTGATATCACGTACAGAAAACAATTAAGAGGGTCGAATTTGACTGGGAAGGTAATTCCCTAAACTGATGTGAGCATCGTACAGTCAATGGTCAGTCATCATCTGATGAAGAGTGATCTGCCAATCAGAGGGCTCTTGCCTGGCATCAGTATTCTAGATGCCATCTCCAGCCTTTATGCCGTTAAGCAAGGCACTCAGTGTGTTTGTCTCAGGTGTTGGTAGAAAACAAATAGATGAATTTCCGTTTCCTCAGAATAGGACAATAAGGTAGGCTTCTGTTCTTCTTGCCGTAAAGTCTTGTCTTAGCCAAGTACAATGGCAATAACCTTAAATAATGTTATTCAGTGTAGATCAGTGCTATTCTGACTTTAGTGTTCATTCAGTGCTACATAATGTTGGCATCTAGTAAAAGGAAATATATTTTGGTATTTGTTTCATTAGTCCATTGTTGATATAGTTCCAAAATGTTTTACTTTTCAAGACATACTGGATATCTCAAAGTACAGAAATACAGCAGGTATGATGCATTTTGAACACAGAATATACTTTTTTCTGTGGAGTTTTCCTTTAATGCACTTTGTATACAGTATGTCCATTTAAATGAGCAGGATGGAAATATCCATGTAAGCTGCTACATGGTTTCAGCATCCAGTCTTCAAATCAAATGTATTTATAAAGCCCTTCGTACATCAGCTGATATCTCAAAGTGCTGTACAGAAACCCAGCCTAAAACCCCAAACAGCAAGCAATGCAGGTGTAGAAGCATGGTGGCTAGGAAAAACTCCCTAGAAAGGCCAAAACCTAGGAAGAAACCTAGAGAGGAACCAGGCTATGAGGGGTGGCCAGTCCTCTTCTGGCTGTGCCGGGTGGAGATTATAACAGAACATGGCCAAGATGTTCAAATGTTCATAAATGACCAGCATGGTCAAATAATAATAATCATACTAGTTGTCGAGGGTGCGGCAAGTCAACATCTCAGGAGTAAATGTCAGTTGGCTTTTCATAGCCGATCATTAAAGTATCTCTACCACTCCTGCTGTCTCTAGAGAGTTGAAAACAGCAGGTCAGAAGATCTCTGCCACGGCACAACCCAAGGGGGGGGGGGGGTGCCAACCCAGACAGGAAGACCACGTCAGTGACTCAACCCACTCAAGTGATGCACCCCTCCTAGGGATGGCATGAAAGAGCACCAGTAAGCCAGTGACTCAGCCCCTGTAATAAGGTTAGAGGCAGAGAATCCCATTGGAGAGAGGGGAACCGGCCAGGCAGAGACAGCAAGGGCGGTTCGTTGCTCCAGAGCCTTTCCATTCACCTTCACACTCCTGGGCCAGACTACACTCAATCATATGACCCACTGAAGAGATGAGTCTTCAGTAAAGACTTAAAGGTTGAGACCGAGTCTGCGTCTCTCACATGGGTGGGCAGACCATTCCATAAAAATGTTGTTCTATAGGAGAAAGCCCTGCCTCCAGCTGTTTGCTTAGAAATTCTAGGGACAATTAGGAGGCCTGCGTCTTGTGACCATAGCGTACGTGTAGGTATGTACGGCAGGACCAAATCAGAAAGATAGGTAGGAGCAAGCCCATGTAATGCTTTGTAGGTTAGCAGTAAAACCTTGAAATCAGCCCTTGGCTTAACAGGAAGCCAGTGTAGGGAGGCTAGCACTGGAGTAATATGATCAAATTATTTGGTTCTAGTCAGGATTCTAGCAGCCGTATTTAGCACTAACTGAAGTTTATTTAGTGCTTTATCCGGGTAGCCGGAAAGTAGAGCATTACAGTAGTCTAACCTAGAATTAACAAAAGCATGGATTAATTTTTCTGCATCATTTTTGGACAGAAAGTTTCTGATTTTTGCAATGTTACGTAGATGGAAAAAGCTGTCCTTGAAACAGTCTTGATATGTTTGTCAAAAGAGAGATCAGGGTCCAGAGTAGCGCCGAGGTCCTTCACAGTTTTATTTGAGACGACTGTACAACCATCAAGATTAATTGTCGGATTCAACAGAAGATCTCTTTGTTTCTTGGGACCTAGAACAAGCATCTCTGTTTTGTTTAAAAGTTTAAAAGTAGAAAGTTTGCAGCCATCCACTTCCTTATGTCTGAAACACAGGCTTCTACCGAGGGCAATTTTGGGGCTTCACCATGTTTCATTGAAATGTACAGCTGTGTGTTATCCGCATAGCAGTGAAAGTTAACATTATGTTTTCGAATGACATCCCCAAGAGGTAAAATATACAGTGAAAGCAATAGTGGTCCTAAAACGGAACCTTGAGGACACTGTTGATTTGTCAAAGGACAGAGGACAAACCATTCACAGAGACAAACTGATATCTTTCTGACAGATAAGATCTAAACCAGGCCAGAACTTGTCCGTGTAGACCAATTTGGGTTTCCGATCTCTCCAAAAGAATGTGGTGATCGATGGTATCAAAAGCAGCACTAAGGTCTAGGAGCACGAGGACAGATGTTAGAGACTCGGTCTGATGCCATTAAAAGGTAATTTACCACCTTCGCAAGTGCAGTCTCAGTGCTATGATGGGGTCTATAAAACCAGACTGAAGCATTTCGTATACAATGTTTGTCTTTGGGAAGGCAATGACAGCTTTTTCAAACATTTTTGAGAGGAATGGAAGATTCGATATAGGCCGATAGTTTTTTAAATTTTCTGGGTCAAGGTTTGGCCTTTTCAAGAGAGGCTTTATTACTGCCACTTTTAGTGAGTTTGGTACACATCCGGTGGATAGAGACCAATTTATTATGTTCAACATAGGAGGGCCAAGCACAGGAAGCAGCTCTTTCAGTAGTCTTCTGCACTATAACATGAATGATCAACTTCAATATGACTACTACCACTTATCCTCACACAAATCTTCAGCCATCCATCCACCCCTTTCAATATGACTACTACCGCTTCTCCTCACACAAACCTTCAGCCATCCATCCACCCCTTTCAATATGACTACTACCGCTTACAAAACCTTCAGCCATCCATCCAACCCTTTCAATATGACTACTACCGCTTACAAAACCTTCAGCCATCCATCCACCCCTTTCAATATGACTACTACCGCTTACAAAACCTTCAGCCATCCATCCACCCCTTTCAATATGACTACTACCGCTTACAAAACCTTCAGCCATCCATCCACCCCTTTCAATATGACTACTACAGCTTACAAAACCTTCAGCCATCCATCCACCCCTTTCAATATGACTACTACCGCTTACAAAACCTTCAGCCATCCAGCCACCCCTTTCAATATGACTACTACCGCTTATCCTCACACAAACCTTCAGCCATCCATCCACCCCTTTCAATATGACTACTACCTCTCCTCCCCACACAAACCTTCAGCCATCCATCCACCCCTTTCAATATGACTACTAACGTTTATCCTCACACAAAACCTTCAGCCATCCAGCCACCCCTTTCAATATGACTACTACCACTTATCCTCACACAAACCTTCAGCCATCCATCCACCCCTTTCAATATGACTACTACCTCTCCTCCCCACACAAACCTTCAGCCATCCATCCACCCCTTTCAATATGACTACTACCTCTCCTCCCCACACAAACCTTCAGCCATCCATCCACCCCTTTCAATATGACTACTACCGCTTATCCTCACACAAACTTTCAGCCATCCATCCACCCCTTTCAATATGACTACTAACGCTTATCCTCACACAAAACCTTCAGCCATCCATCCACCCCTTTCAATATGACTACTACCGCGTACAAAACCTTCAGCCATCCATCCATCCACCCCTTTCAATATGACTACTACCGCTTACAAAACCTTCAGCCATCCATCCACCCCTTTCAATATGACTACTACCGCTTACAAAACCTTCAGCCATCCATCCACCCCTTTCAATATGACTACTACCGCTTACAAAACCTTCAGCCATCCATCCACCCCTTTCAATATGACTACTACCGCTTACAAAACCTTCAGCCATCCATCCACCCCTTTCAATATGACTACTACCGCTTACAAAACCTTCAGCCATCCATCCACCCCTTTCAATATGACTACTACCGCTTACAAAACCTTCAGCCATCCATCCACCCCTTTCAATATGACTACTACAGCTTACAAAACCTTCAGCCATCCATCCACCCCTTTCAATATGACTACTACCGCTTACAAAACCTTCAGCCATCCAGCCACCCCTTTCAATATGACTACTACCGCTTATCCTCACACAAACCTTCAGCCATCCATCCACCCCTTTCAATATGACTACTACCTCTCCTCCCCACACAAACCTTCAGCCATCCATCCACCCCTTTCAATATGACTACTAACGCTTATCCTCACACAAAACCTTCAGCCATCCAGCCACCCCTTTCAATATGACTACTACCGCTTATCCTCACACAAACCTTCAGCCATCCATCCACCCCTTTCAATATGACTACTACCTCTCCTCCCCACACAAACCTTCAGCCATCCATCCACCCCTTTCAATATGACTACTACCTCTCCTCCCCACACAAACTTTCAGCCATCCATCCACCCCTTTCAATATGACTACTACCGCTTATCCTCACACAAACTTTCAGCCATCCATCCACCCCTTTCAATATGACTACTAACGCTTATCCTCACACAAAACCTTCAGCCATCCATCCACCCCTTTCAATATGACTACTACCGCGTACAAAACCTTCAGCCATCCATCCATCCACCCCTTTCAATATGACTACTACCGCTTACAAAACCTTCAGCCATCCATCCACCCCTTTCAATATGACGACTACCGCTTACAAAACCTTCAGCCATCCATCCACCCCTTTCAATATGACTACTACCGCTTACAAAACCTTCAGCCATCCATCCACCCCTTTCAATATGACTACTACCGCTTACAAAACCTTCAGCCATCCAGCCACCCCTTTCAATATGACTACTACCGCTTATCCTCACACAAACCTTCAGCCATCCATCCACCCCTTTCAATATGACTACTACCTCTCCTCCCCACACAAACCTTCAGCCATCCATCCACCCCTTTCAATATGGCTACTAACGCTTATCCTCACACAAAACCTTCAGCCATCCAGCCATCCCTTTCAATATGACTACTACCGCTTATCCTCACACAAACCTTCAGCCATCCATCCACCCCTTTCAATATGACTACTACCTCTCCTCCCCACACAAACCTTCAGCCATCCATCCACCCCTTTCAATATGACTACTACCGCGTACAAAACCTTCAGCCATCCGTCCATCCACCCCTTTCAATATGACTACTACCACTTATAAAACCTTCAGCCATCCATCCACCCCTTTCAATATGACTACTACCGCTTACAAAACCTTCAGCCATCCTTTCACCCCTTTCAATATGACTACTACCGCTTACAAAACATTCAGCCACCCATCCACCCCTTTCAATATGACTACTACCGCTTATCCTCACACAAACCTTCAGCCATTCATCCACCCCTTTCAATATGACTACTACTGCATACAAAACCTTCAGCCATCCATCCATCCACCCCTTTCAATATGACTACTACCGCTTATCCTCACACAAACCTTCAGCCATCCATCCACCCCTTTCAATATGACTACTACCGCTAAAAACCCTTCAGCCATCCATCCACCCCTTTCAATATGACTACTACCGCTTACAAAACCTTCAGTCATCCATCCACCCCTTTCAATATGACTACTACCGCTTACAAAACCTTCAGCCATCCATCCACCCCTTTCAATATGACTACTAACGCTTATCCTCACACAAAACCTTCAGCCATCCAGCCACCCCTTTCAATATGACTACTACCGCTTATCCTCACACAAACCTTCAGCCATCCATCCACCCCTTTCAATATGACTACTACCTCTCCTCCCCACACAAACCTTCAGCCATCCATCCACCCCTTTCAATATGACTACTACCGCGTACAAAACCTTCAGCCATCCATCCATCCACCCCTTTCAATATGACTACTACCACTTATAAAACCTTCAGCCATCAATCCAACCCTTTCAATATGACTACTACCGCTTACAAAACCTTCAGCCATCCTTCCACCCCTTTCAATATGACTACTACCGCTTACAAAACCTTCAGCCACCCATCCACCCCTTTCAATATGACTACTACCGCTTATCCTCACACAAACCTTCAGCCATCCATCCACCCCTTTCAATATGACTACTACTGCGTACAAAACCTTCAGCCATCCATCCATCCACCCCTTTCAATATGACTACTACCGCTTATCCTCACACAAACCTTCAGCCATCCATCCACCCCTTTCAATATGACTACTACCGCTTACAAAACCTTCAGCCATCCATCCACCCCTTTCAATATGACTACTACCGCTATATCCTCACACAAACCTTCAGCCATCCATCCACCCCTTTCAATATGACTACTACTGCGTACAAAACCTTCAGCCATCCATCCATCCACCCCTTTCAATATGACTACTACCGCTTATCCTCACACAAACCTTCAGCCATCCATCCACCCCTTTCAATATGACTACTACTGCTTACAAAACCTTCAGCCATCCATCCACCCCTTTCAATATGACTACTACCGCTATATCCTCACACAAACCTTCAGCCATCCATCCACCCCTTTCAATATGACTACTACTGCGTACAAAACCTTCAGCCATCCATCCATCCATCCACCCCTTTCAATATGACTACTACCGCTTATCCTCACACAAACCTTCAGCCATCCATCCACCCCTTTCAATATGACTACTACCGCTTACAAAACCTTCAGCCATCCATCCACCCCTTTCAATATGACTACTACCGCTTACAAAACTTTCAGCCATCCATCCACCCCTTCCACCCACCCTCACACAGACTGAGCAATGTCAATCAAACTCAGTGACAGACAGCTCTACTGTTTACCTACAGCCCCTACAGTGTAAAATATCTGCTTGCCTTTTGGGACAAGGCTCTGTTTACAGTGAGCTGGGAGATCAGGGAGAGAGGGGTAAGGCCAGGGCTCTTCACAGGCATGAGGGGAATGGAAACAATTATCATTCTGAGATGACATCACGGGACCTCCATGGCTATGTTTGTTTCTGTACGAGATACTTAAGGTACTGGAGTCCAGGTGTCATGGCCTAGAGATATTCCAAGGGAAAATACTATAGTTTTCTTGGATCAGACGCATCAGCGGTAGTCTGTTTTCAATAGCACCTTAGAGGCTGCTGCCTATATACATAGACTTGGAATCACTGGCCACTTTAACAATGGAACACTAGTCACTTTAATCATATTTACATATTTTGCATTACTCATCTCATTTGTATATAATGTATTATATTCTATTCTACTGTATTTTAGTCTATGCTGCTCCAACATTTCAAGTCCAAATATTTATATATATTTATTATTTTATTTTAATTTTATTTTATTTCACCTTTATTTAACCAGGTAGGCTAGTTGAGAACAAGTTCTCATTTGCAACTGTGACCTGGCCGAGATAAAGCATAGCAATCAACACATACAACAACACAGAGTTACACATGGAATAAACAAAACATACAGTCAATAATACAGTAGAACAAAAGAAAACAAAAAGTCTATATACAGTGAGTGCAAATGAGGTAAGGTTAATTCCATTCCTTTACTTTAGATTTGTGTGTATTGTTGTGAAATTGTTAGATATTACTCATAAGATATTATTGCACAAGCATTTCGCTACACCCGCAATAACATTTGCTAAACATGTGTATGTGACCAATACAAGTTGATTTGATTTGAATATCGAGACAAGACAAACACCCTCTCTGGCATGCTATCTGTATCCTTCTCGCACAAGGTGGCTACAAAGTCAACATCAAAATGGCCGCCTTCCGGCTAATAACAGCTGTGATGCTCTTGGTACCGCTGGGTGAAAGTCTCAAACCCACACATGTCCTGTTTCTGATGAAACTCTCATCTATCGCTTTGAGTTTGTGTTACTTGGCTGGTGTTAATGTTCTAACCAGCATGAAATCTTTCTGTTGCACTTCAGGTCACAGGCAAAACACGAGCGTTTTTTGGGAAGTGTCTGTCGCAGCCAGTAAATATAACGTGCTGTCCAAGCATGCTATTAATGGCATGTGTTTGCCTTGCTGTGTCTGTTTCCAGGGCTCCATGATGGTTTCAACATCCACACCAAGAACCACAGGATCATCAAGGGCCCCAAGCAGGCCCAGTTTGGATACACTGTGCAGCAGCACGTTGCCGGGGGACAAAAGTGGTAAGACAAATATTTACATTTTATACAACGGGTGGGTCAAATCCTGAATGCTGATTGGTTAAAACTGCATTTCAGCCAATGACTATTCCACAAGTTAACACCGGATAAATCTATGACGTTAAAATGCCTATTTACTCTGTTCCATCTGACTGCACAATCCACTGTCTCATCAGCCCCGCCAAGCAATTTATAAACTTGATCTCCACCATAAAAGCATCTAGCATCTTTTATTTACACGGTGATGTGAAACGCTAAGACAAACGTAGCTAAATAAACAAACACAACTCTTGGGTTGCTGACTCTCCAGGTCCATATAGTACTGTCTCAGAATGTAAAAGACTGGATTTCAAACAATCCCCAACGTGACTACTGAGAGAATCTGTTTGGTTTCATTGTTTGAACTATTCCCGAGGTAACAACCTCCTCACGTTGCAGACAGCGATGGTTAAAGTCAGGTAAAAGATGAAGTAGTTTTACTGTTCAACGTCTCCAAGTGCTGACACACACAGCATTGTTACTGTCTGTCTCGGGACTCTGGAGCCAGACAGGGAGATGTATCCGTTTCACTGCCAGGAAAGATAGCGAGCCATTTCTCCTGTAGTGTGGATTTGACTGTCATGATTTGTGCCTTGCAACACAAATTAAGCTCCCGAGCCGGACTTTTCACATTCATCATATTACCTCATAGCAGACCCTGACTGGTTATAAACACTGTTATTAGGCCAACTGGCACTGCGGTGGTGGGGATTCATCGCTGGCATACTTTGTACGGCTGCTGGCCAGGGCTACACTGGAGCGATGCCCAGGACCAGCTGTGTGAGCTGCTGTGCGCGCGCACACACACACACACACACACACACACACACACACACACACACACACACACACACACACACACACACACACACACACATTTATCCACATTCTTTCATTCAATTTAGACTTGGGAAACCAGGTATGTGCTCTTGTATGTCATAATTTTATTACCAATGTGCAAATACACCGAGTCAGTGGGAAACAGAACACACAAGATGTACAACATGGCTAAATAAACAAAACAAAACAAAATATATATATTGGCTTCAAATAAGGCATAAATTAAGCTTTTGGGTCTTCTAATAGTTCTAATTCAATAATTAATTTCAGGAGTCTTTTTGCCCTTTATACATTTCAATGTATCTAAGTAATTTATACATTATTGTTGAAAAACAATATGCAATAGGCTGTGTTTTTATGCATTTACTTTTGTACCAAAAATAAGTAGAAGATTCAATAGAAAATTATATGTTCTTATCTTCCATTATTATACTGAAAGTTACGTTACATCTATTAGACTGGGTTATTGGAAAGAGTTTTGTTTAGACTGGGTTGTTGGAATGAGTTTTGTTTAGACTGGGTTGTTGGAAAGAGTTTTGTTTAGACTGGGTTATTGGAAAGAGTTTTGTTTAGACTGGGTTATTGGAAAGAGTTTTGTTTAGACTGGGTTATTGGAAAGAGTTTTGTTTAGACTGGGTTGTTGGAAAGAGATTTGTTTAGACTGGGTTATTGGAAAGAGTTTTGTTTAGACTGGGTTGTTGGAAAGAGTTTTGTTTAGACTGGGTTATTGGAAAGAGTTTTGTTTAGACTGGGTTATTGGAAAGAGATTTGTTTAGACTGGGTTATTGGAAAGAGTTTTGTTTAGACTGGGTTATTGGAAAGAGTTTTGTTTAGACTGGGTTATTGGAAAGAGTTTTGTTTAGACTGGGTTATTGGAAAGAGATTTGTTTAGACTGGGTTATTGGAAAGAGTTTTGTTTAGACTGGGTTATTGGAAAGAGTTTTGTTTAGACTGGGTTATTGGAAAGAGTTTTGTTTAGACTGGGTTGTTGGAAAGAGTTTTGTTTAGACTGGGTTATTGGAAAGAGATTTGTTTAGACTGGGTTATTGGAAAGAGTTTTGTTTAGACTGGGTTATTGGAAAGAGTTTTGTTTAGACTGGGTTGTTGGAAAGAGATTTGTTTAGACTGGGTTATTGGAAAGAGTTTTGTTTAGACTGGGTTATTGGAAAGAGATTTGTTTAGACTGGGTTGTTGGAAAGAGTTTTGTTTAGACTGGTTTTATTGGAAAGAGTTTTGATTAGACTGGGTTGTTGGAAAGAGTTTTGTTTCTACCCAGACATGTCTTTTACACCAGCTGTATTTCTGTATTTTTAGTGATATATCTTAAACACTTGATTGCTGACATTCATGTATTGTCTTTGGGGGGGGGGTTGCTGTAAACATAAATTAAAACCAAATAGTCTGTTATTTCAATTTCTACAAGATGAGCTACAAGATGAAGAAGAGTGATTGCAGTTGAACTATATAGTATAGTAGAGCGTGTGTGTCACTGGATTGGACTCAGAGTGGACTCAGAGTGGTTTAATCAGATGCTCTGATAGAGAATGAAATGGCAGGCCAACCATGTTAGACAAGCATCACAATATAAAGTACACATTCTTAGTCGACCTGATCGACATGCTAACTTAGCCTTATGCTTGGGACACTGTCAGGCACAAAACCCCGTGTATTTATGGCTTGGAACGCTGCTCAGCCTACCATGCCTACTTGTCCCATAGAAAAAGGTCTGATGAAGTTGACATGTGAGGAATATGGATGTCAAGAGAGGACTCACACGTCTGAGGTAACTGTCCGTTGAGACAGATAAACACAGACATAATGGAATGAGGCACAGCAACTTTGGCTGTGTTCTTTATAAACAAAATGGCTACAGGCGTAATACAGTTTGGAATGGGATTCATGGAAGTCCTTCCAGGGTTTACAGCGTTTTATGTTCCAAAACCGTTTTACAAATATAATGCTGTGAAACTATATTCAAAATGACTTTTTGTTAAACTGAGGAAACTTTTGTTGGGATTATCTAGAAAAGACATGGTTTATCCTTCACTAGGGGGTTACGCTAAAACATCAGCGATTGTTCCACATTAACCTCTTACAGCTCCCCCCCCTACTTTGTGCAATTTCCACCTGAAGACATACCCAAATCTAACAGCCTGTAGCTCAGGCACAGAACCAAGGATATGCATATTCTTGGTACCATTTGAAAGAAAACACTCTGAAGTTTGTGTACATGTGAATTGAATGTAGGAGAATATAACACAATAGATCTGGTTTAGATAAAACAATTTTTAAAAACAGACGTTTTTTATTTTTTATTTTTGTATCATCATCTTTAACTACACATTAGTTACACATTAATAAAGGCTGGATAACACTGTAATAACACATTAATAATGGCTGGATAACACTGTAATAACACATTAATAAAGGCTGGATAGCACTGTAATAACACATTAATAATGGCTGGATAACACTAATAACACATTAATAATGGCTGGATAACACTGTAATTACACATTAATAATGTCTGGATAACACTGTAATAACACATTAATAATGGCTGGATAACACTGTAATAACACATTAATAATGGCTGGATAACACTGTAATTACACATTAATAATGTCTGGATAACACTGTAATAACACATTAATAATGGCTGGATAACACTGTAATAACACATTAATAATGGCTGGATAACACTGTAATAACACATTAATAAAGGCTGGATAGCACTGTAATAACACATTAATAATGGCTGGATAACACTAATAACACATTAATAATGGCTGGATAACACTGTAATTACACATTAATAATGTCTGGATAACACTGTAATAACACATTAATAATGGCTGGATAACACTGTAATAACACATTAATAATGGCTGGATAACACTGTAATTACACATTAATAATGTCTGGATAACACTGTAATAACACATTAATAATGGCTGGATAACACTGTAATAACACATTAATAATGGCTGGATAACACTGTAATAACACATTAATAATGGCTGGATAACACTGTAATAACACATTAATAATGGCTGGATAACACTGTAATAACACATTAATAAAGGCTGGATAACACTGTAATAACACATTAATAATGGCTGGATAACACTGTAATAACACATTAATAAAGGCTGGATAACACTGTAATAACACATTAATAATGGCTGGATAACAATGTAATAACACATTAATAATGGCTGGATAACACTGTAATAACACATTAATAAAGGCTGGATAACACTGTAATAACACATTAATAATGGCTGGATAACACTTTAATAACACATTAATAAAGGCTGGATAACACTGTAATAACATATTAATAATGGCTGGATAACACTGTAATAACACATTAATAATGGCTGGATAACAATGTAATAACACGTTAATAATGGCTGGATAACACTGTAATAACACGTTAATAATGGCTGGATAACACTGTAATAACACATTAATAATGGCTGGATAACACTGTAATAACACATTAATAAAGGCTGGATAGCACTGTAATAACACATTAATAATGGCTGGATAACACTGTAATAACACATTAATAATGGCTGGATAACACTGTAATAACACATTAATAATGTCTGGATAACACTGTAATAACACATTAATAATGGCTGGATAACACTGTAATAACACATTAATAATGGCTGGATAACACTGTAATAACACATTAATAATGGCTGGATAACACTGTAATAACACATTAATAATGGCTGGATAACACTGTAATAACACATTAATAATGGCTGGATAACACTGTAATAACACATGAATAAAGGCTGGATAACACTGTAATAACACGTTAATAATGGCTGGATAACACTGTAATAACACATTAATAATGGCTGGATAACAATGTAATAACACATTAATAATGGCTGGATAACATTGTAATAACACATTAATAAAGGCTGGATAACACTGTAATAACACATTAATAATGGCTGGATAACACTGTAATAACACATTAATAATGGCTGGATAACACTGTAATAACACGTTAATAATGGCTGGATAACACTGTAATAACACATTAATAATGGCTGGATAACACTGTAATAACACGTTAATAATGGCTGGATAACACTGTAATAACACGTTAATAATGGCTGGATAACACTGTAATAACACATTAATAAAGGCTGGATAACACTGTAATAACACATTAATAATGGCTGGATAACACTGTAATAACACGTTAATAATGGCTGGATAACACTGTAATAACACATTAATAATGGCTGGATAACACTGTAATAACACATTAATAAAGGCTGGATAACAATGTAATAACACATTAATAATGGCTGGATAACACTGTAATAACACATTAATAATGGCTGGATAACACTGTAATAACACATTAATAATGGCTGGATAACACTGTAATAACACATTAATAATGGCTGGATAACACTGTAATAACATGTTAATGGCTGGATAACACTGTAATAACACATTAATAATGGCTGGATAACACTGTAATAACATGTTAATGGCTGGATAACACTGCAATAACACATTAATAATGGCTGGATAACACTGTAATAACATGTTAATGGCTGGATAACACTGTAATAACACATTAACAATGGCTGGATAACACTGTAATAACATGTTAATGGCTGGATAACACTGTAATAACACATTAATAATGTCTGGATAACAATGTAATAACACATTAATAATGTCTGGATAACACTGTAATAACACATTAATAATGGCTGGATAACACTGTAATAACACATTAATAAAGGCTGGATAACAATGTAATAACACATTAATAATGGCTGGATAACACTGTAATAACACATTAATAATGGCTGGATAACACTGTAATAACACATTAATAATGGCTGGATAACACTGTAATAACACATTAATAAAGGCTGGATAACAATGTAATAACACATTAATAATGGCTGGATAACACTGTAATAACACATTAATAATGGCTGGATAACACTGTAATAACATGTTAATGGCTGGATAACACTGTAATAACATGTTAATGGCTGGATAACACTGTAATAACACATTAATAATGGCTGGATAACACTGTAATAACATGTTAATGGCTGGATAACACTGTAATAACACATTAATAAAGGCTGGATAACACTGTAATAACACATTAATAATGGCTGGATAACACTGTAATAACATGTTAATGGCTGGATAACACTGTAATAACACATTAATAAAGGCTGGATAACACTAATAACACAAATATAAAATATAAAATCAAATCTGTGGGCACTCTGTTCACAAATTACCTGCAGAGGTGCTAAGAACTCTCGGCCAGCAAACTCTATTGGTGCGTCTGAGCCCTTTGGGCCCAGTAGCAGCTCCCAGGCCGGCCCACAGCCGACCCTGTCAGTTACTCATTTCAGGAGCATAGCGGGGGAGTGTTTTAATGGTGATGGTTGGAGGGAAGTTGGCAACACTAGCTAGTCAGCTGTGGTTTGTGAAGCAAAGGAGTCCAAGGATATGAAGGGAGTGTGTGAGCTTCCCTCTGCTTCATCGTGAGGCGAAAGACAGAATTCTTACATCTGTTCAGTCTTCAGTACCCTGCAGACTGCTTCACGTCATCTTAGTGTGTCAGCCAGGGTGACGGACCAGAATTTAACCTCATAACTGTTGCCAGCATAGTTAATCAATAAAATGTTGGCAGCATTGCTTAGATTTGATTGGAATAATTTCACATGTATCTTGAGGAAACGTTTGCTGTCACTGATCTTTGTATTTGCTAGCCCATGAGACACAAATATGACTAGCTAACACTGGATGTCTACAAACTTCTACAATGATTGTCCTACAGAACTACACACCGTTAGAGACACAGCTGTTACCTTATGTGAGACACTGGCCTCAATGCAACAGTTGCAACATACAGTGCTTGATGATTTAATACAGTCATCTCTTTAAAGGATTGTAACATTGTATCCAAATGTTTTTCTTCTTCTTCTTCTTCCTCATGGTGGTTGGCAATCCCCCTTGGCTTTCAGTAACGTCCACTAGATATTTAGTGTTGGGTAGATGTCCACTAGATATATAGTGTTGGGTAGATGTCCACTAGATATATAGTGTTGGGTAGATGTCCACTAGATGGATAGTGTTGGGTAGATGTCCACTAGATATATAGTGTTGGGTAGATGTCCACTAGATATATAGTGTTGGGTAGACGTCCACTAGATATATAGTGTTGGGTAGATGTCCACTAGATATATAGTGTTGGGTAGATGTCCACTAGAGATATAGTGCTGGGTAGACGTCCACTAGATATATAGTGTTGGGTAGATGTCCACTAGATATTTAGTGTTGGGTAGACGTCCACTAGATGGATAGTGATGGGTAGACGTCCACTAGATATTTAGTGTTGGGTAGACATCCACTAGATATATAGTGTTGGGTAGATGTTCACTAGGTATATAGTGCTGGGTAGACGTCCACTAGATATATAGTGTTGGGTAGATGTCCACTAGATATATAGTGTTGGGTAGACGTCCACTAGATATATAGTGCTGGGTAGACGTCCACTAGATATATAGTGTTGGGTAGATGTCCACTAGATATATAGTGTTGGGTAGACGTCCACTAGATATATAGTGCTGGGTAGACGTCCACTAGATATATAGTGCTGGGTAGATGTCCACTAGATATATAGTGTTGGGTAGATGTCCACTAGATATTTAGTGTTGGGTAGATGTTCACTAGATATTTAGTGTTGGGTAGACATCCACTAGATATTTAGTGTTGGGTAGACGTCCACTAGATATATAGTGCTGGGTAGACGTCCACTAGATATATAGTGTTGGGTAGATGTCCACTAGATATTTAGTGTTGGGTAGACGTCCACTAGATGGATAGTGATGGGTAGACGTCCACTTGATATTTAGTGTAGGGTAGATGTCCACTAGATATTTAGTGTTGGGTAGATGTCCACTAGATGGATAGTGTTGGGTAGACGTCCACTAGATGGATAGTGTTGGGCAGATGTCCACTAGATATATAGTGTTGGTTAGATGTCCACTAGATATTTAGTGTTGGGTAGATGTCCACTATATATATAGTGTTGGGTAGATGTCCACTAGATATATAGTGTTGGGTAGATGTCCACTAGATATATAGTGTTAGGTAGACGTCCACTAGATATATAGTGTTGGGTAGACATCCACTAGATGGATAGTGTTGGGTAGACGTCCACTAGATATATAGTGCTGGGTAGATGTCCACTAGATGGATAGTGTTGGGTAGATGTCCACTAGATATATAGTGTTGGGTAGATGTCCACTAGATGAATAGTGTTGGGTAGACGTCCACTAGATGGATAGTGTTGGGTAGACGTACACTAGATGGATAGGGTTGGGTAGACTTATCAGCGATGCGTGCCACTCAGGAATCCACTCTCTGGTCACTAGGCAGTGGGTAAGCTGGCCTGTGTTTAGTCCAAGACCCCCAGTACCCAGACCACTGCCCCAGATATCAATCAGCTGAAACCTGAACGCAGCAGCATGCCTGTGATGTGGGAAGCAGACCCCCGGTTAACACAGCTCGCATTGTGCAAATGTCACGGGTCGCAGTCTTGGCCTTTTTTCAAGGAGTGATGAATGAGTCTGTGATGCCAGGAATTCAGCGGGTAGTGACGGTTTGAAAAGGGGTACTGAAGTTGAGTTTTTTCATTGTTGACATGTGTCTTTGATGTAGCAGACGGCTACCCGTTGGAGAACCATGTGTGTTCACCAATGTCATGACACTTTTGTGGAACGCTGTGGCACCGTGGGTGACCTAAGAGGTGAGACTTTCACTGTTCTTATAGGTGTCACTGTGTACATTGTCTGTGTGTCTGTTTATGTGTCTGGCTGTGTGTCTGTCTGTCTGTTTGGAAAACAAGGACCGCACCTGTCAATTGACGTTTGAAGGATGCCTCAACACTTTAGTGTCCTTTCACTGTAAGGTTAAAAGACTTGTGGAAAGAGAAGGTACCACTTTATGTGGATAGTCCCATATAGATACTCCACAGATGGTCACACTATCAACAAACTATCTGTTGATGATAAGCAACTGCTTGGACTTGGTGAGAAAGAGTCGATATGGCAAAATATCCTCCGTGTTAAATCACTTTCTCAAGAAACTATAGACTGAAGAAAAAACTGAAGTCAGCAGATGCGCTATGAAGATTCCCAAGATACTGTAAGAAGTCTTGCTTTCTTTCCACAGAAACTTCACAGAAAACCCATTGTTCCATAGACACTTTATTGCATTGTCCCAAGATGAGTTCTTGCTCAAGCCAGTCTACTGGCACATACTGTAGAGATCAGATAGTGCTATTTTCTACTGTTAGTCCTCAGGAAGGCAATCTCTGAACTTTCTGGGTCGTAAAAAGGCTTGTTTATGGTCATTTTCAAGCTGAGTGAAACTGTGATGTTGTTCCTATTCAAATACCAAGCTGAGCTTTCAAGAAAATCAGAGAGCTCTTTGTAAGACTGGAAAAAGTTGACAAGAGCTATGGTATTTGGCACAGAGGCTTATGGGCAATGTCAGTAATTGTTACACTTTAAATTCCTTTGAATGCTCCCCCAAATTGAAAGTCCTTGAGGGGAAACCATCATGTGGCAAATCACATGATTTGGAAAACAATGTAGCTGAAAGCTTATAATGACTCTCCATAATTCAGTATCTAGTTCAAATACACTGTTAACTTGAGGAAAGGTCGCCATTTCAAGAATGCCTGTTTGTCCCACGTGTCCGTCCGGGACTGTTTGAAGACGAGCCCCATGTGAGAGCGCTGCGGGGATAAATGGGCAAACGCACCAGTTTCTCCTCTACACCTCCATACCTCCCACTCTCGCTTCTTTCTGTTTGTTTTCCTGCCATGGAAACAGGGTCGCTCCAGCTGAGACTTGACATTTCACCTTGGCGTGGTCACGGGACACGCAACACTTGGAGACGCAGGGAGTCTAAGAAGTTCTTCAGCTTTTCCTCAGGTGCTCCTCAGCAGTTCCTCAACCAATCCACAGCCAATCCTCAGCGGTTCAGTTGAAATACTGTTGCCTGTTATCTGAACCTTCAGCTTTCATTGAAAGTTGAACCTGACACTGTTGAAGCTGAAGGACAAGACTAAAGACTTGACAAACACGAGTATACTGTATAGTTTTTGACACCTGCATTGTGTGAACGCTATGGACCTTCTGCAATATTCTACGTTGAGCAAGCTGTTAGGTCCAGGACTATGCTTAATTTGCTTCTGGGAAACCTATCTATCTTTTGTCCTCTTTGCTTAAAGTTGGTCTGGACATCTTGGTTGAAAGATGCTAATTTTACCGCAGAGTTATTCGGTTATGTAATGACTTGACAGAGCTCTTATGAAACATAGAGTGCAAGTTGCTGAATACTTTTGGGATTGGCACATTTGGACCAAAGCCGTTCAGATCCTGTCTACATACACACATGGAATGTGATGAGAGAGCAATGTCATTAAAGTTGCACGCAGTCTCGTGTTCCTCCTCTAAACCTGAAAGATATTAGTGTCTTCGGCTCTGGTATGTCGCTTCCACAAACCGCAAATCCTGCTTTCCTCAGTAACTGTGAGAGAGTACATCCTGGTGTCCATTTAGGGTCAGGTTATTTTGTTTATACCAGCATTACCTTATCCTCAATGATGCTACATGGCTGACCTTAATGGATGTTCAGCCATGATTGTTTTAACAGCTCTTCATGAAACTGACTGGGAGTTAAAGGAGACCTTCAAGTCAAAGGGAAACAATGGGTCCCATTTCTCTGAAGGTAGCTGTGTCCCAGCCTGAACTTTCCCAGTCTACAGTATCACACCGTGCCAGAGGACAGCAGTAATCTCAGCAATAATCATGATATTAATAGCTATGAAAATATGAGCACTGCTGGAGCTCGAGGTGAAAATCATTTCCAGAGTCTGTGAGACTTGGACAGTTGATCCCAGACGCAGTCCCCTCGCCAGTAGTTTGTGTCTCAGCCTGGCTGCCATACACTGTGCAGTCCAGTTAACAGCCTCCCTCCTTGGCCAGGATCTGAATTGTTGCACATATTTGTATATTTATATCTCTCTCTCTCTTTTCAATACAAATAAATACACTTGGGAAATGTGATCGTTTTTGAAGGAAGCTGAGCAATCTTTCAGATTTGAGTCATATTTCTCGACATTTCCTACAAACATTTTCCTACATTCTACATTCAGAGAGTCTGCTAAATGACTTATCTAGAGCATCTTACAGTTAGTGCATTCATTATATGACAGCTAGGTGGTACAACCACATACCTCAGTCAGAGTAAGTATACTGAACAAAAATATAAATGCAACATGCAACAATTTTACTGAGTTACAGTTCATATATGGAAATCAGTCAATTAAAATAAATTCATGAGTCACTAATCTGGGTAGGAGTGGCGCCATGGGTAGGGAAGGGAGGGTATAGGCCCACCCATTGGGGAGCCAGGCCCAGCCAATCAAAACAAGTTATTCCCCCACAATAAAATGGCTTTATTACAGATAAACTCATTTTCATCAGCTGTCCAGTCACAGATGATCCCACAGGTGAAGAAACAGGATGTGGAGGTCCTGGGTTGGCATGGTTACACGTGGTCTGCGGTTGTGAGGCCGGTTGGACGTACTGACAAATTCTCTAAAATGACGCTGGAGGTGGCTTATAGTAGAGAAATTAACATTCAATTCACTTGTAACAGCTCTGGTGGATATTCCTGCAGTCAACATTCCAATTGCATGCTCCCTCAAATCTTGAGACATCTGTGGCATTGTGTTGTGTGACAAAACTGCACATTTTAGAGTGGCCATTTATTGTCCCCAGCACAAGTTGCACTTATGTAATGATCGTGCTGTTTAACTTCTACATATGCCACATCTTGGCAAAGGAAAAACGCTCACTAAAAGGGATGTAAACAAATTTGCGCACAAAATTTGAGAGAAATAAACTTTGCGCGTATGGAACATTTCTGGGATAATTCTTTTCAGCTCATGTAACACGGGACCAACATTTTACAAGTTGCGTTTATATTTCTTGTTCAGTAGACATTTTTCCACAATAAAGTAGCTATAAGAAGACATTGCTAGTAAGGTACCTTATCCAAACATTCAGTGACATACAACACTTCTGTTTCAGTTGACATGACCTGCACTTATGATATCAGTGTTACGCACGCCTCTTGGAGGGAACGCAACACCCTGCTACACTCAACTAGGTATGTGATTGTAGGTGCGAGTAAGGAGGACAGAGACAGAGAATATTACAGTTTACTGGGAATTTATTTTCTTAACACAGTATATGTATGAGCGCAGGCCTCTTGCCTAAGCACTGCCAAGGTGCCTCCCCCCTGGGAACAAATTAAACAGAACAATACAAACTTAAAGTGAACAAGTTCAATAATCAAAAACACAGTCCTGTTGGCACACACATACCTCAGAAGTAACAGCTACAAAATACTTCCCACTAAACTGTCTCTGCACAACATCCAACACAGGACATCCAAGAAGCTCCTGCTTCCTGACAAAGGAACACTGGCTTTTCAAGCTGCAGAAGGAGTTGGTAATCACAGACAGCTGTATCTCCTGACGACAGGGCGGGGTCAGAGTACCAATCTGAAATGGGGCCGACCAATCAGCTGCTTTGGACTTCAGGAAGCCATTTCCAGAAATACACACATTCAAACACATACAAACCCATAACAGAAACTGGGGAACATAACACCAGTTTTACTACTTGAATATTGTCATAGTAGTTTTAGATGACCAAGGATGTTCATGTCAAGTGTCATGTTTTGTTTAGGTAACCATTATACCATACCTATGTATACCACACCACTAAAATGTTACCTCATAGGAACAATGTGATGGAGACATGTTTTAAAACTACAGAGGTTTGTCTGGTTGCTCAAGGCAGTAAATTGATGGAGGTCTGGTTTTGCTATTAATGGGTGTCAAGTGTTGGCAAGTAGCCTAGCGGGTCAAATCTACCGATGTGCCCTTGAGCAAGGCACTTAACCCCAATTGGATAAGAGCGCCTGCTAAATGACTAACATGTAAATGTTGAATGTAAATGTGGTCCCTTCCCTTTGGGACAACTCTGACCTGGTGAGTGAATTGCTCCTGTGCATGCCACTATCCTGAGTAGCCCAGGTGGTAAGGGTAGGTAACAACACATCTGCCATGCTGATCCTCAACACGGGGGCCCCTCAAGGGTGCGTGCTCAGTTCCTTCCTGTCCTCCCTGTTCAGTCATGACTGCACGGTCAGGCACGGCCAGGCACAACTCCAACACCATCATTAAGTTTGCAGGCACAACAGTGGTAGGCCTGATCACCGAGAACGATGAGACAGCCTTTAGGGAGGAGTTCAGAGACCTGACTGTGTGGTGCAAGGACAAAAACCTCTCCCT
>NW_022261980.1:7748420-7800920 GCF_002021735.2 Oncorhynchus kisutch | reverse complement strand
TTCTCTCTCTCACTCTCTCTCTCTCATTCTCTCTCTTTCATTCTCTCTCTCATTCTCTCTTTCATTCTCTCTCTCATTCTCTCTCTCATTCTCTCTCTCTCATTCTCTCTCTCATTCTCTCTCTTTCGTTCTCACTTTCCCATTCTCTCTCTCTCATTCTCTCTCATTCTCTCTCTCATTCTCTCTCTCATTCTCTCTCTCATTCTCACTTTCTCTCATTCTCACTTTCTCTCATTCTCACTTTCTCTCATTTTCTCTCTCTCATTCTCTCTCTCATTCTCACTTTCTCATTCTCTCTCTCATTCTCCCTCTCTCATTCTCTCTCTCTCTCATTCTCTCTCTCTCATTCTCTCTCTCTCATTGTCTCTCTCATTCTCTCTCTCATTCTCTCTCTCTCATTGTCTCTCTCATTGTCTCTCTCATTCTCTCTCTCATTCTCTCTCTCATTCTCTCTCTCTCATTCTCTCTCTCATTCTCTCTCTCATTCTCTCTCTCATTCTCTCGCTCATTCTCTCTCTCTCATTCTCTCTCTCATTCTCTCTCTCATTCTCTCTCTCATTCTCTCTCTCTCATTCTCTCTCTCTCATTCTCTCTCTCTCTCTCTCTCATTCTCTCACTATATTGGAGATTAAGCGAAAAAGTGTATGGTCCATCTGCTGATCTAGTTTACATCATTATCTCATTTGCTGCTCTAGTTTACATCTTTATCTCATTTTGCAGCTCTAGTTTATAGTATTATCTAATTGTGTTGCTCTCGATTACAGCATTATCTAATGTTTCTGCTCTAGTTTACAGCATTATCTCATTTTGCTGCTCTAGTTTATAGCGTTATCTAATTTTGTTGCTCTAGTTCACAGCATTATCTCATTTTGCTTTGCGTCATGTATGTGACAGAGATAGTGAAAGGAATTAGTAAAAAAGCATGACCATTTTTTACAACACTGTGGTTAACAAGACATGTTATTATTCACTCCTATGGCCTATTTATTGCCTACCTCCTTATGCCTTTTGCACACAATGTATATAGACTCTTTCTTACTGTGTTATTTACTTGTTTATTGTTTACTCCATGTGTAACTCGGTGTTGTTGTCTGTTCACACTGCTATGCAGTTGTAAATGAGAACTTGTTCTCAACTAGCCTACCTGGTTAAATAAAGGTGAAATATATATATTTTTTAAACAACATTTGACTGTACATCAGGGACTACATACACATCTACGTAAAGTCTATCGATCTTCAGAGAAGACCAAGCACATTTTAAAACAGAAGCTCAAATGTCTACCTCTGTTGTGGTTTTTCCCCTGGCAGTGTCCCTCCAAGGGGAACCCCAGCGGAGGCTGTACAAGGATCTTATGGCCAACTACAACCCACTAGAAAGGCCAGTGTTCAATGACACCCACTCCCTCACCGTCAACTTCAGCTTTAGTTTGATGCAGATCATGGACGTGGTGAGTTACTGTGGTACGCAAGTTAACAGAGCTCACATTGTTGTGCTAGTCCAACACTAACAAACCTGATTCAACTCAAATCAAGGGTGATTAGTTGGTTGTATTATCAGATGTGTTAGCCCTGGGCTGGAACAAAAAAGTTCACCTCTGGGGTCCTTCGGGAATGGATTGAGAAACACTGGGTTGTTGTATTACTTTATTCTCTGATGTTACAAACTGACATGTTCATCTATCTCTCTCTGATGTTACAAACTGACATGTTCATCTATCTCTCTCTGATGTTACAAACTGACATGTTCATCTATCTCTCTCTGATGTTACAAACTGACATGTTCATCTATCTCTCTGATGTTACAAACTGACATGTTCATCTATCTCTCTCTGATGTTACAAACTGACATGTTCATCTATCTCTCTCTGATGTTACAAACTGACATGTTCATCTATCTCTCTCTGATGTTACAAACTGACATGTTCATCTATCTCTCTCTGATGTTACAAACTGACATGTTCATCCATCTCTCTCTGATGTTACAAACTGACATGTTCATCTATCTCTCTCTGATGTTACAAACTGACATGTTCATCTATCTCTCTATCATGTTACAAACTGACATGTTCATCTATCTCTCTGATGTTACAAACTTACATGTTCATCTATCTCTCTATCATGTTACAAACTGACATGTTCATCTATCTCTCTCTGATGATACAAACTGACATGTTCATCTATCTCTCTCTGATGATACAAACTGACATGTTCATCTATCTCTCTCTGATGATACAAACTGACATGTTCATCTATCTCTCTCTGATGTTACAAACTGACATGTTCATCTATCTCTCTCTGATGATACAAACTGACATGTTCATCTATCTCTCTCTGATGATACAAACTGACATGTTCATCTATCTCTCTCTGATGATACAAACTGACATGTTCATCTATCTCTCTCTGATGTTACAAACTGACATGTTCATCTATCTCTCTCTGATGATACAAACTGACATGTTCATCTATCTCTCTCTGATGTTACAAACTGACATGTTCATCTATCTCTCTCTGATGATACAAACTGACATGTTCATCTCTCTCTCTCTGATGTTACAAACTGACATGTTCATCTATCTCTCTCTGATGTTACAAACTGACATGTTCATCTATCTCTCTCTGATGATACAAACTGACATGTTCATCTATCTCTCTCTGATGATACAAACTGACATGTTCATCTATCTCTCTCTGATGTTACAAACTGACATGTTCATCTATCTCTCTCTGATGATACAAACTGACATGTTCATCTATATCTCTCTGATGTTACAAACTGACATGTTCATCTATCTCTCTCTGATGATACAAACTGACATGTTCATCTATCTCTCTCTGATGTTACAAACTGACATGTTCATCTATCTCTCTCTGATGTTACAAACTGACATGTTCATCTATCTCTCACTGATGATACAAACTGACATGTTCATCTATCTCTCTCTGATGATACAAACTGACATGTTCATCTATCTCTCTCTGATGTTACAAACTGACATGTTCATCTATCTCTCTCTGATGATACAAACTGACATGTTCATCTATCTCTCTCTGATGATACAAACTGACATGTTCATCTATATCTCTCTGATGTTACAAACTGACATGTTCATCTATCTCTCTCTGATGATACAAACTGACATGTTCATCTATCTCTCTCTGATGATACAAACTGACATGTTCATCTATCTCTCTCTGATGATACAAACTGACATGTTCATCTATCTCTCTCTGATGTTACAAACTGACATGTTCATCTATCTCTCTGATGATACAAACTGACATGTTCATCTATCTCTCTCTGATGTTACAAACTGACATGTTCATCTATCTCTCTGATGATACAAACTGACATGTTCATCTATCTCTCTCTGATGATACAAACTGACATGTACATCTATCTCTCTCTGATGTTACAAACTGACATGTTCATCTATCTCTCTCTGATGTTACAAACTGACATGTTCATCTATCTCTCTCTGATGTTACAAACTGACATGTTCATCTATCTCTCTATCATGTTACAAACTGACATGTTCATCTATCTCTCTCTGATGATACAAACTGACATGTTCATCTATCTCTCTCTGATGATACAAACTGACATGTTCATCTATCTCTCTCTGATGATACAAACTGACATGTTCATCTATCTCTCTCTGATGATACAAACTGACATGTTCATCTATCTCTCTCTGATGATACAAACTGACATGTTCATCTATCTCTCTCTGATGTTACAAACTGACATGTTCATCTATCTCTCTCTGATGTTACAAACTGACATGTTCATCTATCTCTCTGATGTTACAAACTGACATGTTCATCTATCTCTCTCTGATGTTACAAACTGACATGTTCATCTATCTCTCAATGCAACAGGATGAGAAGAACCAGGTTTTAACAACCAACATATGGCTGCAGCTGGTGAGACTTTTTTCCATTTGCCTGTTTCAACACGTTTAATTTAGACTATATACTGTACTGTACTATACTGCACTATACTATACTGTATTGTACTGTACTGTACAATACACTAGACTACACTACACTATACAATATTATACCATACTGCAGTACACTACACCTCTATCTATCTTGCAAATTGGTCAACTCGGGAACAATAACTAAGCTACTCAGTCACACACAACTGAATGAAGATGGCATTTATGTTTTATGACAGTAAGTCCTCTCCCGCTCTCGCCTCATCAGCAAACTGTTTTAAATCACCTTAACGAATGGACAACCTCCAGACAGTCAGTCCTTCATAGAGCCACTCCATAGACCATATAGATATATTTGACCTTACTCCAGAAACAGGCTATTATAGTATCCCTCTGATAACTATCCACAGTCTGTGGCTCAACCCCCTGGTGGGGAAGACACCGTTACATTAAGACAATGAAATATATACAAACCGACACCCATCTCTAGACTCGGAGGTAAACTGTTTGAGCACCCAGGACAGCTTGCTAAAGAAAGTAATTGAGACCGTGTTGATATTGCTACACTTACAGTACACTCATGAGGTGGTGTAACCTCCATGTGTTATGTCTGCTAACACTTACTGATAACAACATGACTGCCAACCTCCATATAAAGAATGAAAACTGACGGTACACTGGCTAAAAAGCATGAACATGTAATTATTTGACAGGGTATGCTTAGTCATGCTCCATACTAGGGCTCCGTTGGTTGTGATGTGTCATGGCATATCAAACATGACGTATGGAAACCTCACCTTGCTACACCAGTCTGGTGTTGTTGAAATGATGAACAGTCCACGCTACCCATCTCAGTCTGGTGTTGTTGAAATGATGAACAGTCCCACGCTACCCATCTCAGTCTGGTGTTGTTGAAATGATGAACAGTCCCACGCTACCCATCTCAGTCTGGTGTTGTTGAAATGATGAACAGTCCACGCTACCCATCTCAGTCTGGTGTTGTTGAAATGATGAACAGTCCCACGCTACCCATCTCAGTCTGGTGTTGTTGAAATGATGAACAGTCCCACGCTACCCATCTCAGTCTGGTGTTGTTGAAATGATGAACAGTCCACGCTACCCATCTCAGTCTGGTGTTGTTGAAATGATGAACAGTCCCACGCTACCCATCTCAGTCTGGTGTTGTTGAAATGATGAACAGTCCACGCTACCCATCTCAGTCTGGTGTTGTTGAAATGATGAACAGTCCACGCTACCCATCTCAAATCTCTGACGCAAATCTCTGACGCTCAAATCCCCAACGCTGTCTCAGGCATCCAGAATCTCCCATTAGTGTTCAATTGGGTTAAGATCTGGTGACTGAGACACACACACACACACACACACACACTTTAAACCCCCTATGCTACTTTGAGACCCCTCTTTCAAAGTCACTGGGGCATTTTATACATGACCCTAAGCATGATGGGATGTTAATTGCTTAACTCAGGAACCACATCTGTGTGGAAGCACCTGCTTTCAATATACAGTACTTTGTATCCCTCATTTACTCAAGTGTTTCCTTTATTTTGGCAGTTAAATGTAGATTTTAGAAAAGATTGGAACATAGCCTTAATCCCATAAAATGTTTATTCCTTCATACAGTTGTTTATTATAGACTGGGACAGATTCTAATCTGATCTGCGTGTTTTAATAAAGACTGGGACAGATTCTAATCTGATCTGCTCTGTGTGTTTATTATAGACTGAGACCGATTCTAATCTGATCTGCTCTGTGTGTTTAATAAAGACTGGGACAGATTATAATCTGATCTGCTCTGTGTGTTTTAATAAAGACTGGGACAGATTCTAATCTGATCTGCTCTGTGTGTTTAATAAAGACTGGGACAGATTCTAATCTGATCTGCTCTGTGTGTTTAATAAAGACTGGGACAGATTCTAATCTGATCTGCTCTGTGTGTTTAATAAAGACTGGGACAGATTATAATCTGATCTGCTCTGTGTGTTTTAATAAAGACTGGGACAGATTCTAATCTGATCTGCTCTGTGTGATTTAATAAAGACTGGGACAGATTCTAATCTGATCTGCTCTGTGTGATTTAATAAAGACTGGGACAGATTCTAATCTGATCTGCTATGTGTGTTTAATAAAGACTGGGACAGATTCTAATCTGATCTGCTCTGGGTGTTTAATAAAGACTGGGACAGATTCTAATCTGATCTGCTCTGTGTGTTTAATAAAGACGGGGACAGATTCTGATCTGATCTGTGTGTTTAATAAAGACTGGGACAGATTCTGATCTGCTCTGTGTGTTTAATAAAGACTGGGACAGATTCTAGTCTGATCTGCTCTGTGTGATTTAATAAAGACTGGGACAGATTCTAATCTGATCTGCTCTGTGTGTTTAATAAAGAATGGGACAGATTCTAATGTGATCTGCTAAGTGTGTTTAATAAAGACTGGGACAGATTCTGATCTGATCTGCTCTGGGTCTTTAATAAAGACAAGGTTCTGTCAGCAATACCCTTAGAGTCCCACAGGAGGCTGCTGAGGGGAGGTACGACTCATAATAATGTATTGAATTGAGTTAATGGAATGGTATCAAACACATGGAAACCAGGTGTGTGATGTGTTCGATAACATTCCATTTGTTCCATTCCAGCCATTACTATGAGCCAGTCCTCCCTAATTAAGGTTCCGTCAGCCGCCTGTGCCTTAGACATAACAATCAGTAATACAAACAGTTAGTCATGACAAACAGCTATAGTTAACACTCCTACACTTCTTATACCCTTTAAAGATGTTCCTTTTTGTTGCTATGCAATGATTTCCCCAGTTACCACAAAACTTTGACCATTTCCATTTTCAGATTCATCTGCATAGATGGATACTTTGTTTATCAAACCGTGATCAAGTTCAACAAGCGATGCGAGGCCACAGAACCTCCCACTAATGAACTTAGCTTATCTGGAAACGTGTGTGGAGGAGTGGTGAAAATATGAGGAGTGAGTTATGTTTCTCTCTCCAGTACTGGAATGATTATTACCTGCAGTGGAATCAGTCTGAGTACCCCGGGGTGGCCAATGTGAGATTCCCTGATAGCCAAATCTGGAAGCCAGACATCCTGCTATATAACAGGTTAGTACTATACCAGTAATCTTGGACCCCATAACCAATTCTTGCTCTCTACAGCTGGCCAAGTCCATTACAATGGCCTCTAATGTATTACCATGAGGTGGAAGCAGGACTTATATAGTTTGTAAGACAGGTGTTGAGCTCTTGTACATGAAATGCTTTTGAACATATTGCCATATCATATGACCGTGTTGATTTGAGGAAATAAACTATTTTCCTAACATTGGAAATGTACAATACACAGATTATAATAGCATGAACTGCGTCTTTAGGAGCCAGCCTGATCTCGTGAGGTTACAGAATGATGTGCGTTTTAAGTAAGGCTGGCCAGCAAGGCTATTCTTCATGCAAGTCAAGTCAGAAAAAGCTAAAGAGTTATTTCACCAAAAATGCAGAATTCCATATGCTATTATATACCTTTAACCCTCAAGGACAATCACAGTGAAGAAAATGTAAATGAATGTAAATAAAATGGTAACAGCAGAACCCCCTGCCTGTTTCCCCCTAATGCAGAAAAGAACATTCTCGTCCCTATCTGTCACTGTTCTTCTGAACAAAGCCTTAGTTTCACCCCAGTCGATTACATTCCACTATGATGGCTTTTTGCCTCCCGTGGAACGGCAACTCTTTTAACTTGAGCTCACCTTTCTCCATTCCTATTGAAGCCTTTGGGAGTTCAGTTGGAGGAGTGCATTATGTGTTGCGAGAGACCGAGCTCTACACTGACTAGGCCATCTCTAGGGGAATGTAGCTGTTGCTATGCTGCAACAAAGGAACCATACTTCAGGTCTTCTATCACACGGTAACCTAGAAAATAATGAGGCAGGAATACTCATTTTGAAGGCTGGCATATCTTTTAAACTTTTTAACACCAGCTACAGTAATGGAATTGATACAGTACATTTTCTTTGCCATGTAATCCTTTGTGAGTAGTATGAATGGAGGTGGAGCTACATCCTGATTAACAGTCTGTGTTGCTCTAGTGATTTATAGCTGTATGATTCATGATCGTGGTTTTCACAGCTCAAGGTCATACTACCACACCAATAAAAGACTGTTGTGTTGCAGTCTGCACATTAATGTAGTGGGTCCCAAACCTCTTCTAAGGGCCTGTCTGCACATTAATGTAGTGGGTCCCAACCCTCTTCTAAGGGCCTGTCTGCACATTAATGTAGTGGGTCCCAACCCTCTTCTAAGGGCCTGTCTGCACATTAATGTAGTGGGTCCCAACCCTCTTGTAAAGGCCTGCCTATACATTAATGTAGTGGTTCCCAACCCTCTTGTAATGGCCTGCCAACCTCTCCAGTGCAAGCACACCTAATTCCACTAGTCAACCAATCAGCACACCTAATTCCACTAGTCAACCAATCAGCAAAGCAATAATTTGTTAAATCAGCTGTGCTACTGTAGTGTTGGAATGTAACTCGTATTTGGGATGGCTGGGCATCCCCAAGGAGCGGGTTTGGGAACGACTGCACTAATGCCCACTAACTGAACACATCCATGTTCTCCCATAGTGCCGATGAGAGATTTGATGCTACCTTCCATACCAATGTGTTGGTCAACTCCTCTGGGTCCTGCTCCTACTTGCCTCCAGGTAAGTATAGCTCAAGTACCATCCCTGGATATCCATATTCAATACCTTCCACATTAACTCTGTTTTAGAAGCTCACCTTCTATGGTTTTGACCTGTTCAGTTGGCTCTGGTGTCTAAGCTAGATGCCCTCAATCTCACCCAAATTATCATGGAACCTACCAGGTACAACCCCAAATCCATAAACACGGGCACCCTCATAGATATCATCCTGACCAACCTGCCCTCTAAATACACCTCTGCTATCTTCAACGAGGGTCTCAGTGATCACTGTCTCATTGCCTGCGTCCGTAATGGGTCAGCGGTCAAATGACCACCTCATCACTGTCAAACACTCCTTAAAACACTTCAGCGAGCAGGCCTTTCTAACCGACCTGGCCCGGGTATCCTGGAAGGATTTTGACCTCATCCTGTCAGTAGAGTAGATGCCTGGTTATTCTTTAAATGTGCTTTCCTCACCATCTTAAATAAGCATGCCCCATTCAAAAAAGGTAGAACTAGGAAACAGATATAGCCCTTGGTTCACTCCAGACCTGACTGCCCTTGACAAGCACAAAAACATCCTGTGGCGTACTGCATTAGCATCGAATAGCCTCTGCAATGGGCAACTTTTCAGGGAAGTTAGGAACCAATATACTCAGGCAGTTAGGAAAGCAAAGGCTAGCTTTTTCAAACAGAAATGTGCATCCTGTAGCACGAACCCCAAATGTTCTGGGACACTGTAAAGTCCATGGAGAATAAGAGCACCTCCAGCTGCCCACTGCACTGAGGCTAGGAAACACTGTCACCGATAAATCCATGATAAATGAGAAATTCAATAAGCATTTTTCTATGGCTGGCCATGCTTTCCACCTGGCTACCCCTACCCTGGTCAACAGCTCTGCACCCTCCACAACAACTTGCCCAAGCCTCCCATATTTCTCCTTCACCAAAATCCAGATAGCTGATGTTCTGAAAGAGCTGCAAGATCTTATTTTGCCACTATGGCCTATTTATTGCCTTACCTCCCTAATCTTACTTCATTTGCACTCACTGAATATAGACTTTTCTATTGTGTTATTGACTGAACGTTTCTTTATTCCATGTGTAACTCTGTGTTGTTGTTTGTGTTGCACTGCTATGCTTTATCTTGGCCAGGTCACAGTTGTAAATGAGAACTTGTTCTCAACTGGCCTACCTGGTTAAATAAAGGTGATCTGGCCGACCTGGTTAAATAAAGGTGATCTGGCCGACCTGGTTAAATAAAGGTGATCTGGCCGACCTGGTTAAATAAAGGTGATCTGGCCGACCTGGTTAAATAAAGGTGATCTGGCCGACCTGGTTAAATAAAGGTGATCTGGCCGACCTGGTTAAATAAAGGTGATCTGGCCGACCTGGTTAAATAAAGGTGATCTGGCCGACCTGGTTAAATAAAGGTGAACTGGCCGACCTGGTTAAATAAAGGTGATCTGGCCGACCTGGTTAAATAAAGGTGATCTGGCCGACCTGGTTAAATAAAGGTGATCTGGCCGACCTGGTTAAATAAAGGTGATCTGGCCGACCTGGTTAAATAAAGGGGAAACAAAAATACAATAAAAAACACTTCCTCTAGGTACAGTGGTTGCGAAACTACTCACCCCCCTTGGCATTTTTCCTAGTTTGTTGTCAGACAACCTGGAATTAAAATTGATTTTGGGGGGGTTTGTATCATTTGATTTACACAACATGCCTACCACTTTGAAGATTTGTTATTGTGAAACAAACAAGAAATAAGACAAAAAAAATGAACATTTGAGCGTGCATAACGATTCACCCCCCCAAAGTCAATACTTTATAGAGCCACCTTTTGCAGTAATTACAGCTGCAAGTCTCTTGGGGTATGTCTCTATAAGCTTGGCACATCTAGGCACTGGGATTTTTGCCCATTCTTCAAGGCAAAACTGCTCCAGCTCCTTCAAGTTGGATGGGTTCCGCTGGTGTACAGCAATCTTTAAGTCATACCACAGATTCTCAATTAGATTGAGGTCTGGGATTTGACTAGGCCATTCCAAGACATTTAAATGTTTCCCCTTAAACCACTCAAGTGTTGCTTTAGCAGTATGCTTAGGGTCATTGTCCTGCTGGAATGTGAACCTCTATCCTAGTCTCAAATCTCTGGAAGACTGAAACAGGTTTCCCTCAAGAATTTCCCTGTATTTTGTGCCATCTGTCATTCCTTCAATTCTGACCAGTTTCCCAGTCCCTGCCAATGAAAAACATCCCCACAGCGTGATGCTGCCACCACCATGCTTCACTGTGGGGATTGTGTTCTCGGGGTGATGAGGTGTTGGGTTTGTGCCAGACATAGGGTTTTCCTTGATGGCCAAAATGCTACATTTTAGTCTCATCTGACGAGAGTACTTTCTTCCTTATGTTCTCCCACATGCCTAATGGTGAACACCAAACGTGTTTGCAGATTTTTTTTATTTAAGCATTGGCTTTTTTTCTGGCCACTCTTCCGTAAAGCCCAGCTCTGTGGAGTGTACGGCTTAAAGTAGTTCTACGGACAGAAAGTCCAATCTCCGCTGTGGAACTTTGCAGATCATTCAGGGTTATCTTTGGTCTCTTTGTTGCATCTCTGATTAATGCCCTCCTTGCCTGGTCTGTGAGTTTTGGTGGGCGGCCCTCTCTTGGCAGGTTTGTTGTGGTGCCATATTCTTTCCATTTTTTAATAATGGATTTAATGGTGCTCCGTGGGATGTTCAACATTTCTGATATCTTTTGTAACCCAACCCTGATCTGTACTCCTCCACAACTTTGTCCCTGACCTGTTTGGAGCTCCTTGGTCTTCATGGCGCTACTTTCTAGGTGGTGTCCCTTGCTTGGTGGTGTTGCAGACTCTGGGGCCTTTCAGGACAGGTGTATGTATATATACTGAGATCATGTGGCACTTAGATTGCACACAGATGGACTTTATTTAACTAATTATGTAACTTCTGAAGGTAATTGGTTGCACCAGATCTTATTTAGGAGCTTCATAGTAAAGGGGGTGAATACAGACGCACGCACCACTTGTTGAATTTATTTAATTATTTTTCAAGTATTTTTTTTTTCATTTCACTTCAGCAATTTGGACTATTTTGTGTATGTCCATTACATGGAATCCAAATAAAAATCTATTTAAATAACATGTGTTTGCAACAAAATAGGAACAATGCTAAGGGGAGTGAATACATTTGCAAGCCACATGTCCAGGATCAGCTTCCACTCCCCCAATCATAACCTTAACCATTAACTTCACTCTACTCCTGGAAAGAAAGTGTACCCAAGCCACTGTACATGTCCAGGATCAGCTTCCACTCCCCCAATCATAACCTTAACCATTAACTTCACTCTACTCCTGGAAAGAAAGTGTACCCAAGCCACTGTACATGTCCAGGATCAGCTTCCACTCCCCCAATCATAACCTTAACCATTAACTTCACTCTACTCCTGGAAAGAAAGTGTACCCAAGCCACTGTACATGTCCAGGATCAGCTTCCACTCCCCCAATCATAACCTTAACCATTAACTTCACTCTACTCCTGGAAAGAAAGTGTACCCAAGCCACTGTACATGTCCAGGATCAGCTTCCACTCCCCCAATCATAACCTTAACCATTAACTTCACTCTACTCCTGGAAAGAAAGTGTACCCAAGCCACTGTACATGTCCAGGATCAGCTTCCACTCCCCCAATCATAACCTTAACCATTAACTTCACTCTACTCCTGGAAAGAAAGTGTACCCAAGCCACTGTACATGTCCAGGATCAGCTTCCACTCCCCCAATCATAACCTTAACCATTAACTTCACTCTACTCCTGGAAAGAAAGTGTACCCAAGCCACTGTACATGTCCAGGTTCAGCTTCCACTCCCCCAATCATAACCTTAACCATTAACTTCACTCTACTCCTGGAAAGAAAGTGTACCCAAGCCACTGTACATGTCCAGGATCAGCTTCCACTCCCCCAATCATAACCTTAACCATTAACTTCACTCTACTCCTGGAAAGAAAGTGTACCCAAGCCACTGTACATGTCCAGGATCAGCTTCCACTCCCCCAATCATAACCTTAACCATTAACTTCACTCTACTCCTGGAAAGAAAGTGTACCCAAGCCACTGTACATGTCCAGGATCAGCTTCCACTCCAGCAATCATAACCTTAACCATTAACTTCACTCTACTCCTGGAAAGAAAGTGTACCCAAGCCACTGTACATGTCCAGGATCAGCTTCCACTCCCCCAATCATAACCTTAACCATTAACTTCACTCTACTCCTGGAAAGAAAGTGTACCCAAGCCACTGTACATGTCCAGGATCAGCTTCCACTCCCCCAATCATAACCTTAACCATTAACTTCACTCTACTCCTGGAAAGAAAGTGTACCCAAGCCACTGTACATGTCCAGGATCAGCTTCCACTCCAGCAATCATAACCTTAACCATTAACTTCACTCTACTCCTGGAAAGAAAGTGTACCCAAGCCACTGTACATGTCCAGGATCAGCTTCCACTCCCCCAATCATAACCTTAACCATTAACTTCACTCTACTCCTGGAAAGAAAGTGTACCCAAGCCACTGTACATGTCCAGGTTCAGCTTCCACTCCCCCAATCATAACCTTAACCATTAACTTCACTCTACTCCTGGAAAGAAAGTGTACCCAAGCCACTGTACATGTCCAGGATCAGCTTCCACTCCCCCAATCATAACCTTAACCATTAACTTCACTCTACTCCTGGAAAGAAAGTGTACCCAAGCCACTGTACATGTCCAGGATCAGCTTCCACTCCCCCAATCATAACCTTAACCATTAACTTCACTCTACTCCTGGAAAGAAAGTGTACCCAAGCCACTGTACATGTCCAGGATCAGCTTCCACTCCAGCAATCATAACCTTAACCATTAACTTCACTCTACTCCTGGAAAGAAAGTGTACCCAAGCCACTGTACATGTCCAGGATCAGCTTCCACTCCCCCAATCATAACCTTAACCATTAACTTCACTCTACTCCTGGAAAGAAAGTGTACCCAAGCCACTGTACATGTCCAGGATCAGCTTCCACTCCCCCAATCATAACCTTAACCATTAACTTCACTCTACTCCTGGAAAGAAAGTGTACCCAAGCCACTGTACATGTCCAGGATCAGCTTCCACTCCCCCAATCATAACCTTAACCATTAACTTCACTCTACTCCTGGAAAGAAAGTGTACCCAAGCCACTGTACATGTCCAGGATCAGCTTCCACTCCAGCAATCATAACCTTAACCATTAACTTCACTCTACTCCTGGAAAGAAAGTGTACCCAAGCCACTGTACATGTCCAGGATCAGCTTCCACTCCCCCAATCATAACCTTAACCATTAACTTCACTCTACTCCTGGAAAGAAAGTGTACCCAAGCCACTGTACATGTCCAGGATCAGCTTCCACTCCCCCAATCATAACCTTAACCATTAACTTCACTCTACTCCTGGAAAGAAAGTGTACCCAAGCCACTGTACATGTCCAGGATCAGCTTCCACTCCCCCAATCATAACCTTAACCATTAACTTCACTCTACTCCTGGAAAGAAAGTGTACCCAAGCCACTGTACATGTCCAGGATCAGCTTCCACTCCCCCAATCATAACCTTAACCATTAACTTCACTCTACTCCTGGAAAGAAAGTGTACCCAAGCCACTGTACATGTCCAGGATCAGCTTCCACTCCCCCAATCATAACCTTAACCATTAACTTCACTCTACTCCTGGAAAGAAAGTGTACCCAAGCCACTGTACATGTCCAGGATCAGCTTCCACTCCCCCAATCATAACCTTAACCATTAACTTCACTCTACTCCTGGAAAGAAAGTGTACCCAAGCCACTGTACATGTCCAGGATCAGCTTCCACTCCCCCAATCATAACCTTAACCATTAACTTCACTCTACTCCTGGAAAGAAAGTGTACCCAAGCCACTGTACATGTCCAGGATCAGCTTCCACTCCCCCAATCATAACCTTAACCATTAACTTCACTCTACTCCTGGAAAGAAAGTGTACCCAAGCGCGCTTAAGCCCAGCTTGAAGAAATGTATTGACCCGTTGAAGTATCCTGGGGTAAGGAATGATTTTTGGATTCACTCTACTCGTTTCAGTTACCTTGAGTTAATGTCAGGTTTCAGGGAAGATGACGCCACAGCGTGAGGCTAGTCTTGCTAGGACTAGACCTCCACTGCACAAGCCAAATGCACAGTCAGTCATTAGATCAATATCGTGGTAGGAAGGATGTTTTGGCTTTCAAAGCACTTTTTTTTATTGTTTCGTCCAACATCCCGGAACCATAATCCAATTTCATCTTTGATATGAGATGATTCTGAAAGCTCTACCACTATGTTCAATTGACCATCTGTTCTTTAAATGGGGCAATCTGCAATAGCTACATCCATGTTTGGACTGATGAAATAAATATATGTACCCATTGATTATTTAAGAATATAACTTATAAATGCCCCATGAGCTTAGTTCAACTGTCGTACCCCATTGTAACCCAAAATATATGTTTGTTTTACTCCAATGTTTGTAAACAAACACTCTATAGCCTCGAAACATGGTTACAACTATAATTGTGATATCATGGCTGGTCACTCGTTGCATCTATAGCTCTGTATATGAATTTGAGTGGTTGCATTTCTCTAGCCCCACATCCCTCAGCTTTTTAGCGAAACAGTGGCAGGGGGTTTGCTTTGTTATCGTTTCAACTGCTGATTGCCGCTTTTAAAGATATGTCCAGATATGACAATAAACCATACATCAACATTTAACCCAACGTGAGAAAGAAATGCAATTGATTTTGGTTGAGTGGGATTTTTATACAGTACTTATACTGTAAGTGAAATAAACCCCTTTAACCCAATCTAATATTTTCAGATATTTGATATTCGTACTAAGCAGATTTAGCACCATTCTGTCAGTTGAGAAATATTGCTTTGAAATACATGTCTTCATATTATCACAAAATACACTACTTCAATGTTGCCCTATTATTATCTGTCTATTTCTACACTTCTGGGGGCCTGAAATTGGTGCAGAATAATAATAGTAAGAAGAATTACAAAGAAGAAGACGAAGAAGATCATTAGAATGCTGTCTTTCATTCCAACCAATACAAGACCACTCCAGTTTTAGTCCCACTTCACTGCAGATTAAATACATTTATTTGTTAGTTTTCTAGCTTGTCCTCGTTTCTTTTCCTCCCACCCAAGAGACCCGACAATCCTCCTGTAACTTCCCTTCAGTCATTCATGATGTATGTCATCATGGTTGCGTCCCAAACAGCCCCCTATTCCCTACATATTCCCTATGTAGATCACATGCACTACTTTTGACTAAGCCTACATCACATGTAGGGAATAGGGTGCCATTCGAGACACAACCATAGTCCCTGAAGATATCAAAGAGAACAGTCTGTGGTAAAATCTCATAGAATTGCAACATTCTACCAAGAAGCTGTGGGTGTAAAAACCCAATGTTAAAGGTCAGATTCAGAGGTTTTTATCTCTATCAAATCATTTCTGGGTAACAATTAAGTAACTTACTGTGATAGTTTTCAATTAAACTGGTCAAAAAGAAACAAAAATGGCTTCTTGGCAAAGATTTCTCAAGTAAGAATTCAGTTAGGACTGTCTGGTAGTGGTCTGAGTGGGGAGGGGACAACTGAAAACTAGCTGCTATTGGCAGAGAGGTTTGGAACTCTCTTTCTTATTGTTCTATTAACTCATTCACTGCCTGGTGATGTCACCATAACTCCATAACACCAAAACAGGCTGAAATGTATTTTTAAACAGCTCTTCTGAAAAAGACTCTGGGCATTCTCATAATTTCACAGTATTATTCCAACCTCATAGTGTGGAAATATATATATTTTTTAAATGTAGAAATTCACGTTTTTGACTGCACTGGGCCTTTAAACTACCTTTTTAACTGTGGTTGGCTGAGAAGTAGATTTTTTTCAGTTGCTACAATCTTCAACACTGTCATTCTTATTTCGTCTTCTGACAACACAATAACTACAAGTATTTTTCAGTTTCTGTTTTACTTTGGCTGACAGTCTGATTCCCTAACAAACTAGTTTTATTCATTGAATTACTTCGTATCCATCGAGTGTTTCCTCCATTGCATTGATGTTGATTTGTGATGTGTTTTAAAATGCATTCTACATTTTAATTCCACATCAGTGCTGCTTGGTTCATAAGATTGGCTCTGTTCATTCTGTAGAATACTATGTGTAGGAATGAGATTGGCTCTGTTCATTCTGTATAATAACATGTGTAGGAATGAGATTGGCTCTGTTCATTCTGTAGAATACTATGTGTAGGAATGAGATTGGCTCTGTTCATTCTGTAGAATACTATGTGTAGGAATGAGATTGGCTCTGTTCATTCTGTATAATAACATGCGTAGGAATGAGATTGGCTCTGTTCATTCTGTATAATAACATGCGCAGGAATGAGATTGGCTCTGTTCATTCTGTATAATAATATGTGTAGGAATGAGATTGTCTCTGTTCATTCTGTATAATAACATGTGTAGGAATGAGATTGGCTCTGTTCATTCTGTATAATAACATGCGCAGGAATGAGATTGGCTCTGTTCATTCTGTATAATAACATGCGCAGGAATGAGATTGGCTCTGTTCATTCTTTATAACATTGGCTCTGTTCATTCTGTAGAATACTATGCGTAGGAATGAGATTGGCTCTGTTCATTCTGTATAACATGTGTAGGAATGAGATTGGCTCTGTTCATTCTGTAGAATACTATGCGTAGGAATGAGATTGGCTCTGTTCATTCTGTATAATAACATGTGTAGGAATGAGATTAGCTCTGTTCATTCTTTATAACATGTGTAGGAAAGAGATTAGCTCTGTTCATTCTATATAATAACATGCGCAGGAATGAGATTGGCTCTGTTCATTCTGTAGAAATACTATGCGTAGGAATGAGATTGGCTCTGTTCATTCTGTATAACATGTGTAGGAATGAGATTGGCTCTGTTCATTCTGTATAATAACATGCATAGGATTGAGTTCACTCTGCTGGTTCACTCTGCTTTTGTCAGAGGTCTGGGAAGTGAGAAGATACTGTAGTGTAAGTAATGTCTGACCAATCCCTTAATATACTGTAGTGTAGGCAGAGCCGGTCCTGTCCTCCCTGGGGCCCTAAGCAACATTCTGCTAAGGGGCCCTCCTACCTGACCCGAGAGAACATGTCAACCATTTACCATTGCCACACAGTCCCACCTGACACTTCAGTGCTCCCAGTACAATCCTCCCTCCTTTAAAACAGTTTGCTCCATCTGGTCGGTCTAAGAATAAGTAGACCTATACAGAACAGACTGAGGTATAAACAAGCCATATTTATTTAACAAAATATTTTCTATAGAATCTTAGATAAGTGTATATTAACATTAACATAAATAAGAAATGATAGAAAATATAGAAATAACAAAATATAACACTGAGCTTTGGCTCCTGCTGCCTGGTAATTAGTCCAGTCCTCACAATATTATACAATTAGCTTTGTCTATACATGTAAACATAAGCCTATAGGCTCTGGCTGCAGCTATATGTCTCAAAATAGTCAAGTAAAACCTACAGTTGAAGTCGGAGGTTTACATTACACGTAGGTTTGTAGTCATTAAAACTCGTTTTTCAACCACTCCAAATGTTTGTGGTAACAAAATATAGTTTTGGCAAGTCGGTTAGGACATCTACTTTGTGCATGACTGTCACGCCCTGGTCAAAATATTTTGTGTTTATCTTTATGTATTTGGTCAGGCCAGGGTGTGGCATGGGGTTTTTGTATTGGGGTGTGTTTTGTCTTGGGGTTTTGGTGTTAGTATTGGGATTGTAGCGTAGTGGGTTATCTAGCAAGGTCTATGGCTGTCTGGAGTGGTTCTCAATTAGAGGCAGGTGTTTATCGTTGTCTCTGATTGGGAACCATATTTAGGCAGCCATATTCTTTGAGTTTGTCGTGGGTGATTGTCCTATCTGTCCTATGTGTACTCTCTGTTAGTTTGCACAAGTATAGGCTGTTTTCGGTTTTCGTTTATGTTTTTGTAGTGTTCGTGTTTAGTCGTGTTTACGTTTGTTTAAATAAACATGGATCGCAATCGACACGCTGCAGTTTGGTCCGACTCTCCTTCATCACAACTAGGAAAGCCGTAACAATGACACAAGTTATTTTTCCAACAATTGTTTACAGACAGATTAATTCACTTATAATTCACTGTATCACAATTCCAGTGGGTCAGAAGTTTACATACACTAAGGTTGACTGTGTCTTTAAACAGCTTGGAAACTTCCAGAAAAATTATGTCATGGCTATAGAAGCTTCTGATAGGCTATTTTACATAATTTGAGTCAATTGGAGGGTACCTGTGGATGTATTTCAAGGCCTACCTTCAAACTCAGTGCCTCTTTGCTTGACATCATGGGAAAATCTAAAGAAATCAGACCTCAGAAAAAAATTGTAGACCTCCACAAGTCTGGTTCATACTTGGGAGCAATTTCCAAACGCCTGAAGGTACCACGTTCATCTGTACAAACAAGTACAAGTACGCAAGTATAAACACCATGGGACCACGCAGCCGTCATACCGCTCAGGAAGGAGCTGCATTCTGTCTCCTAGAGATGAACATACTTTGGTGTGAAAAGTACAAATCAATCCCAGAACAACAGCAAAAGACCTTGTGAAGATGCTGGAGGAAACAGGGTTAAAAGCATCTATATCCACAGTAAAACAAGTCCTATTTCGACATAACCTGAAAGGCCGCTCAGCAAGGAAGAAGCCACCGCTCCAAAACCACCATTGTTTTGTTTGGAGGAAAAAGAGGGAGGCTTGCAAGCCAAAGAACACCATCCCAACTGTGAAGCACGGGGGTGGCAGCATCATGTTGTGGGGGTGCTTTGCTGCAGGAAGGACTGGTGCACTTCACAAAATAGGTGGTATCATGAGGAGGGAAAATTATGTGGATATATTAAAGCAACATCTGAAGCATCTGTCTGGAAGTTAAAGCTTGGTCGCAAATAGGTCTTCCAAATGGACAATGACCCCAAGCATACTTCCAAAGTTGGCCCATCTAAAGCAATTGGCCAAAATTCACCCAACTAATTGTGGGAAGCTTGTGGAAGGCTACCTGAAACGTTTGACCCAAGTTAAACAATGCTACCAAATACTAATTGTGTGTATGTAAACTTCTGACCCACTGAGAATGTGATGAAAGCAATAAAAGCTGAAATAAATCCTTCTCTCTACTATGATTCTTATATTTCACATTCTTAAAACAAAATGGTGATCCTAACTGACCTAAGATAGGGAATTTTTACTAGGATTAAATGTCAGGAATTGTGAAAATTTTTATGTATTTGGCTATGGTGTATGTAAACCTCCGACTTCAACTGTATACAGCTATGTGATTAACTTTGGTTCCCTCTACAGCCTGGGCATTTTCAGCATTAGCATGGGCACCAGTCTGTCTGGGCACCAGTCTGTCTGGGCACCAGTCTGTCTGGGCACCAGTCTGTCTGGGCACCAGTCTGTCTGGAAGAAATTGAGAAACTATCTCACATAGTTACGCAGTTATTTACATAAATGCACATCTGCTATAAAATCTTAAATGTTAAGTGTGTAAACATTTTAATGTTTTAATTAAAATCTTACCATCAAAATATTCCTCTTCTGCACTTTCTTGAGGCAAAATCATCAACGATGTCATCATAGGACATGTGATTCCCCACGTCATGATTTATACTCATAATGGCCAGACCACTCAAACTTTCCTGTGACATGAAAGACCTCAGGTAGCTTTTGATGAGCTTTCATTTTGAAAAGGTTAGGATAGAGTTCCTCAAGGTTGTTCTCACAGAGACAGGAAAGCAGCTCAAAGGCAGTCAGTCATCTTGTCTGATGGCAGATCAGGTACATTCTGAATCTCATGTGCCAGATCCATTCCACTGATGTCACAGACATCTCTGAAGTTTAGAGTGTTTTCAACTTCCATGCAGTGAGCCTTTAAAGATTCACTGGACATCTGAGAGGCAGTGCTGAAGTTCAGCAGCACTCCATATTTGGTTTTCACGAACACATATTTTGTCTGTGATGTTGATATTTAAGTATGTGTCTTCCCATATGGTCTAGCGGTTAGGATTCCTGGTTTTCACCCAGGTGGCCGGTTCAACTCCCGGTATGGGAAAGAATATCTTGTCATTAGGTACGCAGTTGTGTAACAACAGATGCTGCATTTTAACTGGCAGCAGTTTCACACAACACAACAATATTCCCTCAGCAACAGGAAATGTGACATGTTATGTAGATTCAGATTATACAAGGCTTTTTAAACGTTGAATACACTTCATTGCTGCATTTCTTGCTCTGCAGTAAAATTCATGCGACAACAGGAAGATCAAATTAAGATATGCATCTGTAACAGAAATCCCAAGGAACCTTGTCGCTGACAGACACTATGACTGTGTATACTGGCCTAGGTGTGACCTGACTTCAGCTTGGCCGTGCGGCCAGTTTCACAATGGATAACGTGTCTGATAACAGGTCGGAAGATTGAATATTTGACTCCTGTTTGTTCAAAACTAGATTTATTTGACCAAAATCAAGCTGGGAAAAATACTGTATACTTTTCATTGTGTCTGGCAGTTCTCGATTCAAACACATTTTAGACTGATTTTATATGGGACTTTTCCCAAACATCTCTGAGAAAAAAGATGGAGCTTTAATTACAACAAGCATCATTTCAATGTTAATGGATTTGTCTGTGATGTTTTTTTAAGTAACTGTCTTCCCATATGGTCTGGCGTTTAGGATTCCTGGTTTTCGCCCGGTTGAACTCCCAGTATGGGAAAGAACATCTTGTCATTTGTGATGCACTTGTGTAAGAACAGATACCACATTTTAAATGGCAGCAGAATCACACAACACAACATATTCCCCAAGCAACAGGAAATGTGACATGTTTTGTAGATTCATAATTTACAAGACTTTTTAAACATTGATACACTTCAATTTGCATTTCTTGCTCTGCAGTAAAATTCATGGAACAACAGGAGATCAAATTAAGATATGCATCTGAAACAGAAAACCAAGGAACCTTGTTGTGACAGACGCTATGACTGTGTACACTGGTCTAGCTGTGACCTGACTTCAGCTTAGATGTGGGCCAGTGGCGCAATGGATAACGTGTCTGACTACGGATCAGAAGATTCTAGGTTCGACTCTGGCTGGCTCAATACTTATTTAATTGATTGAAATCAAGCTGGGAATGATACTGTATACCTTCAGTGCTTCTGGCTGTTCTCACTTCAAACACATTTTAGACGGATTTCATCTGGACATTCCCATCATCTCTGAGAAAAATGATGGAGCTTTGAAATCCAACAGGCATAATGTCACATTTAAAGATTTGTCTGTGATGTGTATTTTAAGTATGTGTCTTCCCATATGGTCTAGCGGTTAGGATTCCTGGTTTTCACCAGGTGGCCCGGTTCAACTCCCGTATGGGAAAGAATATCTTGTCATTAGGTACGCAGTTGTGTAACAACAGATGCTGCATTTTAACTGGCAGCAGTTTCACACAACACAACAATATTCCCTCAGCAACAGGAAATGTGACATGTTATGTAGATTCAGATTATACAAGCTTTTTAAACGTTGAATACACTTCATTGCTGCATTTCTTGCTCTGCAGTAAAATTCATGCGACAACAGGAAGATCAAATTAAGATATGCATCTGTAACAGAAATCCCAAGGAACCTTGTCGCTGACAGACACTATGACTGTGTATACTGGCCTAGTGTGACCTGACTTCAGCTTGGCCGTGCGGCCAGTTTCACAATGGATAACGTGTCTGAAACAGGTCGAAAAGATTGAATATTTGACTCCTGTTTGGTTCAAAACTTAGATTTATTTGACCAAAATCAAGCTGGGAAAAATACTGTATACTTTTCATTGTGTCTGGCAGTTCTCGATTCAAACACATTTTAGACTGATTTTATATGGGACTTTTCCCAAACATCTCTGAGAAAAAAGATGGAGCTTTAATTACAACAAGCATCATTTCAATGTTTATGGATTTGTCTGATGTTTTTTTTAAGTAACTGTCTTCCCATATGGTCTGGCGTTTAGGATTCCTGGTTTTCGCCCGGGTTGAACTCCCAGTATGGGAAAGAACATCTTGTCATTTGTGATGCACTTGTGTAAGAACAGATACCACATTTTAAATGGCAGCAGAATCACACAACACAACAATATTCCCCAAGCAACAGGAAATGTGACATGTTTGTAGATTCATAATTTACAAACTTTTTAAACATTGATACACTTCAAGTTTGCATTTCTTGCTCTGCAGTAAAATTCATGAACAACAGGAGGATCAAATTAAGATATGCATCTGAAACAGAAAACCAAGGAACCTTGTTGTTGACAGACGCTATGACTGTGTACACTGGTCTAGCTGTGACCTGACTTCAGCTTAGATGTGGGCCAGTGGCACAATGGATAACGTGTCTGATACGATCAGAAGATTCTATTCGACTCCTGTTTGGCTCAATACTTTATTTAATTGATTGAAATCAAGCTGGGAAAATACTGTATACCTTTCAGTGTTCTGGCAGTTCTCACTTCAAACACATTTTAGACTGATTTCATATGGACATTCCCATCATCTCTGAGAAAAATGATGGAGCTTGAAATCCAACAAGCATAATTTCAACATTTAAAGATTTGTCTGTGATGTTTTTTTAAGTATGTGTCTTCCCATATGGTCTAGCGGTTAGGATTCCTGGTTTCACCCAGGTGCCCGGGTTCAACTCCCAGTATGGGAAAGAATATCTTGTCATTAGGTACGCAGTTGTGTAACAACAGATGCTGCATTTTAACTGGCAGCAGTTTCACACAACACAACAATATTCCCTCAGCAACAGGAAATGTGACATGTTTTGTAGATTCAGATTATACAAGCTTTTTAAACATTGATACACTTCAAGCTGCATTTCTTGCTCTGCAGTAAAATTCATGGACAACAGGAAGATCAAATTAAGATATGCATCTGTAACAGAAAACCAAGGAACCTTGTCGTGACAGACACTATGACTGTGTACACTGGTCTAGCTGTGACCTGACTTCAGCTTGGCCGTGCGGCCAGTGGCACAATGGATAACGTGTCTGATAACAGGTCAGAAGATTCTATTTGACTCCTGTTGGTTCAAACTAGATTTATTTGACCAAAATCAAGCTGGGAAAAATACTGTATACTTTTCATTGTGTCTGGCATCTCGATTCAAACACATTTTAGACTGATTTTATATGGACTTTTCCCAAACATCTCTGAGAAAAAAGATGGAGCTTGAATTACAACAAGCATCATTTCAACATTTAAAGATTTGTCTGTGATGTTTTTTTTAAGTATGTCTTCCCATATGGTCTGCGCGTTTAGGATTCCTGGTTTTCGCCCGGGTTCAACTCCCGGTATGGGAAAGAATATCTTGTCATTTGTACGCAGTTGTGTAACAACAGATGCTGCATTTTAACTGGCAGCAGTTTCACACAACACAACAATATTCCCTCAGCAACAGGAAATGTGACATGTTATGTAGATTCAGATTATACAAGCTTTTTAAACGTTGAATACACTTCATTGCTGCATTTCTTGCTCTGCAGTAAAATTCATGCGACAACAGGAAGATCAAATTAAGATATGCATCTGTAACAGAAATCCCAAGGAACCTTGTCGCTGACAGACACTATGACTGTGTATACTGGCCTAGGTGTGACCTGACTTCAGCTTGGCCGTGCGGCCAGTTTCACAATGGATAACGTGTCTGATAACAGGTCGGAAGATTGAATATTTGACTCCTGTTTGGTTCAAAACTAGATTTATTTGACCAAAATCAAGCTGGGAAAAATACTGTATACTTTTCATTGTGTCTGGCAGTTCTCGATTCAAACACATTTTAGACTGATTTTATATGGGACTTTTCCCAAAATCTCTGAGAAAAAAGATGGAGCTTGTAATTACAACAAGCATCATTTCAATGTTTATGGATTTGTCTGTGATGTTTTTTTAAGTAACTGTCTTCCCATATGGTCTGGCGTTTAGGATTCCTGGTTTTCGCCCGGGTTGAACTCCCAGTATGGGAAAGAACATCTTGTCATTTGTGATGCACTTGTGTAAGAACAGATACCACATTTTAAATGGCAGCAGAATCACACAACACAACAATATTCCCCAAGCAACAGGAAATGTGACATGTTTTGTAGATTCATAATTTACAAGACTTTTTAAACATTGATACACTTCAAGTTTGCATTTCTTGCTCTGCAGTAAAATTCATGGAACAACAGGAGGATCAAATTAAGATATGCATCTGAAACAGAAAACCAAGGAACCTTGTTGTTGACAGACGCTATGACTGTGTACACTGGTCTAGCTGTGACCTGACTTCAGCTTAGATGTGGGGCCAGTGGCGCAATGGATAACGTGTCTGACTACGGATCAGAAGATTCTAGGTTCGACTCCTGGCTGGCTCAATACTTTATTTAATTGATTGAAATCAAGCTGGGAATGATACTGTATACCTTTCAGTGCTTCTGGCTGTTCTCACTTCAAACACATTTTAGACGGATTTCATCTGGACATTCCCATCATCTCTGAGAAAAATGATGGAGCTTTGAAATCCAACAGGCATAATGTCAACATTTAAAGATTTGTCTGTGATGTGTATTTTAAGTATGTGTCTTCCCATATGGTCTAGCGGTTAGGATTCCTGGTTTTCACCCAGGTGCCCGGTTCAACTCCCGTATGGGAAAGAATATCTTGTCATTAGGTACGCAGTTGTGTAACAACAGATGCTGCATTTTAACTGGCAGCAGTTTCACACAACACAACAATATTCCCTCAGCAACAGGAAATGTGACATGTTATGTAGATTCAGATTATACAAGGCTTTTTAAACGTTGAATACACTTCATTGCTGCATTTCTTGCTCTGCAGTAAAATTCATGCGACAACAGGAAGATCAAATTAAGATATGCATCTGTAACAGAAATCCCAAGGAACCTTGTCGCTGACAGACACTATGACTGTGTATACTGGCCTAGGTGTGACCTGACTTCAGCTTGGCCGTGCGGCCAGTTTCACAATGGATAACGTGTCTGATAACAGGTCGGAAGATTGAATATTTGACTCCTGTTTGGTTCAAAACTAGATTTATTTGACCAAAATCAAGCTGGGAAAAATACTGTATACTTTTCATTGTGTCTGGCAGTTCTCGATTCAAACACATTTTAGACTGATTTTATATGGGACTTTTCCCAAACATCTCTGAGAAAAAAGATGGAGCTTGTAATTACAACAAGCATCATTTCAATGTTTATGGATTTGTCTGATGTTTTTTTTAAGTAACTGTCTTCCCATATGGTCTGGCGTTTAGGATTCCTGGTTTTCGCCCGGGTTGAACTCCCAGTATGGGAAAGAACATCTTGTCATTTGTGATGCACTTGTGTAAGAACAGATACCACATTTTAAATGGCAGCAGAATCACACAACACAACAATATTCCCCAAGCAACAGGAAATGTGACATGTTTTGTAGATTCATAATTTACAAGACTTTTTAAACATTGATACACTTCAAGTTTGCATTTCTTGCTCTGCAGTAAAATTCATGGAACAACAGGAGGATCAAATTAAGATATGCATCTGAAACAGAAAACCAAGGAACCTTGTTGTTGACAGACGCTATGACTGTGTACACTGGTCTAGCTGTGACCTGACTTCAGCTTAGATGTGGGGCCAGTGGCGCAATGGATAACGTGTCTGACTACGGATCAGAAGATTCTAGGTTCGACTCCTGGCTGGCTCAATACTTTATTTAATTGATTGAAATCAAGCTGGGAATGATACTGTATACCTTTCAGTGCTTCTGGCTGTTCTCACTTCAAACACATTTTAGACGGATTTCATCTGGACATTCCCCATCATCTCTGAGAAAAATGATGGAGCTTTGAAATCCAACAGGCATAATGTCAACATTTAAAGATTTGTCTGTGATGTGTATTTTAAGTATGTGTCTTCCCATATGGTCTAGCGGTTAGGATTCCTGGTTTTCACCCAGGTGGCCCGGGTTCAACTCCCGGTATGGGAAAGAATATCTTGTCATTAGGTACGCAGTTGTGTAACAACAGATGCTGCATTTTAACTGGCAGCAGTTTCACACAACACAACAATATTCCCTCAGCAACAGGAAATGTGACATGTTATGTAGATTCAGATTATACAAGGCTTTTTAAACGTTGAATACACTTCATTGCTGCATTTCTTGCTCTGCAGTAAAATTCATGCGACAACAGGAAGATCAAATTAAGATATGCATCTGTAACAGAAATCCCAAGGAACCTTGTCGCTGACAGACACTATGACTGTGTATACTGGCCTAGGTGTGACCTGACTTCAGCTTGGCCGTGCGGCCAGTTTCACAATGGATAACGTGTCTGATAACAGGTCGGAAGATTGAATATTTGACTCCTGTTTGGTTCAAAACTAGATTTATTTGACCAAAATCAAGCTGGGAAAAATACTGTATACTTTTCATTGTGTCTGGCAGTTCTCGATTCAAACACATTTTAGACTGATTTTATATGGGACTTTTCCCAAACATCTCTGAGAAAAAAGATGGAGCTTGTAATTACAACAAGCATCATTTCAATGTTTATGGATTTGTCTGTGATGTTTTTTTTAAGTAACTGTCTTCCCATATGGTCTGGCGTTTAGGATTCCTGGTTTTCGCCCGGGTTGAACTCCCAGTATGGGAAAGAACATCTTGTCATTTGTGATGCACTTGTGTAAGAACAGATACCACATTTTAAATGGCAGCAGAATCACACAACACAACAATATTCCCCAAGCAACAGGAAATGTGACATGTTTTGTAGATTCATAATTTACAAGACTTTTTAAACATTGATACACTTCAAGTTTGCATTTCTTGCTCTGCAGTAAAATTCATGGAACAACAGGAGGATCAAATTAAGATATGCATCTGAAACAGAAAACCAAGGAACCTTGTTGTTGACAGACGCTATGACTGTGTACACTGGTCTAGCTGTGACCTGACTTCAGCTTAGATGTGGGCCAGTGGCGCAATGGATAACGTGTCTGACTACGGATCAGAAGATTCTAGGTTCGACTCCTGGACCTGGCTCCAATACCCTTATTTAATGTGATTTGAAATCAAGCTGGGACCATGATCCTTGTATACCTTCAGTGCTTCTGGATGTTCTCACTTCAAACACATTTTAGACGGATTTCATCTGGACATTCCCCCTCATCTCTGAGAAAAATATGGAAGCTTTGAAATCCAACAGGCATAATGTCAACATTTAAAGATTTGTCTGTGATGTGTATTTAAAGGATCGTGTCTTCCCATATGGTCTACGGTAGGATTCCTGGTTTTCAACCCAGGTGGCCTGGGTTCAACTCCGGTAGGGAAAGAATATCTTGCTCATTAGGTACGCAGTTGTGTAAACAACAGATGCGCATTTTAACTGGCAGCAGTTTCCACAACACAACAATATTCCCTCAGCAACAGGAAATGTGACATGTTATGTAGATTCAGATTATACAAGGCTTTTTAAACGTTGAATACACTTCATTGCTGCATTCTTGCTCTGCAGTAAAATTTCATGCGACAACAGGAAGATCAAATTAAGATATGCATCTGTAACAGAAATCCCAAGGAACCTTGTCGCTGACAGACACTATGACTGTGTATACTGGCCTAGGTGTGACCTGACTTCAGCTTGGCCGTGCGGCCAGTTTCACAATGGATAACGTGTCTGATAACAGGTCGGAAGATTGAATATTTGACTCCTGTTTGGTTCAAAACTAGATTTATTTGACCAAAATCAAGCTGGGAAAAATACTGTATACTTTTCATTGTGTCTGGCAGTTCTCGATTCAAACACATTTTAGACTGATTTTATATGGGACTTTTCCCAAACATCTCTGAGAAAAAAGATGGAGCTTGTAATTACAACAAGCATCATTTCAATGTTTATGGATTTGTCTGTGATGTTTTTTAAGTAACTGTCTTCCCATATGGTCTGGCGTTTAGGATTCCTGGTTTTCGCCCGGGTTGAACTCCCAGTATGGGAAAGAACATCTTGTCATTTGTGATGCACTTGTGTAAGAACAGATACCACATTTTAAATGGCAGCAGAATCACACAACACAACAATATTCCCCAAGCAACAGGAAATGTGACATGTTTTGTAGATTCATAATTTACAAGACTTTTTAAACATTGATACACTTCAAGTTTGCATTTCTTGCTCTGCAGTAAAATTCATGGAACAACAGGAGGATCAAATTAAGATATGCATCTGAAACAGAAAACCAAGGAACCTTGTTGTTGACAGACGCTATGACTGTGTACACTGGTCTAGCTGTGACCTGACTTCAGCTTAGATGTGGGGCCAGTGGCGCAATGGATAACGTGTCTGACTACGGATCAGAAGATTCTAGGTTCGACTCCTGGCTGGCTCAATACTTTATTTAATTGATTGAAATCAAGCTGGGAATGATACTGTATACCTTTCAGTGCTTCTGGCTGTTCTCACTTCAAACACATTTTAGACGGATTTCATCTGGACATTCCCCATCATCTCTGAGAAAAATGATGGAGCTTTGAAATCCAACAGGCATAATGTCAACATTTAAAGATTTGTCTGTGATGTGTATTTTAAGTATGTGTCTTCCCATATGGTCTAGCGGTTAGGATTCCTGGTTTTCACCCAGGTGGCCCGGGTTCAACTCCCGGTATGGGAAAGAATATCTTGTCATTAGGTACGCAGTTGTGTAACAACAGATGCTGCATTTTAACTGGCAGCAGTTTCACACAACACAACAATATTCCCTCAGCAACAGGAAATGTGACATGTTATGTAGATTCAGATTATACAAGGCTTTTTAAACGTTGAATACACTTCATTGCTGCATTTCTTGCTCTGCAGTAAAATTCATGCGACAACAGGAAGATCAAATTAAGATATGCATCTGTAACAGAAATCCCAAGGAACCTTGTCGCTGACAGACACTATGACTGTGTATACTGGCCTAGGTGTGACCTAACTTCAGCTTGGCCGTGCGGCCAGTTTCACAATGGATAACGTGTCTGATAACAGGTCGGAAGATTGAATATTTGACTCCTGTTTGGTTCAAAACTAGATTTATTTGACCAAAATCAAGCTGGGAAAAATACTGTATACTTTTCATTGTGTCTGGCAGTTCTCGATTCAAACACATTTTAGACTGATTTTATATGGGACTTTTCCCAAACATCTCTGAGAAAAAAGATGGAGCTTGTAATTACAACAAGCATCATTTCAATGTTTATGGATTTGTCTGTGATGTTTTTTTTAAGTAACTGTCTTCCCATATGGTCTGGCGTTTAGGATTCCTGGTTTTCGCCCGGGTTGAACTCCCAGTATGGGAAAGAACATCTCGTCATTTGTGATGCACTTGTGTAAGAACAGATACCACATTTTAAATGGCAGCAGAATCACACAACACAACAATATTCCCCAAGCAACAGGAAATGTGACATGTTTTGTAGATTCATAATTTACAAGACTTTTTAAACATTGATACACTTCAAGTTTGCATTTCTTGCTCTGCAGTAAAATTCATGGAACAACAGGAGGATCAAATTAAAGATATGCATCTGAAACAGAAAACCAAGGAACCTTGTTGTTGACAGACGCTATGACTGTGTACACTGGTCTAGCTGTGACCTGACTTCAGCTTAGATGTGGGGCCAGTGGCGCAATGGATAACGTGTCTGACTACGGATCAGAAGATTCTAGGTTCGACTCCTGGCTGGCTCAATACTTTATTTAATTGATTGAAATCAAGCTGGGAATGATACTGTATACCTTTCAGTGCTTCTGGCTGTTCTCACTTCAAACACATTTTAGACGGATTTCATCTGGACATTCCCCATCATCTCTGAGAAAAATGATGGAGCTTTGAAATCCAACAGGCATAATGTCAACATTTAAAGATTTGTCTGTGATGTGTATTTTAAGTATGTGTCTTCCCATATGGTCTAGCGGTTAGGATTCCTGGTTTTCACCCAGGTGGCCCGGGTTCAACTCCCGGTATGGGAAAGAATATCTTGTCATTAGGTACGCAGTTGTGTAACAACAGATGCTGCATTTTAACTGGCAGCAGTTTCACACAACACAACAATATTCCCTCAGCAACAGGAAATGTGACATGTTATGTAGATTCAGATTATACAAGGCTTTTTAAACGTTGAATACACTTCATTGCTGCATTTCTTGCTCTGCAGTAAAATTCATGCGACAACAGGAAGATCAAATTAAGATATGCATCTGTAACAGAAATCCCAAGGAACCTTGTCGCTGACAGACACTATGACTGTGTATACTGGCCTAGGTGTGACCTGACTTCAGCTTGGCCGTGCGGCCAGTTTCACAATGGATAACGTGTCTGATAACAGGTCGGAAGATTGAATATTTGACTCCTGTTTGGTTCAAAACTAGATTTATTTGACCAAAATCAAGCTGGGAAAAATACTGTATACTTTTCATTGTGTCTGGCAGTTCTCGATTCAAACACATTTTAGACTGATTTTATATGGGACTTTTCCCAAACATCTCTGAGAAAAAAGATGGAGCTTGTAATTACAACAAGCATCATTTCAATGTTTATGGATTTGTCTGTGATGTTTTTTTTAAGTAACTGTCTTCCCATATGGTCTGGCGTTTAGGATTCCTGGTTTTCGCCCGGGTTGAACTCCCAGTATGGGAAAGAACATCTTGTCATTTGTGATGCACTTGTGTAAGAACAGATACCACATTTTAAATGGCAGCAGAATCACACAACACAACAATATTCCCAAGCAACAGGAAATGTGACATGTTTTGTAGATTCATAATTTACAAGACTTTTTAAACATTGATACACTTCAAGTTTGCATTTCTTGCTCTGCAGTAAAATTCATGGAACAACAGGAGGATCAAATTAAGATATGCATCTGAAACAGAAAACCAAGGAACCTTGTTGTTGACAGACGCTATGACTGTGTACACTGGTCTAGCTGTGACCTGACTTCAGCTTAGATGTGGGGCCAGTGGCGCAATGGATAACGTGTCTGACTACGGATCAGAAGATTCTAGGTTCGACTCCTGGCTGGCTCAATACTTTATTTAATTGATTGAAATCAAGCTGGGAATGATACTGTATACCTTTCAGTGCTTCTGGCTGTTCTCACTTCAAACACATTTTAGACGGATTTCATCTGGACATTCCCCATCATCTCTGAGAAAAATGATGGAGCTTTGAAATCCAACAGGCATAATGTCAACATTTAAAGATTTGTCTGTGATGTGTATTTTAAGTATGTGTCTTCCCATATGGTCTAGCGGTTAGGATTCCTGGTTTTCACCCAGGTGGCCCGGGTTCAACTCCCGGTATGGGAAAGAATATCTTGTCATTAGGTACGCAGTTGTGTAACAACAGATGCTGCATTTTAACTGGCAGCAGTTTCACACAACACAACAATATTCCCTCAGCAACAGGAAATGTGACATGTTATGTAGATTCAGATTATACAAGGCTTTTTAAACGTTGAATACACTTCATTGCTGCATTTCTTGCTCTGCAGTAAAATTCATGCGACAACAGGAAGATCAAATTAAGATATGCATCTGTAACAGAAATCCCAAGGAACCTTGTCGCTGACAGACACTATGACTGTGTATACTGGCCTAGGTGTGACCTGACTTCAGCTTGGCCGTGCGGCCAGTTTCACAATGGATAACGTGTCTGATAACAGGTCGGAAGATTGAATATTTGACTCCTGTTTGGTTCAAAACTAGATTTATTTGACCAAAATCAAGCTGGGAAAAATACTGTATACTTTTCATTGTGTCTGGCAGTTCTCGATTCAAACACATTTTAGACTGATTTTATATGGGACTTTTCCCAAACATCTCTGAGAAAAAAGATGGAGCTTGTAATTACAACAAGCATCATTTCAATGTTTATGGATTTGTCTGTGATGTTTTTTTAAGTAACTGTCTTCCCATATGGTCTGGCGTTTAGGATTCCTGGTTTTCGCCCGGGTTGAACTCCCAGTATGGGAAAGAACATCTTGTCATTTGTGATGCACTTGTGTAAGAACAGATACCACATTTTAAATGGCAGCAGAATCACACAACACAACAATATTCCCCAAGCAACAGGAAATGTGACATGTTTTGTAGATTCATAATTTACAAGACTTTTTAAACATTGATACACTTCAAGTTTGCATTTCTTGCTCTGCAGTAAAATTCATGGAACAACAGGAGGATCAAATTAAGATATGCATCTGAAACAGAAAACCAAGGAACCTTGTTGTTGACAGACGCTATGACTGTGTACACTGGTCTAGCTGTGACCTGACTTCAGCTTAGATGTGGGCCAGTGGCGCAATGGATAACGTGTCTGACTACGGATCAGAAGATTCTAGGTTCGACTCCTGGCTGGCTCAATACTTTATTTAATTGATTGAAATCAAGCTGGGAATGATACTGTATACCTTTCAGTGCTTCTGGCTGTTCTCACTTCAAACACATTTTAGACGGATTTCATCTGGACATTCCCCATCATCTCTGAGAAAAATGATGGAGCTTTGAAATCCAACAGGCATAATGTCAACATTTAAAGATTTGTCTGTGATGTGTATTTAAGTATGTGTCTTCCCATATGGTCTAGCGGTTAGGATTCCTGGTTTTCACCCAGGTGGCCCGGGTTCAACTCCCGGTATGGGAAAGAATATCTTGTCATTAGGTACGCAGTTGTGTAACAACAGATGCTGCATTTTAACTGGCAGCAGTTTCACACAACACAACAATATTCCCTCAGCAACAGGAAATGTGACATGTTATGTAGATTCAGATTATACAAGGCTTTTTAAACGTTGAATACACTTCATTGCTGCATTTCTTGCTCTGCAGTAAAATTCATGCGACAACAGGAAGATCAAATTAAGATATGCATCTGTAACAGAAATCCCAAGGAACCTTGTCGCTGACAGACACTATGACTGTGTATACTGGCCTAGGTGTGACCTGACTTCAGCTTGGCCGTGCGGCCAGTTTCACAATGGATAACGTGTCTGATAACAGGTCGGAAGATTGAATATTTGACTCCTGTTTGGTTCAAAACTAGATTTATTTGACCAAAATCAAGCTGGGAAAAATACTGTATACTTTTCATTGTGTCTGGCAGTTCTCGATTCAAACACATTTTAGACTGATTTATATGGGACTTTTCCCAAACATCTCTGAGAAAAAAGATGGAGCTTGTAATTACAACAAGCATCATTTCAATGTTTATGGATTTGTCTGTGATGTTTTTGTGTACCCAAGCCACTGTACATGTCCAGGATCAGCTTCCACTCCCCCAATCATAACCTTAACCATTAACTTCACTCTACTCCTGGAAAGAAAGTGTACCAAGCCACTGTACATGTCCAGGATCAGCTTCCACTCCCCCAATCATAACCTTAACCATTAACTTCACTCTACTCCTGGAAAGAAAGTGTACCCAAGCCACTGTACATGTCCAGGATCAGCTTCCACTCCCCCCAATCATAACCTTAACCATTAACTTCACTCTACTCCTGGAAAGAAAGTGTACCCAAGCCACTGTACATGTCCAGGATCAGCTTCCACTCCCCCAATCATAACCTTAACCATTAACTTCACTCTACTCCTGGAAAGAAAGTGTACCCAAGCCACTGTACATGTCCAGGATCAGCTTCCACTCCCCCAATTCATAACCTTAACCATTAACTTCACTCTACTCCTGGAAAGAAAGTGTACCCAAGCCACTGTACATGTCCAGGATCAGCTTCCACTCCCCCAATCATAACCTTAACCATTAACTTCACTCTACTCCTGGAAAGAAAGTGTACCCAAGCCACTGTACATGTCCAGGATCAGCTTCCACTCCCCAATCATAACCTTAACCATTAACTCACTCTACTCCTGGAAAGAAAGTGTACCCAAGCCACTGTACATGTCCAGGATCAGCTTCCACTCCCCCAATCATAACCTTAACCATTAACTTCACTCTACTCCTGGAAAGAAAGTGCTACCAAGCGCGCTTAAGCCCAGCTTGAAGAAATGTATTGACCCGTTGAAGTATCCTGGGGTAAGGAATGATTTTTGGATTCACTCTACTCGTTTCAGTTACCTTGATTTAATGTCAGGTTTCAGGGAAGATGACGCCACAGCGTGAGGCTAGTCTTGCTAGGACTAGACCTCCACTGCACAAGCCAAATGCACAGTCAGTCAATTAGATCAATATCGTGGTAGGAAGGATGTTTTGGCTTTCAAGCACTTTTTTTTATTGTTTCGTCCAACATCCCGGAACCATAATCCAATTTCATCTTTGATATGAGATGATTCTGAAAGCGTCTACCACTATGTTCAATTGACCATCTGTTTCTTTAAATGGGGCAATCTGCAATAGCTACATCCATGTTTGGACTGATGAAATAAATATATGTACCCATTGATTATTTAAGAATATAACTTATAAATGCCCCATGAGCTTAGTTCAACTGTCGTACCCCATTGTAACCCAAAATATATGTTTGTTTTACTCCAATGTTTGTAACAAACACTCTATAGCCTCGAAACATGGTTACAACTATAATTGTGATATCATGGCTGGTCACTCGTTGCATCTATAGCTCTGTATATGAATTTGAGTGGTTGCATTTCTCTAGCCCCACATCCCTCAGCTTTTTAGCGAAACAGTGGCAGGGGGTTTGCTTTGTTATCGTTTCAACTGCTGATTGCCGCTTTTAAAGATATGTCCAGATATGACAATAAACCATACATCAACATTTAACCCAACGTGAGAAAGAAATGCAATTGATTTTGGTTGAGTGGGATTTTTATACAGTACTTATACTGTAAGTGAAATAAACCCCTTTAACCCAATCTAATATTTTCAGATATTTGATATTCGTACTAAGCAGATTTAGCACCATTCTGTCAGTTGAGAAATATTGCTTTGAAATACATGTCTTCATATTATCCAAAATACACTACTTCAATGTTGCCCTATTATTATCTGTCTATTTCTACACTTCTGGGGGCCTGAAATTGGTGCAGAATAATAATAGTAAGAAGAATTACAAAGAAGAAGACGAAAGAAAGATCATTAGAATGCTGTCTTTCATTCCAACCAATACAAGACCACTCCAGTTTTAGTCCCACTTCACTGCAGATTAAATACATTTATTTGTTAGTTTTCTAGCTTGTCCTCGTTTCTTTTCCTCCCACCCAAGAGACCCGACAATCCTCCTGTAACTTCCCTTCAGTCATTCATGATGTATGTCATCATGGTTGCGTCCCAAACAGCCCCCTATTCCCTACATATTCCCTATGTAGATCACATGCACTACTTTTGACTAAGCCTACATCACATGTAGGGAATAGGGTGCCATTCGAGACACAACCATAGTCCCTGAAGATATCAAGAGAACAGTCTGTGGTAAAATCTCATAGAATTGCAACATTCTACCAAGAAGCTGTGGGTGTAAAAACCCAATGTTAAAGGTCAGATTCAGAGGTTTTTATCTCTATCAAATCATTTCTGGGTAACAATTAAGTAACTTACTGTGATAGTTTTCAATTAAACTGGTCAAAAAGAAACAAAAATGGCTTCTTGGCAAAGATTTCTCAAGTAAGAATTCAGTTAGGACTGTCTGGTAGTGGTCTGAGTGGGGAGGGGACAACTGAAAACTAGCTGCTATTGGCAGAGAGGTTTGGAACTCTCTTTCTTATTGTTCTATTAACTCATTCACTGCCTGGTGATGTCACCATAACTCCATACACCAAACAGGCTGAAATGTATTTTTAAACAGCTCTTCTGAAAAAGACTCTGGGCATTCTCATAATTTCACAGTATTATTCCAACCTCATAGTGTTGGAAATATATATATTTTTTAAATGTAGAAATTCACGTTTTTGGACTGCACTGGGCCTTTAAACTACCTTTTTAACTGTGGTTGGCTGAGAAGTAGATTTTTTTCAGTTGCTACAATCTTCAACACTGTCATTCTTATTTCGTCTTCTGACAACACAATAACTACAAGTATTTTTCAGTTTCTGTTTTACTTTGGCTGACAGTCTGATTCCCTAACAAACTAGTTTTATTCATTGAATTACTTCGTATCCATCGAGTGTTTCCTCCATTGCATTGATGTTGATTTGTGATGTGTTTAAAATGCATTCTACATTTTAATTCCACATCAGTGCTGCTTGGTTCATAGATTGGCTCTGTTCATTCTGTAGAATACTATGTGTAGGAATGAGATTGGCTCTGTTCATTCTGTATAATAACATGTGTAGGAATGAGATTGGCTCTGTTCATTCTGTAGAATACTATGTGTAGGAATGAGATTGGCTCTGTTCATTCTGTAGAATACTATGTGTAGGAATGAGATTGGCTCTGTTCATTCTGTATAATAACATGCGTAGGAATGAGATTGGCTCTGTTCATTCTGTATAATAACATGCGCAGGAATGAGATTGGCTCTGTTCATTCTGTATAATAATATGTGTAGGAATGAGATTGTCTCTGTTCATTCTGTATAATAACATGTGTAGGAATGAGATTGGCTCTGTTCATTCTGTATAATAACATGCGCAGGAATGAGATTGGCTCTGTTCATTCTGTATAATAACATGCGCAGGAATGAGATTGGCTCTGTCATTCTTTATAACATTGGCTCTGTTCATTCTGTAGAATACTATGCGTAGGAATGAGATTGGCTCTGTTCATTCTGTATAACATGTGTAGGAATGAGATTGGCTCTGTTCATTCTGTAGAATACTATGCGTAGGAATGAGATTGGCTCTGTTCATTCTGTATAATAACATGTGTAGGAATGAGATTAGCTCTGTTCATTCTTTATAACATGTGTAGGAAAGAGATTAGCTCTGTTCATTCTATATAATAACATGCGCAGGAATGAGATTGGCTCTGTTCATTCTGTAGAATACTATGCGTAGGAATGAGATTGGCTCTGTTCATTCTGTATAACATGTGTAGGAATGAGATTGGCTCTGTTCATTCTGTATAATAACATGCATAGGATTGAGTTCACTCTGCTGGTTCACTCTGCTTTTGTCAGAGGTCTGGGAAGTGAGAAGATACTGTAGTGTAAGTAATGTCTGACCAATCCCTTAATATACTGTAGTGTAGGCAGAGCCGGTCCTGTCCTCCCTGGGGCCCTAAGCAACATTCTGCTAAGGGGCCCTCCTACCTGACCCGAGAGAACATGTCAACCATTTACCATTGCCACACAGTCCCACCTGACACTTCAGTGCTCCCAGTACAATCCTCCCTCCTTTAAAACAGTTTGCTCCATCTGTCGGTCTAAGAATAAGTAGACCTATACAGAACAGACTGAGGTATAAACAAGCCATATTTATTTAACAAAATATTTTCTATAGAATCTTAAGATAAGTGTATATTAACATTAACATAAATAAGAAATGATAGAAAATATAGAAAATAACAAAATATAACACTGAGCTTTGGCTCTGCTGCCTGGTAATTAGTCCAGTCCTCACAATATTATACAATTAGCTTTGTCTATACAATGTAAACATAAGCCTATAGGCTCTGGCTGCAGCTATATGTCTCAAATAGTCAAGTAAAACCTACAGTTGAAGTCGGAGGTTTACATACACGTAGGTTGTAGTCATTAAAACTCGTTTTTCAACCACTCCAAATGTTTTGGTAACAAAATATAGTTTTGGCAAGTCGGTTAGGACATCTACTTTGTGCATGACTGTCACGCCCTGGTCAAAATATTTTGTGTTTATCTTTATGTATTTGGTCAGGCCAGGGTGTGGCATGGGGTTTTTGTATTGGGGTGTGTTTTGTCTTGGGGTTTTGGTGTTAGTATTGGGATTGTAGCGTAGTGGGTTATCTAGCAAGGTCTATGGCTGTCTGGAGTGGTTCTCAATTAGAGGCAGGTGTTTATCGTTGTCTCTGATTGGGAACCATATTTAGGCAGCCATATTCTTTGAGTTTGTCGTGGGTGATTGTCCTATCTGTCCTATGTGTACTCTCTGTTAGTTTGCACAAGTATAGGCTGTTTTCGGTTTTCGTTTATGTTTTTGTAGTGTTCGTGTTTAGTCGTGTTTACGTTTGTTTAAATAAACATGGATCGCAATCGACACGCTGCAGTTTGGTCCGACTCTCCTTCATCACAACTAGAAAGCCGTAACAATGACACAAGTTATTTTTCCAACAATTGTTTACAGACAGATTAATTCACTTATAATTCACTGTATCACAATTCCAGTGGGTCAGAAGTTTACATACACTAAGTTGACTGTGTCTTTAAACAGCTTGGAAACTTCCAGAAAATTATGTCATGGCTATAGAAGCTTCTGATAGGCTATTTTACATAATTTGAGTCAATTGGAGGTGTACCTGTGGATGTATTTCAAGGCCTACCTTCAAACTCAGTGCCTCTTTGCTTGACATCATGGGAAAATCTAAAGAAATCAGACCTCAGAAAAAAATTGTAGACCTCCACAAGTCTGGTTCATACTTGGGAGCAATTTCCAAACGCCTGAAGGTACCACGTTCATCTGTACAAACAAGTACAAGTACGCAAGTATAAACACCATGGGACCACGCAGCCGTCATACCGCTCAGGAAGGAGCTGCATTCTGTCTCCTAGAGATGAACATACTTTGGTGTGAAAAGTACAAATCAATCCCAGAACAACAGCAAAAGACCTTGTGAAGATGCTGGAGGAAACAGGGTTAAAAGCATCTATATCCACAGTAAAACAAGTCCTATTTCGACATAACCTGAAAGGCCGCTCAGCAAGGAAGAAGCCACCGCTCCAAAACCACCATTGTTTTGTTTGGAGGAAAAAGAGGGAGGCTTGCAAGCCAAAGAACACCATCCCAACTGTGAAGCACGGGGGTGGCAGCATCATGTTGTGGGGGTGCTTTGCTGCAGGAAGGACTGGTGCACTTCACAAAATAGGTGGTATCATGAGGAGGGAAAATTATGTGGATATATTAAAGCAACATCTGAAGCATCTGTCTGGAAGTTAAAGCTTGGTCGCAAATAGGTCTTCCAAATGGACAATGACCCCAAGCATACTTCCAAAGTTGGCCCATCTAAAGCAATTGGCCAAAATTCACCCAACTAATTGTGGGAAGCTTGTGGAAGGCTACCTGAAACGTTTGACCCAAGTTAAACAATGCTACCAAATACTAATTGTGTGTATGTAAACTTCTGACCCACTGAGAATGTGATGAAAGCAATAAAAGCTGAAATAAATCCTTCTCTCTACTATGATTCTTATATTTCACATTCTTAAAACAAAATGGTGATCCTAACTGACCTAAGATAGGGAATTTTTACTAGGATTAAATGTCAGGAATTGTGAAAATTTTTATGTATTTGGCTATGGTGTATGTAAACCTCCGACTTCAACTGTATACAGCTATGTGATTAACTTTGGTTCCCTCTACAGCCTGGGCATTTTCAGCATTAGCATGGGCACCAGTCTGTCTGGGCACCAGTCTGTCTGGGCACCAGTCTGTCTGGGCACCAGTCTGTCTGGGCACCAGTCTGTCTGGAAGAAATTGAGAAACTATCTCACATAGTTACGCAGTTATTTACATAAATGCACATCTGCTATAAAATCTTAAATGTTAAGTGTGTAAACATTTTAATGTTTTAATTAAAATCTTACCATCAAAATATTCCTCTTCTGCACTTTCTTGAGGCAAAATCATCAACGATGTCATCATAGGACATGTGATTCCCCACGTCATGATTTATACTCATAATGGCCAGACCACTCAAACTTTCCTGTGACATGAAAGACCTCAGGTAGCTTTTGATGAGCTTTCATTTTGAAAAGGTTAGGATAGAGTTCCTCAAGGTTGTTCTCACAGAGACAGGAAAGCAGCTCAAAGGCAGTCAGTCATCTTGTCTGATGGCAGATCAGGTACATTCTGAATCTCATGTGCCAGATCCATTCCACTGATGTCACAGACATCTCTGAAGTTTAGAGTGTTTTCAACTTCCATGCAGTGAGCCTTTAAAGATTCACTGGACATCTGAGAGGCAGTGCTGAAGTTCAGCAGCACTCCATATTTGGTTTTCACGAACACATATTTGTGTTTTAAATCTCTCATCCATGGATGTCACAGCAGACTCAACCACAATGTTGAAGTAGTTGACATCAAGGTTTTTCAGTGCATCAGTCCCTGGTTCATCAGGAGCCTCATAGCTGAAATGTCTCTTGCTGTTTCCCAGTCTCTCATCTTTCAAAACAGCCTCCACATTCATTTCTTCACAAATGCATTTGGCTGTTGTCTGGGCCTCAGAGAATCCAGTTTCCCAGTATGTAGTGAGGGAGGCCTTTGCCTTTGAGATTACATTTACTGTGACCTCCAACTGCATTGAGGGGGATTGGAGGAGCTTGTTCACCTTGTTTGTCATTGTCAGTATCTCACACCATACGACACAGCAAATCAAAAAGCGGTTGGACCCAACTTCCTCTGCAAGTGCTCGTGCCTCCACAGGATCGTTGATCGTCTGTCTGGCTTCCGGTAATGCCTCCCGAACCTCAGAAGCCTGATACCTGATTGCATGAACACTTTGGAACCTACTCTCCCATCTTGTCACTATCAGACTTCACGGTTATGTTCACGTGTTTCTTCAAAACACTCCATCTTTTTGTGCCAGCTGAAAAGAAGGTGAAGCTCTTTCACTAATGCCCAAAAACCCAACTGCATCTTTTGAAGATTTGGCAGCATCTGCAATGACAAGGTTTAGAGTATGTGCTCCACATGGGATGAACACGGCTCTGGGATGTTTTTTTGCAGTCTGGCTTTACTCCTTGGTGCTTGCCTTTCTTGTTGGTCTCATTATCATAAGCTCGCCCTCTGCAATCTTCAAATGGAATCTTGAGCTCGTTCAGCTTATCTAAGATGACAGTGGACAGATCCAAGCCTGTTGTAACCTCAACATTCACAAAGCCGAGGAAGTCATCCTTGATCTCTGGCTTTCCCTTTAAAGCCACGCTTCTCAGAATAATGAATATTTGCTCCTGGTGACTAATGTCAGGTGTACAGTCCAAGATAATGAAGATGTACTTTGAGTCTCTTACTTGAGTCACTATTGCTTCCAGAATCTTGTCACTCACAGTCTGTATCATCTCATTCTTTGTGCGCTTCCCAAGGTAATGAGCATGTGTCTCTCCATCTTTAATTTTGTTAAGATGATTTTCCATAACGGGGTCAAAAAAAAAATTCAGCCTATTTTAGGAAGTTTCCATTATCTGGTTGGAAGAGTTTGTCTGATGAACCCCTGAGAATGCTAGGTTTATTTCAGCCAGAGATTAGGTGATACTTATTTAACATGTAAGGACATCCTGCAATCTCTTTCTTTCAGCCTCCAAAACTGTCATTTGTCTCTGGTCAAGAGTCTGTCCCCGACTTAGGCGCAGATCAAGTTCTCTCCACTGGGTCTGTCATAGTATTTGCTGAAGCTGGCTGTACTGGGTCTGTGTTAGTACTTGCTGAAGCTGGCTGTACTGGGTCTGTGTTAGTACTTGCTGAAGCTGGCTGTACTGAGTCTGTGTTAGTATTTGCTGAAGCTGGCTGTACTGGGTCTGTGTTAGTATTTGCTGAAGCTGGCTGTACTGGGTCTGTGTTAGTACTTGCTGAAGCCAGCTGTACTGGGTCTGTGTTAGTATTTGCTGAAGCCAGCTGTACTGGGTCTGTGTTAGTATTTGCTGAAGCTGGCTGTACTGGGTCTGTGTTAGTACTTGCTGAAGCTGGCTGTACTGGGTCTGTGTTAGTACTTGCTGAAGCTGGCTGTACTGGGTCTGTGTTAGTATTTGCTGAAGCTGGCTGTACTGGGTCTGTGTTAGTACTTGCTGAAGCCAGCTGTACTGGGTCTGTGTTAATATTTGCTGAAGCCAGCTGTACTGGGTCTGTGTTAGTATTTGCTGAAGCTGGCTGTACTGGGTCTGTGTTAGTACTTGCTGAAGCCAGCTGTACTGGGTCTGTGTTAGTATTTGCTGAAGCTGGCTGTACTGGGTCAGTGTTAGCACAGAGGTTGCTGCTGGAAAGCGCAAGTTTCATTTTGTGCACTCGCTTATGAACTCATGTTCACGCGCGACACGGTTATCTTTTCCGAGCTGCAGTTTATAAACAGCGTTGCCCGTTGGCGTTTATCAAACATAATAAATAGTTGCATTTCACTCTCACTTTTGTCAGGCACAAAGCAGAACACAGCCCTGGAAGTGGCTGGCAAGCAAGCAAGACACAGACAGAACAAGAGATGCACTGCCCAGCTAGGTTAGCAAGACAGACAGACTAGAGAGAGATGCACTGCCCAGTTAGGTTAGCAAGACACACAGACTAGAGAGAGATGCACTGCCCAGCTAGGTTAGCAAGACAGACAGACTAGAGAGAGATGCACTGCCCAGCTAGGTTAGCAAGACAGACAGACTAGAGAGAGATGCACTGCCCAGCTAGTTTAGCAAGACAGACAGACTAGAGAGAGATGCACTGCCCAGCTAGGTTAGCAAGACAGACAGACTAGAGAGAGATGCACTGCCCAGCTAGGTTAGCAAGACAGACAGACTAGAGAGAGATGCACTGCCCAGCTAGGTTAGCAAGACAGACAGACTAGAGAGAGATGCACTGCCCAACTAGGTTAGCAAGTCAGACAGACTAGAGAGAGATGCACTGCCCAGCTAGGTTAGCAAGACAGACAGACTAGAGAGAGATGCACTGCCCAGCTAGGTTAGCAAGACAGACAGACTATAGAGAGATGCGCTGCAAGCTAGCACATCAACTTAACGTTACTGTTATTTGCTGATAAACTTGGAGAGGAGAGAACACATGTTTACCTGATTGCTGTTCCTGCAATTCACTTACATTGTCACGTCCTGACCTTAGTTCCTTTTTTATGTCTCTGTTTTAGGTTAATCAGGGCGTGAGTTGGGGTGGGCATTCTATGTTTTGTAGTTCTATGTGTTTGGCCTTGTATGGTTCCCAATCAGAGGCAGCTGTCAATCGTTGTCTCTGATTGAGAACCATACTGAGCTCAAGCCTGTTTTCCCACTATGGTTTGTGGGTAGTTATTTTCCGTTTCAGTGTTTGCACCATACGGGACTGTTTCGGTTTTCATTTATTCTCTTGTTCTTTTGTATTTTGTATTCATTCTTGATTAAAAGGTATTATGGATACGTACCACGCTGCACTTTGGTCCTCCTCTCCTTCCACCAACGAAAATCGTTACAGAACTACCCACCAAAAAAGGACCAAGCAGCGTGGTAACTAGGAGCAGCGTGGAAAGGACTCATGGACATGGGAGGACATTCTGGACGGGAAGTGTTCCTACACATGGGAGGAGATCCTAGCTGGAAGGGATCGCCTCGCATGGGAACAGGTGGAGGCAACCAGGAGAGCGGAGGCAGCAGGTAGAGGGAGCCAGCGATTTGAGGGAACACGGCTGGCAAGGCAGCCCCAAAAATGTATTGGGGGGGTCACACGGGGAGATTGGCGAAGTCAGGTAGGAGACCTGAGCCAACTCCCCGTGCTTGCCATGGCGAGAGAGTGACCGGGCAGGCACCGTGTTATGTGGTGAAGCGCACAGTGTCCCCAGTGCGCACGCATAGCCCGGTGCGCTACATCGCAGCTCCTCGAATCGTCCGGGCTAGAGTGGGCATTGAGCCAGGAGGGATGATGCCGGCTCAGGGCATCTGGTCTCCAGTGCGTCTCCTCGGCCCGGGTTATACGGCACCAGCCCTACGCACGGTGTCCCCGGTTCGCCAGCCCAGCCCAGTGCAGTCTGTTCCAACTCTCCGCACTTGCCGGGCTACAGGGGGGATCAAGTAAAGACAGGTTGTGCAGGCTCGTTGCTCGAGACCTCCAGTGCACCTCCACGGCCCAGTGCATCCGGTGCCTCGGCCAAGGAAGAGGCCGCCTGTATGTCTCCCCAGCCTGGTGAGTCCTGTGCCTGCTCCCAGAACCAAGTCTGTCCTGAGCTGCCAGAGCCGTCCGTCTGTCCGGAGCTGCCAGAGCCGCCTGTCAGTCTGGAGCTGCCAGAGCCACCCGTCAGTCCGGAGCTGCCAGAACCGCCCGTCAGTCCGGAGCTGCCAGAGCCGCCCGTCAGTCCGGAGCCGCCAGAGCCGTCCGTCAGTCCGGAGCCGCCAGAGCCGTCCGTCAGTCCGGAGCCGCCAGAGCCGCCCGTCACTCCGGAGCCGCTCGCCTGTCAGCCACGCCAGAGCCTCCCGCCTGTCCGGCGCCGTCAGAGTCTCCCGCCTGTCCAGAGCCGCCAGAGTCTCCCGCCTGTCCGGAGCCGCCGAGTCTCCCGCCTGTCCGGAGCCGCCAGAGTCTCCCGCCTGTCCGGAGCCGCCAGAGTCTGCCCCCTGTCCGGAGCCGCCAGAGTCTCCCTTTTATTCGGGGCCCGCGGTAAGAGTCCCCAGTTCGGGGTCGGCGGCGAGGGTCGCCACCTAAGTGGGCCAAGACTAAGGTGGAGTGGGGTCTATGTCCCGCACCAGAGCCACCACCGCAGTGAAATGCCCACCCAGACCCTCCCCTATAGGTTCAGGTTTTGCGTCCGGAGTCCGCACCTTTGGGGGGGGGGGTACTGTCACGTTCTGACCTTAGTTCCTTTTCATGTCTCTATTTTGGTTTGGTCAGGGGGTGAGTTGGGGTGGGAATTCTATGTTTTTCATTCTATGTTTTGTATTTCTGTGTTTGGCCTGGTATGGTTCCCAATCAGAAGCAGCTGTCTATCTTTGTCTCTGATTGAGAACCATACATAGGTAGCCTGTTCCCACCTGTGTTTGTGGGTAGTTGTTTTCTGTTTTGTGTATTGCACCTTGCGGAACTGTTCGTTTGTTGTTTTTGTTCTAGTGTTCGTATTTATTAAACATATTATGAATACTTACCACGCTGCACCTTGGTCCTCTTCTCCTTATCCCGACGACATTCGTTACATATAGGGCCGCCCGGCTCTGAGTGTAGGTTCTGTCTGCCCAAGACCCTTAATATACTGTAGTGTAGGTGCTGTCTAACCAAGCCCCTTAATATACTATAGAGTAGGTGCTGTCTGACCAAGCCCCTTAATATACTATAGAGTAGGTGCTGTCTGACCAAGCCCTTAATATACTGTAGTGTAGGTGCTGTCTGACCAAGCCCCTTAATATACTATAGAGTAGGTGCTGTCTGACCAAGCCCTTACTGAACCAGAACTATCAAGACACACAGCGTCAAAAGAGCCATGACACTGTCTTATCAACTCCGCTCCTCGGACACACACACACACACACACACACAGAGAGAGAGACTGACAGACACGTGAGTTTACCATGTGAGTACGTCCTCAACCTGTCAGTGTGGGTGATTACTGTTCTGTTCCCTCTTACGTTTCCCTTACTGTAAGACAACACTGGGTCTTTGTAGCATCCAAATATATGGCTGGAAATAGCTCATTACTAGATTTCCTCTGAATTGATAGTGGCGTTGTGGACAAATTGCTTCCTAACTTTTCAAAATGAACACTTGTTCAATCAGACAAACCATTATGGCACAAAGCTTTATCAATGCTTTACTGCACAAGAAAGCCATCGGGTAAGACCACAATGGTTGAGCAGTATGAGTGAAGAGACAGGCAGAAACGGTGTAGAGAAGATCAGTGTTCAGAACCAAATGACATTTTGGGGCGTTTGTCTTCGTGGGCCGGTCTCCATTGCATGTCAATGGAAAACCATTTTGCACTGCCTTCTCTTTTATGGCCTTTGTCTCCCGCCAGAGAGTTGTTTTCTCATCCTCTAATAGTTTTCTTCAATAAAGATGAAGATGTTTTATGCCTGTCTTTCTCATGATAGATTACTGGGCACTCATCCCTATTTCTCTGATTTGAGTTCTCTGTTGTGGTGTATAGGACTGTCTTTACTGTTGTTGTGGTGTATAGGACTGTCTTTACTGTTGTTGTGGTGTATGGACTGTCTTTACTGTTGTTGTGGTGTATAGGACTGCCTTTACTGTTGTTGTGGTGTATGGGACTGTATTTACTGTCGTTGTGGTGCATAGGAGTGTCTTTACTGTTGTTATGGTGTATGGGACTGTCTTTACTGTTGTTGTGGTATATGTGACTGTTGTTGTGGTGTATAGGACTGTCTTTACTGTTGTTGTGGTGTATAGGACTGTTGTTGTGGTATATAGGACTGTTGTTTACTGTTGTTGTGGTGTATATGACTGTTGTGGTGTATAGTACTGTCTTTACTGTTGTTGTGGTATATACAGTGCCTTGCGAAAGTATTCGACCCCCTTGAACTTTGCGACCTTTTGCCACATTTCAGGCTTCAAACATGAAGATATAAAACTGTATTTTTTTGTGAAGAATCAACAACAAGTGGGACACAATTATGAAGTGGAACGACATTTATTGGATATTTCAAACTTTTTTAACAAATCAAAAACTGAAAAATTGGGCGTGCAAAATTATTCAGCCCCTTTACTTTCAGTGCAGCAAACTCTCTCCAGAAGTTCAGTGAGGATCTCTGAATGATCCAATGTTGACCTAAATGACTAATGATGATAAATACAATCCACCTGTGTGTAATCAAGTCTCCGAATAAATGCACCTGCACTGTGATAGTCTCAGAGGTCCGTTAAAAGCGCAGAGAGCATCATGAAGAACAAGGAACACACCAGGCAGGTCCGAGATACTGTTGTGAAGAAGTTTAAAGCCGGATTTGGATACAAAAAGATTTCCCAAGCTTTAAACATCCCAAGGAGCACTGTGCAAGCGATAGTATTGAAATGGAAGGAGTATCAGACCACTGCAAATCTACCAAGACCTGGCCGTCCCTCTAAACTTTCAGCTCATACAAGGAGAAGACTGATCAGAGATGCAGCCAAGAGGCCCATGATCAATCTGGATGAACTGCAGAGATCTACAGCTGAGGTGGGAGACTCTGTCCATAGGACAACAATCAGTCGTATATTGCACAAATCTGGCCTTTATGGAAGAGTGGCAAGAAGAAAGCCATTTCTTAAAGATATCCATAAAAAGTGTCGTTTAAAGTTTGCCACAAGCCACCTGGGAGACACACCAAACATGTGGAAGAAGGTGCTCAGGTCAGATGAAACCAAAATTTTACTTTTTGGCAACAATGCAAAACGTTATGTTTGGCGTAAAAGCAACACAGCTCATCACCCTGAACACACCATCCCCACTGTCAAACATGGTGGTGGCAGCATCATGGTTTGGGCCTGCTTTTCTTCAGCAGGGACAGGGAAGATGGTTAAAATTGATGGGAAGATGGATGGAGCCAAATACAGGACCATTCTGGAAGAAAACCTGATGGAGTCTGCAAAAGACCTGAGACTGGGACAGAGATTTGTCTTCCAACAAGACAATCATCCAAAACATAAAGCAAAATCTACAATGGAATGGTTCAAAAATAAACATATCCAGGTGTTAGAATGGCCAAGTCAAAGTCCAGACCTGAATCCAATCGAGAATCTGTGGAAAGAACTGAAAACTGCTGTTCACAAATGCTCTCCATCCAACCTCACTGAGCTCGAGCTGTTTTGCAAGGAGGAATGGGAAAAAATGTCAGTCTCTCGATGTGCAAAACTGATAGAGACATACCCCAAGCGACTTACAGCTGTAATCGCAGCAAAAGGTGGCGCTACAAAGTATTAACTTAAGGGGGCTGAATAATTTTGCACGCCCAATTTTTCAGTTTTTGATTTGTTAAAAAAGTTTGAAATATCCAATAAATGTCGTTCCACTTCATGATTGTGTCCCACTTGTTGTTAATTCTTATTTTACCTTTGTTGTGGTGTATAGGACTGTCTTTACTGTGGTTGTGGTGTATAGGACTGTTGTGGTGTATAGGACTGTTGTGGTGTATAGGACTGTTGTTGTGGTGTATAGGACTGTTGTGGTGTATAGGATTGTCTTTACTGTTGTTGTGGTGTATAGTACTGTCTTTACTGTTGTTGTGGTGTATAGGACTGTCTTTACTGTTGATATGGTGTATAGGACTGTTGTTGTGGTGTATAGGACTGTTGTGGTGTATAGGATTGTCTTTACTGTTGTTGTGGTGTCTTCACTGTTGTTGTGGTGTATAGGACTGTTGTTGTGATGTATAGGATTGTCTTTACTGTTGTTGTGGTGTATAGTATTGTCTTTACTGTGGTTGTGGTGTATAGGACTGTTGTTGTGGTGTATAGGATTGTCTTTACAGTTGTTGTGGTGTATAGGACTTTGTCTTTCATATCTTTATACCCTTTATCTCTCTAGCTCTAACTTTTGTTTCTCCCTCTCTCTCTCTCTCTCTCTCTCTCTCTCCATCCCTCCCATTTATCCCCCTCTCTTTCTCTCCTCATGTTTCTCTCCCCTCTCCTCTTCATGTTCCAACACAGGCATCTTCAAGAGCACCTGCTACATCGATGTGCGCTGGTTTCCCTTTGATCTCCAGAGGTGTGACCTGAAATTTGGCTCTTGGACCTATGGGGGCTGGTCTCTGGACCTACAGATGATCGAGGCAGATATCACAGGTTACATCCCCAACGGAGAGTGGGACCTAGTCGGTAAGAGTTAGTGGCTGGCCAGTATTGGACAAGATATTGTCATCACAAAACCTGGGTTCTGATGGCAAGGTTGTTTGGAAGACTGTGCTGCCAGTCCTGTATGGGCCATATACCGTTATTCTTCTTACAGTATCTGTTTTGGACAAAAGTCTCTAAATTACAATATTACATCAAATGATTACAATAACTGTTTTGAACAAGCATGGAAGTTTGGGATAACTCACAAATATACCCAGACTATATTTTTTTAAATGTTGAGTTTAACTTTCAAACTCGATGGTCAAACTATAAAAGCTAGATCCTGTATGTATGATTGATCACATTTAAATAAAATAGGAGAATTCATTTTAAAGGCTTTTCCTCAGCAGTACAGATCTTTAGTGATATTGGCTTCTACGGAATCCCTGGCAAATTGACTAATGTGTTTACAAGAGAGGGGTTCTAATGAAATGCTTCTACGGAATCCCTGGCAAATTGACTAATGTGTTTACAAGAGAGGGGTTCTAATGAAATGCCATCCCAGTGCTGAATATAGTTTTTCTTGCATGTTGAACTGCTTATAAAAAAAATGGCAGACACTATTACTGTGATGGGGAACTGATGAAAACTAACAGGACCATTTGATTCAGGGTCAAACTCCCAACACCTTTAACTTACAAAAGTTTCCTTATTGTGAAACACCATTCATTTGCCTGGGGAAAAAATACATCCATTACTGCAAATCATCACAACCCAAATTGAGTCCTCAAACTGTAATTGACTTCCTATATTGTTGTCTTCCTGGTGTATGATACAGAGGTGCCGGGGCGCAGAAACGAGCGCTTCTACGACTGTTGTAAGGAGCCTTACCCTGACGTAACCTTTACCGTGGTGATGCGTAGACGTACCCTCTACTATGGCCTCAACCTCCTCATCCCATGTGTTCTCATCTCCACCTTGGCCCTGCTTGTCTTCCTACTGCCTGCAGACTCTGGGGAGAAGATATCACTGGGTCAGCTACGTGGGTTGGTGGGTGGGTGGGTGGATGGGTGGGTGGGTGGGTGGGTGGATGGGTGGGTGGGTGGATGGGTGGGTGGGTGGGTGGATGGTTGGGTGGGTGGGTGGGTGGGTGGGTGGGTGGATGGTTGGGTGGATGGATGGATGGATGGATGGATGGATGGATGGATGGATGGATGGATGGATGGATGGATGGATGGATGGATGGATGGATGGATGGGTGGATTACTACTATTGGACATTAAACATAAATAGGTTATTAAATCAACAACTGTAACTAGCGGTGTGGGGTTGTCATCTAAGGAGTTCTCATTGTGACAAATTCTAAAATGAAAGTACAAACATCATGATATTAATTGATGTCGATTTGTGTGGAAATTAAGCATATATTTAGGATAGCTAGGATCAACCCAGCTTGGGGCAATCTAGCTTGGGGCGGCAGGGTAGCCTAGTGGTTAGAGCGTTGGACTAGTAACTGAAAGTTTGCAAGTTTAAATCCCCGAGCTGACAAGGTACAAATCTGTTGTTCTGCCCCTGAACAGGCAATTAACCCACTGTTCCTAGACCGTCATTGAAAATAAGAATTTGTTCTTAACTGACTTGTTAAATTAAAATAAAATTAAAACCTACATGCCAGGCAAGACACCCTATACTTCTTATTATTTTGAGTTTATAACTCAGTATTCACTCAATCCTCACTGAGGGAAACCAGCCACTGGAAAAATATTCATGAAAAGCTCCAGCAGTTGGTCATCAAGCAAATTCTTATTCACCTTTCAGAAGTCAGGCTTCAGTCTCCAGATTACTCTGATTTATCATTCAGTGCTAAGAGAATCATATTGAACATCCTATTTCCATCTCTCAGAACCTGGCTGAGTGCTGACTGTTGGCTTCGAGCTGTATAAGGCATCAAGGCGATTTATGTATGTCTACACGTCTCGTTGGAAAGATTAGGAGCCTGCAATGGAGATGGTTTCCTTAATTAACCCAGTGTTTCTCCAAAAGAGCTGTGTGTGTGTGTGTGTGTGTGTGTGGCAGCTGCTTGGGTGTCTAGAGGGGTGATGGGGAAAGCAGGAAATGTGTTTGATGTAGTCAGTCAAACTTCAAAGGAATAAAAAAACATCTTGCTGTAATATATGATTTAATGCTGCCATGTTGTTTTTAGTACAGTATTTACACACTATGCAACATGAAAGATTTATGAATCAAACTTAGTTGAAAGTGTGACCATCTCAAAACACCATCTGCCTTTATGATCAAGACTTACTGTATCAACCAACCAACACCATTATCTGTCAGCCTTTTTAGAAGTGATCAATGCACAACGGAAGATGTATTCAGCTTCAGTTCCTACTGAGGAGACTGTCATGGCTGACTTGAACAGAGACAGGGACTGTTGATCAGGGGAAAGAGAGACATGAATATCCAGGCAGGGTCAACACTGCTGTTGTCTTTATGGTCCTTGGGGGTGCAGTGAACACACCTGCCAACATTAACTTGTGTCTCAAATGGAACCCTATTCCCTTTAGAGTGCACAACTCTTGAACCCTATTCCCTTTATAGTGCACTACTATTGAACCCTATTCCCTTATAGTGCACTACTATTGAACCCTATTCCCTTTATAGTGCACTACTATTGAACCCTATTTCCTTTCTAGTGCACTACTATTGAACCCAATTCCCTTATAGTGCACTACTATTGAACGCTATTCCCTTTATAGTGCACTACTATTGAACCCTATTCCCTTATAGTGCACTACTATTGAACCCTATTCCCTTTATAGTGCACTACTATTGAACCCTATTCCCTTTATAGTGCACAACTATTGAACCCTATTTCCTTTATAGTGCACTACTATTGAACCCTATTCCCTTTATAGTGCACTACTATTGAACCCTATTCCCTTTATAGTGCACTACTATTGAACCCTATTCCCTTTATAGTGCACTACTATTGAACCCTATTCCCTTTATAGTGCACTACTATTGAACCCTATTCCCTTTATAGTGCACTACTAATGAACCCTATTCCCTTTATAGTGCACTACTATTGAACCCTATTCCCTTTAT
>NW_022261980.1:7660920-7743420 GCF_002021735.2 Oncorhynchus kisutch | reverse complement strand
GTCTCATGGCCTTCTCTCTCTTCACCATCCTCTGCACCATCGGTATCCTCATGTCGGCACCTAACTTTGTAGAAGCCATTTCCAAAGACTTCTTTACCTGAGAGCTTGAAACGTTCACATGCTTTAGCCAATAAATACACTACATTGTTTTTGAAATCTCACATTACAAGACACATACTTATATAAAATGATTGAATATTTGTCTGTGATATAGAGAGAGAATACATTATGTCTGCATAAATATTCAATTTACAAGATGTACAGTTTTTTCACATTCAACTATTTCCCTGCAGGATGTCATCTGGTGGAAAATCGTGTTGTATGTAACTGGCTTAGAGGAATCTAGGCCTTAGATGTTAAAGCCAAACAACACAGAAGAGGTAATAGCCAAGCCTTGTATAGCTTTATAAATACCAAGGTTACTTCAGTTGAATCCAATGTGTTTTAGTCCACTTGAGTAATTGTTTATTGGCTTCCCTTTATAACTCTCTCAGTTCAAAACGTTCCAAAGCTTTTCTCTGATGTGGTGTAAAGAACAATTGATGGATACCTTTGGGTTCAAGGTTTCTGTCAAAGTTATTGTTGGTTTTGTGTTTGTAGATCGTGTGGTGATATGTAGTGTGTAGTTTTCTGTGATTTGAAAATATCCATCACAAAACACCTTTTTGAGTTTTGCCAACTTTATTTCATCATCATCATCATCATTATGTCTACAAGAACAAAACACCATACTCCATCAGCATTATGTCTACATGAACAAAACACCATACTCCATCAGCATTATGTCTACATGAACAAAACACCATACTCCATCAGCATTATGTCTACATGAACAAAACACCATACTCCATCAGCATTATGTCTACATGAACAAAACACCATACTCCATCAGCATTATGTCTACATGAACAAAACACCATACTCCATCAGCATTATGTTTACATGAACAAAACACCATACTCCATCAGCATTATGTCTACATGAACAAAACACCATACTCCATCAGCATTATGTCTACATGAACAAAACACCATACTCCATCAGCATTATGTCTACATGAACAAAACACCATACTCCATCAGCATTATGTCTACATGAACAAAACACCATACTCCATCAGCATTATGTCTACATGAACAAAACACCATACTCCATCAGCATTATGTCTACATGAACAAAACACCATACTCCATCAGCATTATGTCTACATGAACAAAACACCATACTCCATCAGCATTATGTCTACATGAACAAAACACCATACTCCATCAGCATTATGTCTACATGAACAAAACACCATACTCCATCAGCATTATGTCTACATGAACAAAACACCATACTCCATCAGCATTATGTCTACATGAACAAAACACCATACTCCATCAGCATTATGTCTACATGAACAAAACACCATACTCCATCAGCATTATGTCTACATGAACAAAACACCATACTCCATCAGCATTATGTCTACATGAACAAAACACCATACTCCATCAGCATTATGTCTACATGAACAAAACACCATACTCCATCAGCATTATGTCTACATGAACAAAACACCATACTCCATCAGCATTATGTCTACATGAACAAAACACCATACTCCATCAGCATTATGTCTACATGAACAAAACACCATACTCCATCAGCATTATGTCTACATGAACAAAACACCATACTCCATCAGCATTATGTCTACATGAACAAAACACCATACTCCATCAGCATTATGTCTACATGAACAAAACACCATACTCCATCAGCATTATGTCTACATGAACAAAACACCATACTCCATCAGCATTATGTCTACATGAACAAACACCATACTCCATCAGCATTATGTCTACATGAACAAAACACCATACTCCATCAGCATTATGTCTACATGAACAAAACACCATACTCCATCAGCATTATGTCTACATGAACAAAACACCATACTCCATCAGCATTATGTTTACATGAACAAAACACCATACTCCATCAGCATTATGTCTACATGAACAAAACACCATACTCCATCAGCATTATGTCTACATGAACAAAACACCATACTCCATCAGCATTATGTCTACATGAACAAAACACCATACTCCATCAGCATTATGTCTACATGAACAAAACACCATACTCCATCAGCATTATGTCTACATGAACAAAACACCATACTCCATCAGCATTATGTCTACATGAACAAAACACCATACTCCATCAGCATTATGTCTACAAGAACAAAACACCATACTCCATCAGCATTATGTCTACATGAACAAAACACCATACTCCATCAGCATTATGTCTACATGAACAAAACACCATACTCCATCAGCATTATGTCTACATGAACAAAACACCATACTCCATCAGCATTATGTCTACATGAACAAAACACCATACTCCATCAGCATTATGTCTACATGAACAAAACACCATACTCCATCAGCATTATGTCTACATGAACAAAACACCATACTCCATCAGCATTATGTCTACATGAACAAAACACCATACTCCATCAGCATTATGTCTACATGAACAAAACACCATACTCCATCAGCATTATGTCTACAAGAACAAACACCATACTCCATCAGCATTATGTCTACATGAACAAAACACCATACTCCATCAGCATTATGTCTACATGAACAAAACACCATACTCCATCAGCATTATGTCTACATGAACAAAACACCATACTCCATCAGCATTATGTTTGCACCTGTACATAAAAAAAACTCAAACTGATTTAATTGCCCTTTTGTTTATTTACTGATCATTTCAATACGTCGTAGTGCTTGGCCTTATAAAGCATCCCTAGAAGATTAGTGACAGGTGCAACATGTCCTCCATCAGCCTGGTCTCATAGACTAGACGTAGCATAGTCAATATACATCCGGGACTCTCAAATGAGTATATGTTATGTTTGGTATGGTGACATAAGACTGTCTTGGATTTCCGTAAATAATCATATGAAATGCTCTAAGACCAGGTGGCCTCCATTCATGACATTCTCACTAAAGTGTTTGTTACCACTTGTTTTTGTTGTTGTTTATTTAACAGTTTTACGGTAGATGTTGTACATGGAGTTTGAGGACTGATTATGTCAGTGCATTCTCCCTCTCTAAAACACATGAATGGAATTGAACCTGTTTTGATTGAAGCTTCATCTTCTTTTATTCTATTATCAAGTATCTGTGCCACATACAGTTTATGTTTTGTGGACTCTCACAAATAAATGTATTTTTCTAGATGTGAACTACAATGTATCTTGATTTAATTACAGTTTCTTTATCACTTACTAAGTATGTGTAAAGTGGGATATTTACGCAGTATATTACAGTATATTGCTATACTTTCAGCACTTCAGTTCATCAATAAGAGCATAAACTTTATTACAGTATCACCTACATAACATATAATGGCCATATTGTCTTCAAACAGCAAGAGCAAACCTGATATGCTTCTATACCTGCATTGCTTGCTGTTTGGGGTTTTAGGCTGGGTTTCTGTACAGCACTTTGAGATATCAGCTGATGTACGAAGGGCTATATAAATACATTTGATTTGATATGGTGATCCCTCAGAAATGTAGTCATTGCTTATATGGGTATTCAAGAGCAGAAATAATGATCAGTAAGATATAAATTTACTTTATCATGACTTGATCTCCCATTTTAGGCTAATATTACAATGTTATGATTATGAATAGATAAAGCTGTTGGCAATCTACTTTTTGCAGTATATAGGATGAAAACATATTGCTATCAGGCTGTTGTGTTATTTTCTAATGTAATCCATTTTAAGAATCAGACTAAGTATAATGATTCTGAAATACAGCTCTTAAATGTCATTGTTTACAACATTGGGATGTCATTTGTAGCCAGCAGCATGTTATTTATTACATATAAACCACCTTTGTCAGATAGTCAGTGCTTGACCTGGGAAGGAGCTCACTGGACTGAGGACCGGCACCTAAATCTTTCTACTGCTGGAGCTCCTGTTCCTCTTATAGAATATTATCTCAAAAGTACTGTGGAGCTCCTGTTCCTCTTCTAGAATATTATCTCAAACGTATTGTGGAGCTCCTTGTTCGTCTTATAGAATATTATCTCAAAAGTACTGTGGAGCTCCTGTTCCTCTTCTAGAATATTATCTCAAACGTACTGTGGAGCTCCTGTTCCTCTTATAGAATATTAGCCTAAAAGTACTGTGGAGCTCTTGCGCCTAGATATTTAACAGTACCGGCACCCAACATTAGTACTGACACCTATTTCAGTCCAAGTCAAGCACAGCAGATAGTCAAGATTTCACTTGGAGCTCATTCAACAGAGCCATTATGCTAAGAAGGAAACTAAGTGGATTGTGCTAAATATTTGCTGAGTGTGACAAACCACCAACACCCATTTCTTAAATAAATCTTTGTTATCAAAAGAGCATTTGAGCACTGGATAATTTAATGCTGCAGTAATGGATAGGCATATTCCACTTAGTATTTTGGCAACCCTTTCCATAATCATACTGGCAGTATAATGTTGAACAAATCAGACTTGAGGTACTGGAACTATGGCCCATAAAAGGCATTGTAAAGAGTATTTGGTATCTACTATATAACAATGACATGCCTATAAAGTTTTATTCTCCCTGCAAGTACAATGATGAAGTTGAAATGTTGTCTATTGATTTCAGATTGAGGCCGAGGTGGGTCTACGACTGACAAACTTTATTTAGGCCTAGTTACTTACTGTATAAACATTTGTAAAGGATGATTTTTAAAATGATATTATTTGTGGCTATTTGATGTTCTCCGGTTAACTTTAGGTGAGCTAAACTTCTACATACGCTAGAAATGTGTATCTAACTACACCTAACTCAATTTTCAGGGAAAGTAGGGTTGCTTCCCAGGCTCCCACATGCTTTAGGTCTTGGATTGAGAATACCTATTGCATGCATTTGATAGCAGTTCACTGAGATGTTCATTCCATAGAGATGTATAGAGGACTCTAGTGCCCAAAAGCCTGGTTAAAAGTGGGCAGCACCATAGAGGACTTTCAACATTAAGTAGTCAACTGGATGGGACTTCCTATGGGTTCAGGAAGGATCACATAATTCCATCCAGGTCATCAGGAGGGATCAGCCAAATAATTATACTCCTGAGCAAACATTTCATAACTGCAGGTGGCATAAAATTGCTAACCTTGACTGTATACCTGTTGAGACAACACACTCCAGGTGGCAGTATGCACCCTTTCAGTTTATTTACCAAACGTTTATTTGCCCATGCTCTCACAGATGCCATAATGGGGCAGATACAATGTTGCAATCTCAATACATCTCTATGGGTCATTCTCACAGAGGTTTTGTCAATTCCTAAACTGCCACCTAGTGACTGTAATGCTGAATCAAGCTTATAGGCAAACGAGGCACGTGACTTGCTGTAATAAGGGTGGGGTGGCTAAAACGTACATTGTTGTTGCTCTGTATGATTGAAATGTTCACCTTCCGTGTGAATTGATTATATGCTGACATTTTCTAATTATTCGTATTGTGTGAAGTCATTGACATAATTTTCTGTCAAAGTTGGGAGGAACCTTCAGTACACTGTTTCTGGTGGGAAGGGATTCTTTGTTGCACCCTGCGTGCGCATTTGTTATTCAACCGGCTTATAACAGGAGTAGCTAACATCCTTATACTGAAATTGCCATATTAAAGTTGTTTTAACTTACATAATGTCGGATGCCTTGATTCAATGGTGTGTGGACCAGTTGCACCACAACTTTGGCTTGGAGGCCAGTGAAGACATAGTCCAGTAAGTAGCTAACGTTAGCTAAATGTTGATTTAAGATAGTGAGTTAGTCATTGCTAGCAAGCTAGCTGTCTGTCTTTTGACAGTTGCCCCTCTCTTGTTAAAGTTAATAAAATTGTCAACGACATCATTATTACTATTAGGTCTGTAAACGTGTCAATCTTTCCAGTTCATTCAGCTAGCAAGATATGTAGCCATTTGCACTTGCCTGCTAGCTAGCTAGCTTTTCCAGGTGGCCATATCTTAATGTCACTTCGTCAAAATCATAGTATAAGTTACTAAGCCAAAGCATGGACTGAGTGACTGACTATGAGATGGACGTAAATCAAGGTTTACCAAAGTAGGCCTAGCTGTCATAGGGCAACCTTTCAACAACGAGCTCCACTATCTAGGCTAGCTATAAAAGCGTTTCATTGACATTCTTCTCACTATCAACAGGTATATTCTGTCCATCGACAATGCGGACGAGATAGCGGAGTATGTTGGGGACCTCCTTCAGGGCACTGATGGAAGGAAGAAGCAGTTTATAGATGAACTCCTGGACAGATGGCAGCGGTCTCAGACACTGACTCCTGACAGCACTGGCCTGTTCCCCATAAACTCTCTGTCAGGAACAGGTAGGATGCCTTCCGTTGCCACATTGGCTCTGACCTGTTGTCTTATTGTTTGATATGTTTATTTTTAGAGTTATATATATATATATTTTATAAGTAGTTTTCTTGTCAGGCTATATGGTTCCTAATGCACAATGCCAACAGTACAATGGGAGTGAGTGTGAAGACTGTTGTAATGTCCATCCTGTCCTTGTTAAGTGACTGTCCAAACACAGTAACAAGTACATGCATGACAGGGAAAGCTAACCAGTATATGCTTCTCTAGATGCTCAAGACATGTCCAAGGACTCCCAGAAGAAATCCAAGCGCAAAGGCAGGAACAAGCAAGAGGTGATGGTTGTTAGCCAAGCAGAGCCTGAGCCTGAGGTGGTGAAAACTCCCATTGACCTAATGAAGGCCCAGGAGAGCGGCAGCTCCTCGTCACAGAAGAAGAAGAAGAACACATTTGTGAGCCTCTACAATAAAGAGGGCCAGGACAAGCTGGCTATCCTGCTGCCCGGGCGCCATTCCTGCGAATGTCTGGCCCAGAAGCACAACCTCATCAACAACTGCATGAGCTGCGGACGCATTGTGTGTGAGCAGGAGGGATCAGGGCCCTGCATCTTCTGCGGAAGCCTGGTGAGAAAACAACCCGTTTTAGATCACCTCTAACTTTATGTTTGTTTTATGTTTCCCCAGTAAGTTATTAGAATGCATGTTACTAATACAAATTCAATTTGGCCTCTTAGAGAAGTATTTTCCCCTGGTTTCGCATGTTCTTCTATGAATTAACCAGGTATGCACCAAAGAGGAGCAAGAGATTCTGCAACGAGACTCCAACAAAAGTCAGAAACTGCGCAAGAAACTTATGGGTGAGACAAGCCACCAGTAGTATCTATCTACATAGCATATTAGAGAGTTGTTGAAGTCGGAAGTTTACATACACCTTAGCCAATTACATTTAAACTCAGTTTTTCACAATTCCTGACATTTAATCCTTGTAAAAAGTCCTTGTCTTAGGTCAGTTAGGATCACCACTTTATTTTAAGAATGTGAAATGTCAGAATAATAAGAGAGAATGCTTTATTTCAGGTTTGATTTCTTTCATCACATTCCCAGTGGGTCAGAAGTTTACATACACTCAATTAGTATTTGGTAACATTGCCTTTACATTGTTAAACTTGGGTCAAACGTTTCAGGTAGCATTCCACAAGCTTCCCACAATAAGTTGGGTGAATTTTGGCCTATTCCTCGTGACAGAGCTGGTGTAACTGTGTCAGGTTTGTAGGCCTTCTTGCTCGCATACGCTTTTTCAGTTCTGCCCACACATTTTCTATAGGATTGAGGTAAGGGCTTTATGATGGCCACTCCAATACCTTGACTTTGTTGTCCTTAAGCCATTTTGCCACAACTTTGGAAGTCTTTGTCCATTTGGAAGACTCATTAAATACCAAGCTTTAACTTCCTGACTGATGTCTTGAGATGTTGCTTCAATATATCCACATCATTTTTCTCCCTCATGATGCCATCTATTTTGTGAAGTACACCAGTCCCTCCTGCAGCAAAGCACCCCCACAACATGATGCTGCCACCCCCGTGCTTCACGGTTGGGATGGTGTTCTTCGGCTTGCAAGCCTCCCCCTTTTTCCTTCAAACATAATGATGGCCTAACAGTTCTATTTTTGTTTCATCAGACCAGAGGACATTCTCCAAAAATACGATCTTTGTCCCCATGTGCAGTTGCAAACCGTAGTCTGGCTTTTTTATGGTGGTTTTGGAGCAGTGGCTTCTTCCTTGCGGAGCGGCCTTTCAGGTTATGTCGATATAGGACTCATTTTACTGTGGATATAGATACTTTTGTACCTGTTTCCTCCAGCATCTTCACACGGTCCTTTGCTGCTGTTCTGGGATTCTCAAGGAGACAGGGATTCTCAAGGAGACAGAATGCAGCTCCTTCCGGAGCGGTATGACGGCTGCATGGTCCCATGGTGTTTATACTTGCGTACTATTGTTTGCACAGATGAACGTGGTACCTTCAGGCGTTTGGAAATTGCTCCCAAGTTTGAACCAGACTTGTGGAGATCTTCAATCATTTTTCTGTGGTCTTGGCTGATTTCTTTTGATTTTCCCATGATGTCAAGCAAAGAGGCACTGAGTTTGAAGGTAGGCCTTGAAATACATCAACAGGTACACCTCCATTTGACTGTCAAATAGCCTATCAGAAGCTTCTAAAGCCATGACATAATTTTCTGGAAGTTTCCAAGCTGTTTAAAGGCACAGTCAACTTAGTGTATGTAAGCTTCTGACCCACTGGACTTGTGATGCATTGAATTATAAGTGAAATAATCTGCCTGTAAACAATTGTTGGAAAAATGACTTGTGTCATGCACAAAGTAGATGTCCTAACCGACTTGCCAAAACTATAGTTTGTTAACAAGAAATTTGTGGAGTGGTTGAAAAACAAGTTTTATTGACTCCAACCTAAGTGTATGTAAACTTTTGACTTCAACTGTATCTACATAACATAGTAAGGAGTTGTTTGAATTCTATGTAATGTCTGTGTCTCTCAGAGGGGGCATCGGAGAGGGGCTGTCTTCCACACCAAGAGGCAAAGATGAAGGCAGGGTTAGAAAAGGCCCTTCAACATAAAGACAAACTGCTGGAATACGATACGAACAGGTTGGGATGTAGTGTGCATGTAGCATTGATGTGATTTCACTCTCTCTGTTTAAAGTCTAATTCTTTATACTTTCTTCCTGATGCATTTGGAGGCTATGTCCTTTATATGTGGAGGCTGGGCCCTTTATATGTGGAGGCTGGGTCCTTTATATGTGGAGGCTGTGTCCTTTATATGTGGAGGCTGGGTCCTTTATATGTGGAGGCTGGGTCCTTTATATGTGGAGGCTGTGTCCTTTATATGTGGAGGCTGTGTCCTTTATATGTGGAGGCTGTGTCCTTTATATGTGGAGGCTGTGTCCTTTATATGTGGAGGCTGTGTCCTTTATATGTGGAGGCTGGGTCCTTTATATGTGGAGGCTGGGTCCTTTATATGTGGAGGCTGGGTCCTTTATATGTGGAGGCTGGGTCCTTTATATGTGGAGGCTGGGTCCTTTATATGTGGAGGCTGGGTCCTTTATATGTGGAGGCTGGGTCCTTTATATGTGGAGGCTGTGGGCTTTATATGTGGAGGCTGTGGGCTTTATATGTGGAGGCTGTGGGCTTTATATGTGGAGGCTGTGGGCTTTATATGTGGAGGCTGTGGGCTTTATATGTGGAGGCTGGGTCCTTTATATGTGGAGGCTGGGTCCTTTATATGTGGAGGCTGGGTCCTTTATATGTGGAGGCTGGGTCCTTTATATGTGGAGGCTGGGTCCTTTATATGTGGAGGCTGGGTCCTTTATATGTGGAGGCTGGGTCCTTTATATGTGGAGGCTGTGGGCTTTATATGTGGAGGCTGGGTCCTTTATATGTGGAGGCTGGGTCCTTTATATGTGGAGGCTGGGTCCTTTATATGTGGAGGCTGGGTCCTTTATATGTGGAGGCTGTGTCCTTTATATGTGGAGGCTGGGTCCTTTATATGTGGAGGCTGTGTCCTTTATATGTGGAGGCTGTGTCCTTTATATGTGGAGGCTGTGTCCTTTATATGTGGAGGCTGTGTCCTTTATATGTGGAGGCTGGGTCCTTTATATGTGGAGGCTGGGTCCTTTATATGTGGAGGCTGTGGGCCTTTATATGTGGAGGCTGGGTCCTTTATATGTGGAGGCTGGGTCCTTTATATGTGGAGGCTGGGTCCTTTATATGTGGAGGCTGAGTCCTTTATATGTGGAGGCTGAGTCCTTTATATGTGGAGGCTGAGTCCTTTATATGTGGAGGCTGGGTCCTTTATATGTGGAGGCTGGGTCCTTTATATGTGGAGGCTGGGTCCTTTATATGTGGAGGCTGGGTCCTTTATATGTGGAGGCTGGGTCCTTTATATGTGGAGGCTGGGTCCTTTATATGTGGAGGCTGGGTCCTTTATATGTGGAGGCTGGGTCCTTTATATGTGGAGGCTGGGTCCTTTATATGTGGAGGCTGGGTCCTTTATATGTGGAGGCTGGGTCCTTTATATGTGGAGGCTGGGTCCTTTATATGTGGAGGCTGGGTCCTTTATATGTGGAGGCTGGGTCCTTTATATGTGGAGGCTGGGTCCTTTATATGTGGAGGCTGGGGTCCTTTATATGTGGAGGCTGGGTCCTTTATATGTGGAGGCTGTGTCCTTTATATGTGGAGGCTGGGTCCTTTATATGTGGAGGCTGTGGGCTTTATATGTGGAGGCTGTGGGCTTTATATGTGGAGGCTGTGGGCTTTATATGTGGAGGCTGTGTCCTTTATATGTGGAGGCTGTGTCCTTTATATGTGGAGGCTGTGGGCTTTATATGTGGAGGCTGTGGGCTTTATATGTGGAGGCTGTGGGCTTTATATGTGGAGGCTGTGGGCTTTATATGTGGAGGCTGTGTCCTTTATATGTGGAGGCTGTGTCCTTTATATGTGGAGGCTGTGGGCTTTATATGTGGAGGCTGGGTCCTTTATATGTGGAGGCTGTGGGCTTTATATGTGGAGGCTGAGTCCTTTATATGTGGAGGCTGAGTCCTTTATATGTGGAGGCTGAGTCCTTTATATGTGGAGGCTGAGTCCTTTATATGTGGAGGCCGTGTCCTTTATATGTGGAGGCCGGGTCCTTTATATGTGGAGGCCGGGTCCTTTATATGTGGAGGCCGGGTCCTTTATATGTGGAGGCCGGGTCCTTTATATGTGGAGGCCGGGTCCTTTATATGTGGAGGCCGGGTCCTTTATATGTGGAGGCCGGGTCCTTTATATGTGGAGGCCGGGTCCTTTATATGTGGAGGCCGGGTCCTTTATATGTGGAGGCCGGGTCCTTTATATGTGGAGGCCGGGTCCTTTATATGTGGAGGCCGGGTCCTTTATATGTGGAGGCCGTGGCCTTTATATGTGGAGGCCGTGGGCTTTTATATATGGAGGCCGTGTCCTTTATATGTGGAGGCTGTGTCCTTTATATGTGGAGGCTGTGGGCTTTATATGTGGAGGCTGTGGGCTTTATATGTGGAGGCTGTGGGCTTTATATGTGGAGGCTGTGGGCTTTATATGTGGAGGCTGTGGGCTTTATATGTGGAGGCTGTGGGCTTTATATGTGGAGGCTGTGGGCTTTATATTTGGAGGCTGTGGGCTTTATATTTGGAGGCTGGGTCCTTTATATGACAGGAGTGAGATTACCTTCATATCCCCTCCCCCTGTTTACATCGACAGTACGCGACGAACGCAGGTCCTGGATGACGAGTCAGACTACTTTGCCACCGACTCCAACCAGTGGCTGTCGCCTAGCGAGCGCGAGCACCTGAGGAAGAAGGAGGAGGAGCTACGGGAGCTTCGCCACGCCTCCAGGAAGGACAGGAAGATCACGCTGGACTTCACAGGCCGACAGGTGCTTGACGAGGGAGAGAACAACAGTCATTACTACAACAAGTGAGTGAATGACTTGAAAACATCTCAATTCACACCACAGGAGGTTGGTGGCACCTTAATTGGGGAGGACAGGCTCGTGGTAATGACTGGAGAACAATAGGTGGAATGGTATCAAACACATGTTTTCCATGTGTTTCAATGCCATTCGCTTCGTTCCAGCCTTTATTGGGAGCCGTCCTCCCCTCAGCAGCCTCCCCTAATTCACACCCTACTTCTCATATAGTTTACTACTGCAGACCGGAGCACCATGGACTTGTTGATAGGACAACATGTCAGGTAGTGCAGAAACAGACTTAGTCCCAGGCTTAGTTATGTGAGTGCTTGGGTTACATAAACAAGAGTAGGTTTTTAATACACCCTTCAGACATTCACAACACAGTGATAACCTCCATTTCTCCTGGTAATGTATCCACACTGTTACAGCTAGAGGGGTTCACGTGTGTGTAGTTTGAAACGAGGCATCTAAAAAGCATCCTACTGACCACACTCCTTGGTGTTTTTAGGTTTGACGAGACGGTCAAGGCCCTCAACACAGGCACCAAGGGGAAAGCTCCCCAACACCCTGAGGGACCAGCGGGGCGGCAGCACCTGAGAGAGCTGGTCAACCCCAACATCGTACAGGCTGCACCCAAGGTAGGACACACACACACACAGTATTTTCTCATGACATGGTGGCGTGTCTGTTTACCCTGGTAAATCCCTCTAAATCAAAATCAAATCAAATTGATTTATATAGCCCTTCGTACATCAGCTGATATCTCAAAGTGCTGTACAGAAACCCAGCCTAAAAACCCAAACAGCAAGCAATGCAGGTGTAGAAGCACGGTGGCTAGGAAAAACTCCCTAGAAAGGCCAAAACCTAGGAAGAAACCTAGAGAGGAACCAGGCTATGTGGGGTGGCCAGTCCTCTTCTGGCTGTGCCGGGTGGAGATTATAACAGAACATGGCCAAGATGTTCAAATGTTCATAAATGACCAGCATAGTCCAATAATAATAAGGCAGAACAGTTGAAACTGGAGCAGCAGCACGGCCAGGTGGACTGGGGACAGCAAGGAGTCATCATGTCAGGTAGTCCTGGGGCATGGTCCTAGGGCTCAGGTCCTCCGAGAGAGAGAAAGAAAGAGAGAAGGAGAGAATTAGAGAATGCACACTTAGATTCACACAGGACACCCTACAGCTGCTAACATTTTGTCAACATAATTCTGTGAATCTCTACTAATTTCTTTCTTTACCATGCATCTCCAGTGGGTGGACGTGGGCAGTGGCCCTCGGAGATCTCATGATAAAGGTGTTGTTGGTACAGAGGGAGACGGCGCTGTTGGCCCAGAACGCTCCAGACTCCGGCTGCAGGACAGAGAGCTGCAGGAGATGGCAGACGGGGGCTGGTGCCTCAGCATGCACCAACCATGGGCCTCGCTACTGGTCAAAGGAATAAAGAGGTACAGAACACTCCAATAATGGGCCTCGCTATTGGTCAACAACATCCCTACTGGCCATGCTGTTGGTCAAACGCATCCCTACTGGCCATGCTATTGGTCAACAACATCCCTACTGGCTATGCTATTGGTCAAACACATCCCTACTGGCCATGCTGTTGTTCAAACACATCCCTACTGGCCATGCTATTGGTCAAACGCATCCCTCCTGGCCATGCTATTGGTCAAACGCATCCCTCCTGGCCATGCTATTGGTCAAACGCATCCCTCCTGGCCATGCTATTGGTCAAACGCATCCCTCCTGGCCATGCTATTGGTCAAACGCATCCCTCCTGGCCATGCTATTGGTCAAACGCATCCCTCCTGGCCATGCTATTGGTCAAACGCATCCCTCCTGGCCATGCTATTGGTCAAACGCATCCCTCCTGGCCATGCTATTGGTCAAACGCATCCCTCCTGGCCATGCTATTGGTCAAACGCATCCCTCCTGGCCATGCTATATCAGGAAGCACATAACACACTAACAATAGGCCCTGCAAAGACATTGAGTAGGAACAAAACACAACAATTATTGGTAAAAAGCATCACTATTGGTCTTGTTATTGGTCAAAAGGCAGCCTTTTTGACTAGCCATTACAAAGAAGTGTTACAAACTCATGTATGTAGTCCTCCGTAGCTCAGTTAGTAGAACCTGGTCCTCTGTAGCTCAGTTAGTAGAACCTGGTCCTCTGTAGCTCAGTTAGTAGAACCTGGTCCTCTGTAGCTCAGTTAGTAGAACCTGGTCCTCTGTAGCTCAGTTAGTAGAACCTGGTCCTCTGTAGCTCAGTTAGTAGAACCTGGTCCTCTGTAGCTCAGTTAGTAGAACCTGGTCCTCTGTAGCTCAGTTAGTAGAACCTGGTCCTCTGTAGCTCAGTTAGTAGAACCTGGTCCTCTGTAGCTCAGTTAGTAGAACCTGGTCCTCTGTAGCTCAGTTAGTAGAACATGGTCCTCTGTAGCTCAGTTAGTAGAACCTGGTCCTCTGTAGCTCAGTTAGTAGAACCTGGTCCTCTGTAGCTCAGTTAGTAGAACCTGGTCCTCTGTAGCTCAGTTAGTAGAACCTGGTCCTCTGTAGCTCAGTTAGTAGAGCACGGTCCCCCCCCCCCCGTAGCTCAGTTAGTAGAGCACGCCCGGTCCCCCCCCCCCCCCCCCCCCCGTAGCTCAGTTAGTAGAGCACGCCCCGTCCCCCCCAGTAGCTCAGTTAGTAGAGCACGCCCCCCCCCCCCCCCCCCCGTAGCTCAGTCAGTAGAGCACGGTCCCCCCCCGTAGCTCAGTTAGTAGAGCACGGCCCCCCCCTGTAGCTCAGTTAGTAGAGCACGGCCCCCCCCCCTGTGGCTCAGTTAGTAGAGCACGGCCCCCCCGTAGCTCAGTTAGTAGAGCACGGTCCCCCCCCCCGTAGCTCAGTTAGTAGAGCACGGCCCCCCCCCCCCCCCCCGTAGCTCAGTTAGTAGAGCACGGCCCCCCCCTGTAGCTCAGTTAGTAGAGCACGGCCCGCCCCTGTAGCTCAGTTAGTAGAGCACGGTCCCCCCCTGTAGCTCAGTTAGTAGAACACGGTCCCCCCCTGTAGCTCAGTTAGTAGAGCACGGTCCCCCCCTGTAGCTCAGTTAGTAGAGCACGGTCCCCCCCTGTAGCTCAGTTAGTAGAACACGGTCCCCCCCTGTAGCTCAGTTAGTAGAGCACGGCCCCCCCCTGTAGCTCAGTTAGTAGAGCACGGTCCCCCCCTGTAGCTCAGTTAGTAGAGCACGGTCCCCCCCTGTAGCTCAGTTAGTAGAGCACGGTCCCCCCCTGTAGCTCAGTTAGTAGAGCACGGCCCCCCCCTGTAGCTCAGTTAGTAGAGCACGGCCCCCCCCTGTAGCTCAGTTAGTAGAGCACGGTCCCCCCCCTGTAGCTCAGTTAGTAGAGCACGGCCCCCCCCTGTAGCTCAGTTAGTAGAGCACGGCCCCCCCCTGTAGCTCAGTTAGTAGAGCACGGCCCCCCCCTGTAGCTCAGTTAGTTGAACATGGCGATTGCAATGCCAGGACAGTGGGTTTGATTCCCGGGAACACCTGTATGTTAAAATGCATGACTGTAAATCAGTCTGGATTAAAGTGTCTGCTAAAAGGAATATGATGTGTGTCCAGGGTGGAGGGGAGGAGCTGGTACACATCCCACCGCGGCCTCCTGTGGATAGCAGCTGCAGCCAAGAGGCCCACCCCTGAGGAGGTCACTCAGGTGGAGAACATGTTCCTTCAGATCTACAAGAGAGGTACACACACACACACACACAATCTACCACTTTCTCTGGACCCCCCCCACACACACACGCGGTTACACACACACTGTTACACACAGACAGTCTACCACTTTCTCTACCCCCCCCCATACACACGCAGACACCAATCAATTAAAATATTTATTAGGATGTATGTAAACATACTGTTGACTCTCACCGACCACCTTCCTCTCCCCAGATCTTAAGTTTCCTAAAGACTACCCCACCGGCTGCCTGCTGGGCTGTGTCAACATGACGGACTGTCTGTCTCAGGAGCAATACAAGGAGCAGGTTAGTGTGACCACGTACCTTCCTACACACACGCTTCTGTACACTGGTACGCCTACGAACATGCCCGGACACTCCGAGCACTTAGCTCTCTGTGAAGGCTATGTGATATTCTCCTGGTTAGTGTAGGAACCACAGACACTTCTAACAGACAGACAGGACATAGTTTCATCCTGGCTGGCGTGACACGCCCAACACATCCCAACACACGTCTTTTCCCTCCCTCTCAGCCAAGAAAACAAACCAAGAGTCTGGAAAAATGTATGGAATTTTAAACTGTCTGTTCCCGGAATATTGTTTTTGACTGACGAGTGGCTCTTGTTCCAAGCGGTAGTCATCCTCTTAGATTAAACTGGGATGAAATGCTTTGTTCCAAAAGAATCCTGTCATTATTGTTTAAAGCAATGCAGAATTGGATTTTCAAAGTCAACATAATTACAAGGTAATAGGTGTCAGGTAACAGTTCCTGTGCCCCAGAATACCAAGGTAACCTGCCTGAATGACTACCAGTAGCACTCACATCTGTAGCCATGAAGTGCTTTGAAAGGCTGGTCATGGCTCACATCAACACCATTATCCCAGAAACCCTAGATCCATTCCAATTTGCATACCGCCCCAACAGATACACCGATGACACAATCTCTATTGAACTCCACACTGCCCTGTCACACCTGGACAAAAGGAACACCTATGTGAGAATGCTATTCATTGACTACAGCGAAGCATTCAACACCATAGTGCCCTCTAATCTCATCACTAAGCTAAGGACCCTGGGACTAAACACCTCCCTCTGCAACTGGATCCTAGACTTCCTGATGGGCCGCGCCCAGGTGGAAAGGGTAGGTAACAACACATCCGTCACTCTGATCCTCAACATAGGGATCCCTCAGTGGTGCGTGCTCAGTCCCCTCCTGTACTCCCTGTTCACTCATGACTGCATGGCCAGGCACGACTCCAACACCATTATTACATTTTCTGATGACACAACAGTGGTAGGCCTGATCACCAACAGCGATGAGACAGCCTATAGGGAGGAGGTCAGAACTTCATACCAAGCGGTGTCAGAGGAAGGCCCTAAAAATTGTCAACGACTCCAGCCACACTAGTCATACACTGTCCTCTCTGCTACAGCACAGCAAGCGGTACCGGAGCGCAAAGTCTAGGTCCAGGAGGCTTCTAAACAGCCTACAGTCTCTACACCCAAGCCATAAGACTCCTAAACAGCTAATCAAATGGCTACCCAGACTACCCAGACTTGACTCTGTACCGGTACCCCCTGTATATAGCCTCCACATTGACTCTGAACCGGTACCCCCTGTATATAGCCTCCACATTGACTCTGTACCGGTACCCCCTGTATATAGCCTCCACATTGACTCTGTACCGGTACCCTCTGTATATAGCCTCCACATTGACTCTGTACCGGTACCCCCTGTATATAGCCTCCACATTGACTCTGTACCGGTACCCCCTGTATATAGCCTCCACATTGACTCTGTACCGGTACCCCCTGTATATAACCTCCACGTTGACTCTGTACCGGTACCCCCTGTATATAGCCTCCACGTTGACTCTGTACCGGTACCCCCTGTATATAGCCTCCACATTGACTCTGTACCGGTACCCCCTGTATATAGCCTCCACGTTGACTCTGTACCGGTACCCCCTGTATATAGCCTCCACATTGACTCTGTACCGGTACCCCCTGTATATAGCCTCCACATTGACTCTGTACCGGTACCCCCTGTATATAGCCTCCACATTGACTCTGTACCGGTACCCCCTGTATATAGCCTCCACATTGACTCTGTACCGGTACCCCCTGTATATAGCCTTGCTATTGTTATTTACTGCTGCTCTTTAATCATTTGTTTTTCTTATCTCTTTATTTCCTTACCTGCATTGTTGGTTAAGGGCTTGTAAGTAAGCCTTTCACTGTAAGGTCTACACCTCTTGTATTCGGTGCATGTGACAAATAAAATGTGATTGAACAAGGCTAGTTAATATAATCTAATTCAGTTAGTTACTGTATGAACATGTAACTTTAGATTGGTGCTAATAGGTACGTAGCCTCACAGTTAAAGCATTGGGCCAGTAACCGAAGGGTCGGTGGTTCGACTCCCCAAGCCGACTATGTGAAAAATCTGTTGTTGTGCCCTTGAGCAAGGCACTTAACCCTAATTGCTCCTGTATGTTGCTCTGGATAAGAGCATCAGCTAGATGATTTAAAATGTAAATGTATCTGGTACAAAGCATAGCTTTTTTATAGCTTTGTTTGCCTTTTCCAGTCTTGACGTATTTATTTCATCTCAGCACTAACACACCTGATTCAAATAGTCCACTAATAATCCAGCTGAAGCAGAACACGTGTTCACCGGCTGGGCATCCCATAGAGAAACAGATTGTCAGAGGTACGAAGTAACTAACTACTCTTGTTACTGTAATTTAGTAGCTTTTCAGAGTACTTGTAAAAATATTTGTTGTAATTTTAGTTTTATTTCCCAGAGAGGAACCGGTTGGTGATTTAGGCTAGGGTGTAATTGATTCTACTACAATGACATCATTGGCTTTCCTCTTTTCCTCCCTACTGCTATACAACTTCTCACCAGCAGAGGGCGAACTGCACCACTTCAGCATCAACCCACAGCCAGCCATTTTACACTGACTGGAGGCTACAGCACAATCACCATAAAAGCACTGCTGAACCACAACACAATTCAACCCACATTACTCCCCTTCTCTATCGTCTAAAACACAAACGTGATCAACCAAACCCACATGGTATTAAGTTAACCCACGTTCCCATTACGTCTAGAGCAGTTAGATGAGATGGAGAGAAACGCTGTATTTCAGGGAGGCAGATTGACTCGCATCACCCTTTGATGTATAATGAATCAATCGGGTGCGCTGGTGCTCTCGGTGGTCTTTAATCTTTTGCCTTTCATGCTGTTTAAATGTGGAGATGCCTCAATGCCTGGATGGCCCAGTAAGGCCGTACCACTCCACCCCAAACCACTATGACTGAGGCTGCCAGCAGCTCTTTGAACATTGTACTCTTTCTAACATGGATTGATTGAAAGCTATGTCTGTTTTGTTTTAACCATGAGGAATGGGCATCTTTGTTGTTTTGGTTCGGTTTATTTAGAATGGTTTGGTGGTGGGGGGGGGGTTCCATCGGCTCCCTGTTCCTATGGAGGTTTACCACAGAGGTTTTGAGCTGGTTCTTTTCTATTATGTCAGCCATTATGTTGACCAGCGAAATCACTGTCTTAAAAAACAGGATGCATGTTGTTTTGTGTTCCGTGCGTGTCTGGGTGATTCCTTGAACAGTAAAAGACCCTGAGTTTAGGGATTTTCACAAAATGTAATCCATGGAAGGGTCCTTTTGAGGAATATGAATATCTGTCAAATGAGTGTGACCATTTAAAAATATAAACATGAATATTGAAAATATATATATTTTTTAGATTAGGTCATTTGTGTGTGTGTGTGTGTGTGTGTATGTATGTATGTGTATATATATATATATATATATATATATATATATATATATATATATATATATATATATATACACACACACACACACAGTGGGGCAAAAAAGTATTTAGTCAGCCACCAATTGTGCAAGATCTCCCACTTAAAAAGATGAGAGAGGCCTGTAATTTTCATCATAGGTACACTTCAACTATGACAGACAAAATGAGAAAGAAAAAAATCCAGAAAATCACATTGTAGAATTTTTTTAATGAATTTATTTGCAAATTATGGTGGAAAAGTTTATCTCAATACTTTGTAATATAACCTTTGTTGGCAATGACAGAGGTCAAACGTTTTCTGTAAGTCTTCACAAGGTTTTATCAGACTGTTGCTGGTATTTTGGCCCATTCCTCCATGCAGATCTCCTCTAGAGCAGTGATGTTTTGGGGCTGTTGCTGGGCAACACGTACTTTCAACTCCCTCCAAAGATTTTCTATGGGGTTAAGATCTGGAGACTGGCTAGGCCACTCCAGGACCTTGAAATGCTTCTTACGAAGCCACTCCTTCGTTGCCCGGGCGGTGTGTTTGGGATCATTGCCCTGCTGAAAGACCCAGCCACGTTTCATCTTCAATGCCCTTGCTGATGGAAGGAGGTTTTCACTCAATCTCACGATACATGGCCCCATTCATTCTTTCCTTTACATGGATCAGTCGTCCTGGTCCCTTTGAAGAAAAACAGCCCCAAAGCATGATGTTTCCACCCCCATGCTTCACAGTAGGTATGGTGTTCTTTGGATGCAACTCAGCATTCTTTGTCCTCCAAACACGATGAGTTGAGTTTTTACCAAAAAGTAAAATTTTGGTTTCATCTGACCATATGACATTCTCCCAATCTTCTTCGAACTGCTTTGCTTTATCTTGGCCAGGTCGCAATTGTAAATGAGAACTTGTTCTCAACTTGCCTACCTGGTTAAATAAAGGTCAAATTAAAATAAAAAATAAACATTCTGGATCATCCAAATGCTCTCTAGCAAACTTCAGACGGGCCTGGACATGTACTGGCTTAAGCAGGGGAGATAAGTGTTTCCAGTTTCAGAGATTTTTGTAGTTTGTTCCAGCAGAGAACTGGAAGGAGGTGGTGAAAGGAGGAATTGGCTTTGGGGGTGACCAGAGAGATATACCTGCTGGAGAGCATGCTACAGGTGGGTGTTGCTATGGTGACCAGCGAGCTGAGATAAGGGGGGACTTTACCTAGCTGGGTCTTGTAGATGACCTGGAGCCAGTGGTACTGACTGGTTTTCTGATCCATGCCCCTACCTTTTTTTTATGGTATCTGTGACCAACAGATGCATACTGTATGTACAGTGGCTTGCAAAAGTATTCACCCCCTTGGCATTTTTCCTATTTTGTTGCCTTACAACCTGGAATAAAAAATAAAAAAACACACTTGGGGGGGATTTGTATTATTTGATTTACACAACATGCCTACCAATTTGAAGATGCAAAACTGCTCCAGCTCCTTCAAGTTGGATGGGTTCCGCTGGTGTACAGCAATCTTTAAGTCATACCACAGATTCTCAATTAGATTGAGGTCTGGGCTTTGACTAGGCCATTCTAAGGCATTTAAAAGTTTCCCCTTAAACCAGTCGAGTGTTCCTTTAGCAGTATGCTTAGGGTCATTGTCCTGCTGGAAGGTGAACCTCTGTCCCAGTCTCAAATCTCTGGAAGACAAACAGGTTTCCCTCAATTTCCATCCATCATTCCTTAAATTCTGACCAGTTTCCCAGTCCCTGCCGATTTAAAAACATCACCACAGCATGATGCTGCCACCACCATGCTTCACTGTGGGGATGTTGTTCTCAGGGTTATGAGGTGTTGGGTTTGCGCCAGACATAGTGTTTGCCTTGATGGCCAAAAAGCTCAATTTTAGTCTCATCTGACCAGACTACCTTCTTCCTTATGTGGCTTTTGGCGAACACCAAACTTGTTTGCTTATTTTTCCTTTGAAGTAATGGCTTTTTTCTGGCCATTCTTCTGTAAAGGCCAGCTCTGGAGTGTACAGCTTAAAGTGGTCCTATGGACAGATACTCCAATCTCCGCTGTGGAGCTATGCAGCTCCTTCAGGGTTATCAGTCAAATGTATTTTTAAAGCCCTTCTTACATCAGCTGATGTCACAAAGTGCTGTACAGAAACAGAAGTCTAAAACCCCAAACAGCAAGCAATGCAGGTGTAGAAGCACGGTGGCTAGGAAAAATTCCCTATAAAGGCCGGAACCTAGGAAGAAACCTAGAGAGGAACCAGGCTATGAGGGGTGGCTAATCCTCCTCTGGCAGGGCCTGGTGGAGATTATAACAGAACATGGCCAAGATGTTCATAGATGACCAGCAAGGTCAAATAATAATAATCACAATGGTTGTAGAGGGTGCAACAGGTCAGCACCTCAGAAGTAAATGTCAGTTGGCTTTCAGAGTATCTCTACCGCTCCTGCTTTCTCTATAGTTGAAAACAAAAGGTCTGGGACAGGTAGCACATCCAGTGAATAGGTCAGGGTTCCATAGCCGCAGGCAGAACAGTTGAAACTGGAGCAGCAGCACGACCAGGTGGACTGGGGACAGCAAGGAGTCATCAGGCCAGGTAGTCCTGAGGCATGGTCCTAGGGCTCAGGTCTTCAGAGAGAGAATTGGAGAAAGCATACTTAAATTCACACAGAACACCGGATAAGACAGGAGAAATACTCCAGATATAACAGACTGATCCCAGCCCCCCGACACAAACTATTGCAGCATATATACTGGAAGCTGGGACAGGAGGGGTCGGGAGACACTGTGGCCCCATCCGACGATACCCCGGGGACAGGGCCAAACAGGCAGGATATAACGTTGGTTATCTTTGTTCCTTCTTTGATTATTGCCCTCCTTGTCTGGTCTGTGAGTTTTGGTGGGCAGCCCTCTCTTGGCATGTTTGTTGTGGTGCCATATTCGTTCCATTCAGTTTTACAATGGATTTAATGGTTCTCCTTGGGATGTTCTAAGTTTAGAGTGAACAATTGATAACCCAACCCTGATCTGTACTTATCCACAACTTTGTCCCTGACCTGTTTGGAGAGCTCCTTGGTCTTCGTGGTGCCCCTTGCTTAGTGGTGTTGCAGACACTGGGGGCCATTCAGAACAGGTGTATATATACTGAGCTCATGTGACACTTAGATTGCACACAGGTGGACTTTATTTAACTAATTATGTGACTTATGAAGGTAATTGGTTGCACCAGATCTTATTTAGGGGCTTCATAGCAAAGGAGGTGAATACATATGCACGCACTACTTTTCCGTTTTTTAGACTTAGCAATTTGGACTATTTTGTGTATGTCCATTACATGAAATCTAAATGAAAATCTATTTAAATCACAGGTTGTAATGCAACAAAATAGGAAAAATGCCAAGGGGGATGAATACTTTTGCAAGGAACTTCCCAGTCATGTCAAATCCAAAGATTAAGACCTAATTAATTTATTCCAATTGATTGGTTTCCTTGTATAAAGTAACTCAGTAAAATCTTTGAAATTCTTGCATGTTGCGTTTTATGTTTTTGTTCAGTATATATTGTTGAACATCATATGTTCTACTACGGGCATGCCAAAGTTCCAGAGTGGGATTTCTGCTACTTTTAGCATTAACAGAGGGAATGTGAAAATGGATTCAAAATGGTCGCCCTCTGCTGGGGATTTGCAGGATGTGTAATGATACAATTAAACGGAGGGCTGTGATTGGTTATATTGACTACTATGCTCATAACTTTAGAGTATATTATCTTCAACCATATATAGAAAAATGTGGCAAATCAAAAATGATTTATTTTCAATATTCATTTGTATATTTTCTCAATTATGCTCTAAGATACAAATGTCAAATATACAGTATGTCAACAATCCTTCCTCCATAGGACTATGGATTCCATTTTGGGAAAATCCCCCAAAATCCTGTTTATTTTTTTAATCTAGTTTGGTGACGATGCACCCTGTCTTTAATTGACCTGGCTGTTTGTTTTATTTCCCCGGATGCGATCGGGACAGTGAAAACATCTGTGACTGCATCTCTGCCACCCCTCCCCTACACACACACACACAAACTCTCACTCACCCCCTCATACACACACACATTAGCTCTAATGAGATATTGGCACACTTATTTTTTTAATGAGATATATAAACTGTGCTGGTGAAATGTAATTGGCTCTGATTACTTTGCTGTATGGGTGATTCTGAAGTCCGTGTGTGTTGGAGGTGACTAGACAATGGCAACAAATCACTCTTATTTGTTTAACTTTTACAATCAAATTATATATTTTTCATGTATTTTTCCTGTTTTAAATGGTTCAGTGTAGCTGGAGTGACCTAATAGGTGTCGTACATGGAAATAGGATAACCTACATCTGGGAAATGTACTAAACCTTGAGACTATTTGAATAGGAATCTTTCCCTTTGTTCAGTCGTCTTTCTCTCACCTTCCCAACCTTTTCAGGGCCATAAAATCATGTCGGGGGCTGTGTGACCGCCCTTTCATCTGTGTGTGTGTGTGCGCTTGCAGAGAGGTACACAAGGCAGCCATAAATAAAAGCCCATTTCAATGTAGCCTTTCAGGAGAGGGAGGATGAAGTGGAGACCAGCTAGAAACTACACAGGACTAGAGTATAACCTAAATACTGTATCATCCTTCGAGTAGTGTAAATAAATACGTAGGAGTGTGTGGATCGCTCTCCATTACCTTCACACTAGTCATTTAGCCGTAGCCGCCTGTTTTCCCATGTTAGATAATGGGAGTTAGCATAACGTGGCTAGAGCTGTAGCAAGCCCGCTCCCTAGAGCCGCCGTGTGTGTGGCAGGCAGGGGATTTACTGTGTTGTAGGGCTGGGAGTTGCCAGGGACCTCGCAATATGATATTGTCACCATACTCGGGTGCAAATTCGATATGTATTGAGATTCTCACGATTGTATATGTATTGCAATTCGATGTTCCAAACATATTGCTGCTGCAAAGGGACAAGGAGCTCTGAGAAAACCAGTTCTGATCAGTCCTGGAAATAAAAGTGCTGAAAACAAATTGCCTCCGTATTTAAAAAGATGATCGAGAACAAGCTAAGTAAAATACTGGAATATTGGTGCAGGTACAGAAAACTAGCACAAAAGTAATATAGCGATATTGTCAACACGATACAATATATCATCAAACGTAATATCCCGATATGTAACTGTGTCAATGTTTTCCCCCATCACTACTGCCATGGCAGGAGGGGAAATGATGCTTCCTCAGTCCACACGAGGCTTACCGCCCACCTCACTGTAACCTGCTCCCGGGTATCAACAGCCTGCGGAGGGAAGAGGAGAGGGAGGGAGGATTGGGTTGGGAGAGAGGTGTGGGGGGGGGGTCGAGGGGGAGGATGTAGGGAGGAAGGAATTGGGGAGTGGTTGACTAAGGTGGTTGAAGTGACAAGGGTGAGGGAAATGGAGGATGGAGGGAGAATAGAGAGAGGGGGGTGGATGGAGGGAGAATAGATAGAGGAGGAGGGGTTGATGGAGGGAGAATAGATAGAGGAGGAGGGGTTGATGGAGGGAGAATAGATAGAGGAGGAGGGGTTGATGGAGGGAGAATAGATAGAGGAGGAGGGGTTGATGGAGGGAGAATAGATAGAGGAGGAGGGGTTGATGGAGGGAGAATAGAGGAGGAGGGGTGGATGGAGAGAGAATAGATAGAGGAGGAGGGGTGGATGGAGAGAGAATAGATAGAGGAGGAGGGGTGGATGGAGAGAGAATAGATAGAGGAGGAGGGGTGGATGGAGAGAGAATAGATAGAGGAGGAGGGGTGGATGGAGAGAGAATAGATAGAGGAGGAGGGGTGGATGGAGGGAGAATAGATAGAGGAGGAGGGGTGGATGGAGGGAGAATAGAGGAGGAGGGGTGGATGGAGGGAGGGAGAATAGATAGAGGAGGAGGGGTGGATGGAGGGAGAATAGATAGAGGAGGAGGGGTGGATGGAGGGAGAATAGATAGAGGAGGAGGGGTTGATGGAGGGAGAATAGATAGAGGAGGAGGGGTTGTTGGAGAGAGAATGGAGGGGTGGATGGAGGGAGAATAGATAGAGGAGGGGTTGATGGAGGGAGAATAGATGGAGGAGGGGTGGATGGAGGGAGAATAGATAGAGGAGGAGGGGTGGATGGAGGGAGAATAGATAGAGGAGGAGGTTGTGGATGGAGGGAGAATAGATAGAGGAGGAGGGGTGGATGGAGGGAGAATAGATAGAGGAGGAGGGGTGGATGGAGGGAGAATAGATAGAGGAGGAGGGGTGGATGGAGGGAGAATAGAGGAGGAGGGGTGGATGGAGGGAGGGAGAATAGATAGAGGAGGAGGGGTGGATGGAGGGAGAGAGAATAGATAGAGGAGGAGGGGTGGATGGAGGGAGAGAGAATAGATAGAGGAGGAGGGGTGGATGGAGGGAGAGAGAATAGATAGAGGAGGAGGGGTGGATGGAGGGAGAGAGAATAGATAGAGGAGGAGGGGTGGATGGAGGGAGAATAGATAGAGGAGGAGGGGTTGATGGAGGGAGAATAGATAGAGGAGGAGGGGTTGTTGGAGAGAGAATGGAGGGGTGGATGGAGGAGGGGTTGATGGAGGGAGAATAGATCGAGGAGGAGGGGTGGATGGAGGGAGAATAGATAGAGGAGGAGGGGTGGATGGAGGGAGAATAGATAGAGGAGGAGGGGTGGATGGAGGGAGAATAGATAGAGGAGGAGGGGTGGATGGAGGGAGAATAGATAGAGGAGGAGGGGTGGATGGAGGGAGAATAGATAGAGGAGGAGGGGTGGATGGAGGGAGAATAGATAGAGGAGGAGGGGTGGATGGAGGGAGAATAGATAGAGGAGGAGGGGTGGATGGAGGGAGAATAGATAGAGGAGGAGGGGTGGATGGAGGGAGAATAGATAGAGGAGGAGGGGTGGATGGAGGGAGAATAGATAGAGGAGGAGGGGTGGATGGAGGGAGAATAGATAGAGGAGGAGGGGTGGATGGAGGGAGAGAGAATAGATAGAGGAGGAGGAGGGGTGGATGGAGGGAGAGAGAATAGATAGAGGAGGAGGAGGGGTGGATGGAGGGAGAGAGAATAGATAGAGGAGGAGGGGTGGATGGAGGGAGAGAGAATAGATAGAGGAGGAGGGGTGGATGGAGGGAGAGAGAATAGATAGAGGAGGAGGGGTGGATGGAGGGAGAGAGAATAGATAGAGGAGGAGGGGTGGATGGAGGGAGAATAGATAGATGAGGAGGAGGAGGAGGGGTGGATGGAGGGAGAGAGAATAGAGAGAGGAGGAGTAGATGGACAGGGGGAGGTGGGGAAGTGAGAAGAGTGAAATATGTATGGGAAAGGTATTTGCATTAAATATGTATAAAGGCGTTATAAGTCCGTATGGACAGGGTTGTGAGTGAGGTAATGACAAGGTAAGGAATGAAGTAGGGGGTGTGTTTATTATTAAGGACAGAGAGGGAGACAGAGAGAGGATAAAAGGGGATTTGATTGAGAGAAAGAGAACAGGCGAGTGTTTTTGAGTGATTGAAGGAAGGAGTAGGTTTCTAACATATAATTGCCAGTTATTACCACTGTGCAGCAAGCATTCATGTAGGGCTGTGATGGTCATGGTATTTTGGATGACGGTAATTGGCCACAGTAAAAAAAAATATAAACAAGCCCACTTTCTCATCTCCTCCGCTCCTGACTGCATGTGCTGCCATAGAAATAGAATGAATAGAACGGTCATCCCCATTCAAGTCAAAGACGGCATAATGGCTGGACTGGCAGCCATTGTGAGTGTACCCTTTAAGGAGCAAACCAGGAAGTAAAGTATGTGCTGTGATTTGTTGATTTCAACTCAATTTGAGAGCGAGGGAGAGACTGACTTTCATATGCACAAAAAGCTTATTTCTCTCATTTGGTGCACACATTTGTTTATATCCCTGTTAGTGAGCATTTCTCCTTTGCCAAGATTATCTATCCATCAGACAGGTGTGGCATATCAAGAAGCTGATTAAACAGCATGACCATTACATAGGTGCAACTTGTGCTGGGGACAATAAAAGGCCACTCTGAAATGTGTAGTTTTATCACACAATGCCACAGATGTGAGGGAGCATGTAATTGGCATGCCAACTGCAGGAATGTCCACCAGAGCTGTTGCCAGAGAATTTAATGTTACTTTCTCTACCATAAGCCGCCTCAAGTTGTTTTAGAGTATTTGGAAGTACGTCCATCTGGCCTCAACTGAATACCACATGTAGGTCGTAGCTAGATGTTGTATACTTAAACAATAAGGCCAGAAGGGGTGTGGTATATGGCCAATATACCACGGCCGTATACCACACCCCCAAGGTGCCTTACTGCTATTGTAAACTGGTTACCAATGTAATTAGAGCAGTAAAAATAAATGTTTTGTCATACCTGTGGTATATGGTCTGATATACCACGGCTGTCAGCCATTCAGGGCTTGAACCTCCCAGTTTATAATACTGTATGCATCCCCAGTATTTAGAAAGAACTAGTGATGGAGAAATGACTGTTGTGTTGGCTACACAATTTCATTCCACTTCAAAAATATATTCACCCCACAGTTGCTGACAAATACAGTATTTTTAAAATCACATCAAGTTATTTAGACAAAGTAGTTTAACATAATGTCCCACATCTACATTCACTATGCGTAAATGATCTATGTCATGTGTGTGTTTTCAGATTCACTGCTAATTCATAGCCTAGGACACCCCAAACTCCAAACCGCACACCCACAATCTACCCCGCCAAATAGATTGGATCGATCCAAGCTCTTAATAAGAGCCAGATTTTTCACACCGTTCCCTAGCTTAGCCTGCCTTAGCGCTGGGTTAGCGACCGCAGGGCAGATAGTCTAATCTGGCATGGTTAAAGGAGATATATGTAGAGACAAAGCTAGCTCCTATTTCTCCTTTTAGTGGAGCTGAGTGCTCTATTGATCTCTATTGACTGACCACGGGCCGGGTCATGTGGACTTGCAATTTGTGTTTCAGCAGAGGTTCCACAGTGTGTGTGTACGATGTGTAATGAGTGTATGAGGAAGAAAGAGTGTGCGTTTGTCTTTGTGTTGCTAATGTATCATAAGAAGATCTAAGTATTCAGACATTCATATGTTACAATGTGAATAGCTACCTAGCGTGTCATTAGGTTAGTCGGTATAACCACAAGTCATGTAGCTTTCATCAGGGCTGTTCATTATGTTATAGTTGTTGTTATGACTTATTAAGCAGTTAGAACAACAATTGGTCTCCATTTGGGATTTTCCTGTCTGTGTCCTATAGTGTTTCCAGGGCTGACCTCCCAGAGTGTCTGTGTCCTATAGTGTTTCCAGGGCTGACTTCCCACAGTGTCTGTGTCCTATAGTGTTTCCAGGGCTGACCTCCAGAGTGTCTCTGTCTGTGTCCTATAGTGTTTCCAGGGCTGACCTCCAGAGTGTCTGTGTCCTATAGTGTTTCCAGGGCTGACCTCCAGAGTGTCTGTGTCCTATAGTGTTTCCAGGGCTGACCTCCAGAGTGTCTGTGTCCTATAGTGTTTCCAGGGCTGACCTCCAGAGTGTCTGTGTCCTATAGTGTTTCCAGGGCTGACCTCCAGAGTGTCTGTGTCCTATAGTGTTTCCAGGGCTGACCTCCGGAGTGTCTGTGTCCTATAGTGTTTCCAGGGCTGACCTCCAGAGTGTCTGTGTCCTATAGTGTTTCCAGGGTTGACCTCCAGAGTGTCTGTGTCCTATAGTGTTTCCAGGGCTGACCTCCCACAGTGTCTGTGTCCTATAGTGTTTCCAGGGCTGACCTCCGGAGTGTCTGTGTCCTATAGTGATTCCAGGGCTGACCTCCGGAGTGTCTGTGTCCTATAGTGATTCCAGGGCTGACCTCCGGAGTGTCTCTGTCTGTGTCCTACAGTGTTCCCAGGGCTGACCTCCCACAGTGTCTGTGTCCTATAGCGTTTCCAGGGCTGACCTCCAGAGTGTCTGTGTCCTATAGTGTTCCCAGGGCTGACCTCCAGAGTGTCTGTGTCCTATAGTGATTCCAGGGCTGACCTCCGGAGTGTCTCTGTCTGTGTCCTACAGTGTTTCCAGGGCTGACCTCCAGAGTGTCTGTGTCCTATAGTGATTCCAGGGTTGACCTCCGGAGTGTCTCTGTCTGTGTCCTACAGTGTTTCCAGGGCTGACCTCCGGAGTGTCTCTGTCTGTGTCCTACAGTGTTTCCAGGGCTCACCTCCGGAGTGTCTCTGTCTGTGTCCTATAGTGTTCCCTGGGCTGACCTCCCACAGTGTCTGTGTCCTATAGTGTTTCCAGGGCTGACCTCCGGAGTGTCTCTGTCCTACAGTGTTTCCAGGGCTGACCTCCGGAGTGTCTGTGTCCTATAGTGTTTCCAGGGCTGACCTCCCACAGTGTCTGTGTCCTATAGTGTTTCCAGGGCTGACCTCCCACAGTGTCTGTGTCCTACAGTGTTTCCAGGTCTGACCTCCGGAGTGTCTCTGTCTGTGTCCTACAGTGTTTCCAGGGCTGACCTCCCACAGTGTCTGTGTCCTATAGTGTTTCCAGGGCCGAACTCCAGAGTTGCTCTCCTCTCCTTGTTAGTGCGTCCACAAGCTCCAACTGATGCCAACGTTTCCTTGTGCAGTAATGCAATATTTATATGCTGAAAAGCCTTCCTGACACACACACACACAGTGGTTATATGGGAGACAGGTTAAAGTCATACTATCCTATTTTTTCCCCTTCTCTGTTTCTGTAACGTGTGAATCTTCAGCTGCCCCGCTGTCTTTCCCTGTCTTCTCCTTTATCAGCCCCCGGAACATATTGTCTTTCCCTGTCTTCTCCTTTATCAGCACCCGGAACATATTGTCTTTCCCTGTCTTCTCCTTTATCAGCACCCGGAACATATTGTCTTTCCCTGTCTTCTCCTTTATCAGCCCCCGGAACATATTGTCTTTCCCTGTCTTCTCCTTTATCAGCCCCCGGAACATATTGTCTTTCCCTGTCTTCTCCTTTATCAGCCCCCGGAACATATTGTCTTTCCCTGTCTTCTCCTTTATCAGCCCCCGGAACATATTGTCTTTCCCTGTCTTCTCCTTTATCAGCCCCCGGAACATATTGTCTTTCCCTGTCTTCTCCTTCATCAGCCCCCGGAACATATTGTCTTTCCCTGTCTTCTCCTTTATCAGCCCCCGGAACATATTGTCTTTCCCTGTCTTCTCCTTTATCAGCCCCCGGAACATATTGTCTTTCCCTGTCTTCTCCTTTATCAGCCCCCGGAACATATTGTCTTTCCCTGTCTTCTCCTTTATCAGCCCCCGGAACATATTGTCTTTCCCCGTCTTCTCCTTTATCAGCCCCCGGAACATATTTTCTTTCCCCGTCTTCTCCTTTATCAGCCCCCGGAACATATTGTCTTTCCCCGTCTTCTCCTTTATCAGCCCCCGGAACATATTGTCTTTCCCCGTCTTCTCCTTTATCAGCCCCCGGAACATATTTTCTTTCCCCGTCTTCTCCTTTATCAGCCCCCGGAACATATTGTCTTTCCCCGTCTTCTCCTTTATCAGCCCCCGGAACATATTGTGTTTCCCCGTCTTCTCCTTTATCAGCCCCCGGAACATATTGTCTTTCCCCGTCTTCTCCTTTATCAGCCCCCGGAACATATTGTCTTTACCTGTCTTCTCCTTTATCAGCCCCCGGAACATATTGTCTTTCCCTGTCTTCTCCTTTATCAGCCCCCGGAACATATTGTCTTTCCCTGTCTTCTCTTTTATCAGCCCCCGGAACATATTGTCTTTCCCTGTCTTCTCCTTTATCAGCCCCCGGAACATATTGTCTTTCCCTGTCTTCTCCTTTATCAGCCCCCGGAACATATTGTCTTTCCCTGTCTTCTCCTTTATCAGCCCCCGGAACATATTGTCTTCTCCTTTATCAGCCCCCGGAACATATTGTCTTTCCCTGTCTTCTCCTTTATCAGCCCCCGGAACATATTGTCTTTCCCCGTCTTCTCCTTTATCAGCCCCCGGAACATATTGTCTTTCCCCATCTTCTCCTTTATCAGCCCCCGGAACATATTGTCTTTCCCCGTCTTCTCCTTTATCAGCCCCCGGAACATATTGTCTTTCCCCGTCTTCTCCTTTATCAGCCCCCGGAACATATTGTCTTTCCCCGTCTTCTCCTTTATCAGCCCCCGGAACATATTGTCTTTCCCCGTCTTCTCCTTTATCAGCCCCCGGAACATATTGTCTTTCCCCGTCTTCTCCTTTATCAGCCCCCGGAACATATTGTCTTTCCCCGTCTTCTCCTTTATCAGCACCCGGAACATATCGTCTTTCCCCGTCTTCTCCTTTATCAGCCCCCGGAACATATCGTCTTTCCCTGTCTTCTCCTTTATCAGCCCCCGGAACATATCGTCTTTCCCTGTCTTCTCCTTTATCAGCCCCCGGAACATATTTTCTTTCCCTGTCTTCTCCTTTATCAGCCCCCGGAATATATTGTCTTTCCCTGTCTTCTCCTTTATCAGCCCCCGGAATATATTGTCTTTCCCTGTCTTCTCCTTTATCAGCCCCCGGAACATATTGTCTTTCCCTGTCTTCTCTTTTATCAGCCCCCGGAACATATTGTCTTTCCCTGTCTTCTCCTTTATCAGCCCCCGGAACATATTGTCTTTCACTGTCTTCTCCTTTATCAGCCCCCGGAACATACTGTCTCTCCCTGTCTTCTCCTTTATCAGCCCCCAGAAATATTGTCTCTCCCTGTCTTCTCCTTTATCAGCCCCCGGAAAATATTGTTTTTCCTGTCGCGGCTGTGAAGGTGGATGTGGCTGTTAAGAATTAAATTTCACTAGGAACAGGCTTCATTATCTTTTGTATGTGTGTCTCCACGTGCGTGGGCGCGTGAGGGAGAGGCTTTGAACACTCACCCCAATTTGTAGCCACACGCACACACACACACACACACACACACACACACACACACACACACACACACACACACACACACACACACACACACCTCCCTCCATTCTGTTTCCATGCTAGGCAGTTTGCCATGGCAGAGAGAGGTCAGACAACATGTGATTCTGCAGTGGTGGTGTGGAATGCATTCAGCCCCAGTCCCCAGGCTCTGAATGACAACCAGCCAACCCAGCCCAGCCAGCCCAGCCCAGGCCAGCCAGCCTAGCCAGCCAGCCTAGCCAGCCAACCCAGCCAGCCAGCCAGCCAGCCAGCCAACCCAGCCCCTCCCAGCCCAGCCAACCCAGCCAGCCAGCCAGCCAGGCAGACCAGCCAGCCAGCCAACCCACCCAGCCAGCCAGGCAGACCAGCCAGCCAGCCAGGCAGCCCAGCCAGGCAGCCCAGCCAGCCAGCCAGGCAGCCCAGCCAGCCAGCCAGGCAGCCCAGCCAGCCACAGGTCTACAACACCAGGAACAATACATATGTCCATCTGCTGGACTAAAGTGGTTGCACTACTTATAGTTTCACTAGCGTTTTCAGAACCACTAAATTACACGCCTTTCAGTTTCAGGGAGGAAAGTCAGTTAGTGTTTGGTCATATGCCCAGTTCTGTTCGGTTTTTGTTTGTTAGTGCGCTGAACCAGACTAATAGTCATTGATGGATTTTGCTCACTGTGTCCTTCCTACTTAGGATATCCAAAACCGTCACATCAAATGAGTTGTCTTTGATGTTTTAAAAGCTCAGTCTTAGAATGCTGAAGACTATTATACACAATAAAAGAGAAGTAATTGAATTCCAAGATAGATTATGGATTTGGATGTTCAACAGGTTCAAAGAAACTAATTAGGTCCACTGACAGTCAGTACATTCGTTGCCTTTTGATTCTGAGTATAGTCCAATTGTGATGGAAGCTGAACTATCACTTTGTCATTCTACTTGACTGGTAACATATTACAATGGTAAAAGCAATTAGAACCTTTTGATTCATCTTACCAAAGTATCATATCTTTAGTTATTTTATTCTGTATACTCATCGCTGTAAGGATTTTAGTCCACTGTTTACTCAGCTGTTGAAGAAATGCCTGGACTAATAGCTTTCTGAGTTTTTAGGATATCATTGTTACAAAAATCTAACACCTCCATTTAATTTAACACCACAATCTCTGTGCCTTCCCAGAAATCAATGTTCCCTTTCTCTCTAATAAGCTTCAAAGAAGCAGAGAGACAGTTGCCATTGTTTTCAGTTTCCACGTCTGGTGTTCACAATGGATGCCCCAAAAATGTTTCCCTGTAAGGCCTACGTCTTTGTCAGTTTTCTGCTTGGAGTTGGGAAAGGAATGGTCCCTGACCCAGTCCAGAAACAACCCCTAGCCTCCACCAACTAGACACTTACTGTACATCTGAAAATAATTGGATAGATATAAGCAATATGGTAGTTGGGTCCACCTTGCCCTCTGATAAACTAAGTGCAACTTCCGCTATATAGCTAACACCCATCCAATCTTCTCAGATCATACACAAATGCATAATGCCTCTGCTAGGGGCTGTTTCTAGACTTGGCCTAATGCCTCTGTTAAGGGCTGTTTCTAGACTTGGCCAAATTGTGGTGTAGTCGGCAAGTGTTTGGCATGGTCTGGAGGACGTCCATCTTTCTTGCTGGGACAGTGGAGGATTAAGGTAGGTATGCTTATGTGGAGGTGCTGCCATTGCAGAATGTTGAAATGATAAAAAATAGCCGCCATGCCTGGAGCTTTTTGAGCTGGTATATTGTATTCACTGGTAGGCTGGTCCTGTCGCCCAGGCTGGTCCTGTCGCCCAGGCTGGTCCTGTCGCCCAGGCTGGTCCTGTCGCCCAGGCTGGTCCTGTCGCCCAGGCTGGTCCTGTCGCCCAGGCTGGTAGGCTGGTCCTGTCGCCCAGGCTGGTAGGCTGGTCCTGTCGCCCAGGCTGGTAGGCTGGTCCTGTCACCCAGGCTGGTCCTGTCACCCAGGCTGGTCCTGTCACCCAGGCTGGTAGGCTGGTCCTGTCACCCAGGCTGGTCCTGTCACCCAGACTGGTCCTGTCACCCAGGCTGGTAGACTGGTCCTGTCACCCAGACTAGTCCTGTCACCCAGGCTGGTAGACTGGTCCTGTCACCCAGACTAGTCCTGTCACCCAGGCTGGTAGACTGGTCCTGTCACCCAGACTAGTCCTGTCACCCAGGCTGGTAGGCTGGTCCTGTCACCCAGGCTGGTCATGTCACCCAGGCTGGTCCTGTCACCCAGACTGCTGCTTGTTCCCGTGTCACAGGATCAGGCCCCCAGTCTTACATCTGTCTGACATTTAGCTCCTTTGTTTGTGTCAGCGTTCCGTGGGTGCGTCACGACATCATTTCAGCTCAGAGGACAGGGCTAGACAGGCTGTGTGTGTGTGTGTGTGTGTGTGTGTGTATGTGTGTGTGTGTGTGTGTATACACGTGAGGTGTGTGTGTGTTTTGGCACATGGCGGTGCGCGCGCACACGTGTCTCTGTATATATAATGTCCATGTGTGTGTGTAATGGAGCAGGAGGCATCACCTTGTCAGACCTCCAGCTAAGCAGCATCACCGCTACAGGCATCTGTCTTCATGAGGGAGGGAGCGAGGGAGGGAGGGAACTGGCTGGCTGTACCGCTGCTGCAGGGTCAAGAGATTACAAACTCAATTGTGCTCCTCAGGCGAAGGTTTGTCTGCTCAGCAACTTCCTCCCGGTGACAGATGAGAGCGAGGGAGGGAAAAGGAGGAGAGGATGCCCCGCTGCCTCGTCCTCCTCCAGTCATCCTCCTCTCTCGCCCTGTGTGTGTCACAATCTGAGGCTTGATGACCAGACAGCCTCTCCTGTGTACCACCTCCACTCCAAAATAGCTTCTCCTGTACCACCTCCACTCCATTACAGCTTATCCTGTACCACCTCCATTCCAACACAGCTTCTCCTGTACCACCTCCACTCCAACAGACCTTCTCCTGTACCACCTCCACTCCATTACAGCTTCTCCTGTACCATCTCCACTCCAACACAGCTTCTCCTGTAACACCTCCACTCCAATACAGCTTCTCCTGTACCACCTCCATTCCAACACAGCTGCTCCTGTACCACCTCCACTCCAAAACAGCTGCTCCTGTACCACCTCCACTCCAAAACAGCTGCTCCTGTACCACCTCTACTCCAACACAGCTGCTCCTGTACCACCTCCACTCCAACACAGCTTCTCCTGTACCACCTCCACTCCAACACAGCTTCTCCTGTACCACCTCCACTCCAACACAGCTTCTCCTGTACCACCTCCACTCCAACACAGCTTCTCCTGTACCACCTCCACTCCAATAACAGCTGCTCCTGTACCACCTCCACTCCAACACAGCTTCTCCTGTACCACCTCCACTCCAACACAGCTTCTCCTGTACCACCTCCACTCCAATAACAGCCTGTGGGAAGAGCTCTGTCAAACCAAGAGGCTCTATGTAACCTGGACACTTCGTATATTTTTTTTCTCTTTTTCCATTTTCACATGTATAGATTCACATCTTTTCTTTCATCTGTGAGCTAGCAGCCAGGACAGAGAGACCGAGAGCCAACCACTTCCCACAGGGGCTGAGTGAACACAGATGGGGGACTCTTTTCCTTTGGCCCACTATCAAAGCTAACACTCACCTCAGGAGAGAGACGTGTTCATAAACTCCCTCTCTATCTCCATTTCCCTATTATCAAATCAAAATGTAGCCATGAAATGGTTTGTTAGCTGACTGAAATCCAATCCATTTCGCTGACAGTATTGCCACTAAAGGAGGTGGATTTGTGATGGGGATAAAGGGAGATTGTGGAGGAAAATAACAAGTTTTAATGCTCAAGATTCCCTGGAGTTCTTTGAAGTCTGGTTTTGAAAGCAGACATGGTAATTGTCCCTGGGGGAATTCACGTGTGTGTGAAGTTGGGTAAAGCCGTGTGCTAGGTAAAGAGGTTGTCTAATGCAGTGCACATGTACAATAGTATGCCCACTAACACAAATGTACATTCAACACATGTACAATACTCTGCCCACTAACACATCAAATGTACATTCAACACATGTACAATACTCTGCCCACTAACACATCAAATGTACATTCAACACATGTACAATAGTCTGCCCACTAACACATCAAATGTACATTCAACACATGTACAATACTCTGCCCACTAACACATCAAATGTACATTCAACACATGTACAATACTCTGCCCACTAACACATCAAATGTACATTCAACACATGTACAATACTCTGCCCACTAACACATCAAATGTATTGTCTTTGATGTTTTAAAAGCTATGACATTCAACACATGTACAATAACTTTTTGTCCAAGTGCTATCTGGTAACTTTTTGTCCAATTGCTATTTGGTAACTTTTTGTCCAATTGCTATTTGGTAACTTTTTGTCCAAGTGCTATTTGGTAACTTTTTGTCCAATTGCTATTTGGTAACTTTTTGTCCAATTGCTATTTGGTAACTTTTTGTCCAATTGCTATTTGGTAACTTTTTGTCCAATTGCTATTTGGTAACTTTTAGCCCAAGTGCTATTTGGTAACTTTCTGTCCAAGTGCTATTTGGTAACTTTTTGTCCAAGTGCTATTTGGTAACTTTTTGTCCAAGTGCTATTTGGTAACTTTCTGTCCAAGTGCTATTTGGTAACTTTTTGTCCAAGTGCTATTTGGTAACTTTTTGTCCAAGTGCTATCTGGTAACTTTTTGTCCAAGTGCTATTTGGTAACTTTTTGTCCAAGTGCTATTTAGATGTTTGGTATAGGTTTACAGAGACACGTTTCTCAAGTGCATCATCGTTATTCTCTAAATAGTCAAAAGAAGAGATGTTGAATTTACAAATATTCGACACATAGTAGGTTAAACACGGTATTTTCCTTCTCTGTCAGAACCTAGTAGACTTCAGACAGAGAGGTAACTGTAGGCTTATACTGTAGATCAGACCCAATGCCAGGAGCGTTCCAACAGTGGGAAAAGTTGTTGAGTCTAAAAACACTGTGGGTGTTGTGAGGCCGTCCTGTTTTCTTGCCGTTCGAGGCCCACCACAGGAGGTGAAGTCATAAACAGGGCTGGAAAAATGGGACTTCGCTATGCGAGGCAACTGGTGTAAATCTTCCTGTGCAAACACATGACTTCATTACACCTGTCATCACTAAAGCTAAATTGCTAATGTGTCTCTTGCTAGCTCTTCACTGAGGCTCTCTGCGATTTGAATCGTCATGTTTGTGGAGCCCTGAGGTAAAATAAATAAACCATGATGCTCCGACCCACTTGTCAAACTACAGGAGCTTTAGAGTCCCTGTGCAGTCAAAAAATAAATGAAATGTTCTTGTGTTTTATATAGTTGTCCACACGGAGTTGGGATATTACTGTAACATTTTGAAAATGATGATAATGTGTTTTTAGTGTCAGCGGTTTGAAAAGACCGCCTAAAATGTCAGCCTGTTTATGTGGGCTGACATCACCAGGCAGTAAATAAGTTAATAGACCAATACGAGAGTTCCAGACCTCTCTGCCAATAACAGCTAGTTTTCACTTTCCCCTCCCCTCTCAAAACACTGACAGACAGTTCGAGATAAATTATTGCTTGAGCAATCTTTGCGAAGAAGTTATTTCTGCTTCCTTTTGACCATTTTAATTGAAAACGATCACAGTAAGGTACTTCATTGTTACCCAGAATTGATTTGATATTGAGATAAAAACGACTCCATTGGACCTTTTTACAGCTTTAATCTTTCATTAAAACAATAACAAAGTGGTTCTGTTAAAAAGCTGAGGGATGGGCCTGGAGAAATGTAACATTGGAGAAGCAAACATTAGAGTTCATATGTTGGGTTCTGATGGGGTGTGACAGTTGAACTAAGCTCATGAGACATAAGTTATGTTCTTAAAAACAATTGTATAAAATGTGTATATAGCATTAATGTATAAGTCAAAAAATGTATGTCGTAACTAATGATTTTACATTTTACATTTCAGTTTATCAAACACTCTTATCCACAGCGACTGACAGTTAGGGCATTCATTTTAAGATAGCTAGGTGAGACAACCACATCACAGTCATAGTACAAAGTACATTTGTCGTAAATAAAGAGATTATCAGCAAAGTCTGAGCTAGTAGGATAAGTAAGTGCAATGTTGTTGTTGTTTTTTTTGGGGGGGGGGGGTGGGGGGGGTAAGACTGAGATGTGTTATTTAAGATACTGAAGAGGGAGGGTTTCAGATGTTTTCAGAAGATTGGCTAGGAGGCTGCTGTCCTAGCATCAGGGGGAAACTGGTTCCACCAATGGGGTGCCAGGACAGAGAAGACCTTTGATTGGGCTGAACGGGAGCTGTTTCAGTTCAGCAGTTAAAGAGGACAATGTTAGCTTTCATTATCAATTGTGTCATAGATACAACTCAAAACCAAGTCTTGCGTGCGCTAGCTAGCTACTCCATTTATGTTAGCGTTAACAGTCAGTCTGCCAGGAGAGACTATGTAATAAGTCCATTTATAATTATCCACATAAAACAGTCTTTGTTCTTCAGATAAACTTAAATCAACACCAGAGGTCCCAGTATGGCTATATTGGAAAGAAAAGTCCTCATGTTTAGCCTGGGTATGTAGCTGTGTTTTAGCAGTCGAGCGGACTGACACAATGGAATAATTGAACGACCCTCCTTGCCGGCTCAGAGCTCCTAATAAACAGACATGTCTTTCCTCGGCTTGAGGATATTAATAATGTACAAAATGAGTCCGTGTTGGACACTCTTAGATAATTAATGTGCACTCTCCTACTTGACACCGGTTGATTCTGTGGCTGAAGGACAGTCTGTAATACAGCAGTTTCATATTGATGTGGATTACTTTCTCATAATGTTCTTGTGGTGAAAGTTGTGGCAATGAAGATGTTCAGCCATTCAACATAAATGTGTTGTTATGCTACTGAAGGAGTGTTGTCAGCTTCTTGGCAATTTCAGACTTGTTTGGGTGCTTCCTGTTACTAAAGCAAATGGTTTATAAAGATGGAATCCTTAAGGTGGTCAGTCACTTTGTTCTTCAGGATGTCTGCCTTCTACATATACTTACCTTTACTAGTTTTTCCACCGCTCCTTGACTTTGTAATTTGTTCAGAAACATTAAATGTAACACATTTTAAAAGATTTCCTAGGAGCAGTCCGAATAAACGGCTACAAAGCTACAATCAGCTGGATGAGAATGAATGGGTGGAACAAGAATGACTATATTGAAGCTCAGTGATCTGAAAAGTCACCCTCCACCACTATCATTTCTTTTAGCTTGAAGTGGGTTTACAGTGACGACACAGGTCACATGACCCATCAACGGGACTCAGACCAGTGCTTCTGTTTCTTTACTCTCAGTGTGAAACCAGCCTTGACAAAGCCTTAGTATTTTGGTTTTTCACTCACTCTCTCTTTTTTTTTCTGTCTTTGTCTCTCTCTGTTTCTCTCTTTCTATCTTTCTCTTCTGATTTCTCTGCCTCTTCTCTCTGTCTCTATCCATCTCTGTCTCTCCCTCTCTTCCCACCCTCCCTCTTTTTCCCACCCTTTGTTAAAAGCCTCCTCCACAGCTCCCTGCTCCTGTGGCTCAGTAGCTCCCTGCCAATGAAGGCCTTTTTATTGGGCTGAGATTGAGTGCAGCCAAGCGGGGCCCGACCAGGCAGGGCCAAAGCCACAGCCACACAGGCCCATTACCACCACCGCTGCCGCGCAGCGCCTGGCCTCAGAGAGAGAGAGAGAGAGAGAGAGAGAGAGGAGATTGCTTGTCTCTGCCTCCCCTAATTGCCGACAGCAGCTGAAAAGGACCAGGGAGAGTGAGAGGGGGGGAGGCAGAGCAAACAGTATTGGCTTGTTCACCAGTCATAGACCAGCAGCATGGACTCATACAGCTTATAGGGCTCTTGCTGTTCTGTTGGAAGCCCAGAGCTGTGTTTTTCTGTAGTTTTGGGCCGTGCAGGGTGGAGTTCACCCTACTTGTTGATCTGATGTCACGTTAGCAGTTTACCTACTTGTGATTGAGGTTTGTGTTTGACGAGGGTGAACTGCTCCTAGATCTGTGCCGAGGGCCAAATTCCAGCCTTTGGGGGCCTTGGTGCACTTTCTCTGCCCCTTGAATGATCCTGTAATATCCTCCTCACCTAGCCAACATCCCCGTCCTGCAGAGTATGTCTCTGGTCTCCAATGGACTCTGTGAATTTCATATTATTACAGGCGCTTATTGTTGCAGCCCGCTGGCAATATCCCAGCAAATTGAAAAGAATGGGCCGTTTATTAACTTGGCTGAGGCGGATGGCGAGGCTGCAAGCCATTTTTTTCCTTTCCTTTTCCCCCACTGTGTTTATAGGGGGTTGTTTTCATTCAAGAGCCTCTCTTTTCTGAAATGTCTGTACTGTAGGGAAGGTGGCTAACCCACCACTCACCACCTGGGAAACTATTATTAAAGAGCTGCAGTACGTTGAGCCGCGGAATCCTTAGTAGACTGAAGACTCTCAAAGAAGAGCTGTCTAGTTAACTGTGTCCTCTCCTTGAACACCCAGAAACACTTTTTTAATGAGGGTATCGTTGCAAAACTAAAAGAAGGTGCCTGTAACATTGCTGAGAGAGTTGCCATTGTCAGTGAAACCATAGCAACATTGGCAGCAGTCAAACCTGCCGGTGCCCGCTTGCTAACGATTTGGAAATTCTCCAAACTTTTGGAAGAGTTGCACATTTTGGACACATCTTCCCAGTGTTTGTGACTGTGAGAGAATTAGCACGAAACTAGCAATTGAACACTTGAGCCAGTTTGAGGTCCAATCTGCCCTCATATTTTCATCAAGACTAAGACATTTGCATGATTCGAGACAGAAGATTTCGAGAACCTAGACTCAAAACTCAATCGTTTTTTTTAATATACTTTCTTTGTTGGGATGCAGTTTAATTTAAAACATTAGGGCAAACTGTACAAATGTGGCTCTTAATTAAAAATGTTAAGCTTTTAATGATGTCAAACCTTCAGTGTGTACGAGGCCTACGTTATCAGAGAGGTTTTGGAATATGGAACAATTAAGGTTTTTATGGAGTCAGAGTTGTATCCCTTTGTTAGCGTGTGTATCTTGACCTCATTAGATCATGCCTGATGCATTTGGAGTGTTTGAGTGAGCCACTGCTACGGCCCAATGTTTCATGCCTTTTTGATTAGCATGGTATGGAAACAATTAGACTCGGGGAGGGGAGGCAAAGCCAGCTCGATTCGACAGCTTTAAAAGCTAATTGGCTAATGGAGGATGAAAGAGCGGGCGACCGGCTTCGTTTTTGACATGAGCTCACTCAGACGCTGGATTCAGCTACTCTCAATTCATCTGGATTTAGACGGACCACCACAACCACCATTTTGTTTTCCTTTCAAAACCTGGAAAAATACTACTACTACCATCTCAAAGCTGAATGTGCTTACACACTCCCAAGTTAGCTTTAAGTGAGAATATTCAAGCACGCATCACAGCAGGCGAAAACACATGTAAGGGAAGCGTTTGACGTCTTCTGTAATGGACTGGCTGCACCGGTCTTATAAATACACCTCCTCCATACCCAAGTGGAACAAGGAGGCCTCTCTTCCTACAGACTGACGTTCATAATTGCCGTAGTGGGATGCTTGCTTTAGGATATGGGCTATTTCCCCTGACTGAGATGATAGAGGAGGGATAGCTATACAGTATGATATAGGACTTCCATCTTTTCTGTGGACAACCCCTGTGTTCGCTAACCCCCGTAACCACTCGGAATGTTGCAAAATTGGTGAGAGATTTATGGCGCTACTCTCCCACTTTAGCAGAGAAGCACTCAAAGGTTGAACCTCACACTTCGCTACCGGAGTGTCATTCAGAGCCGGTCTGCAAAACACCATCACCACTAGTGTGTTTCTATCGGGTTCTACAACAAGCCGCCACTGTGGAATCCCTGTTGAGCTTCAGAGGGTGTTCAATGATGTTTCATCACATGTGGTTATTATGGTCAGTTCAGCGTTGACTGGGAAGTGTAATAAGCAGCCCCATCACCTCTCCCAGTTTGTCAGGAACGACACAAACTGTCTGTCTTGTCGATTCTCCTAAAAGCCCTGGATTAGTCACAACCTTCAGGGCTGCTCTTAAGAGAGACAGAGGGGGTGTAGAGGAAAGAAGCGAGCCGTCATGAAAAGCCGCCGCTTCCTGATTTCGCAGAGATGCAATCACGGCACTATCTGATAGACGTGCTGGAGGAAATTGGATGAGCTGAGAGCTGCTCCACCTGGACAGATTGGAAAGATGACTCCTTTGTCATGAAAGTGTCAGTCAATTCCCCCTACTGTCAACTGAACAACCAATCAGAGGGAGGGAGAGATGTTTCTTCTTTCCAGGGCTCCATGCTTTGCAGTGGGAGTGTTAATTGTACTGTCTGGAGCAGCTAGGACCTGAAAGAGATGTCATATTGTGTAAATAATAAAGCTGTCACAGTAGAGAGATGATTACAGCTGGAATAACAAGCTACAACATGATGATACCAATTTGATAACACTTCATTTTAAGGGTCCATAGTAAACCATTTGTAAGGCATTTACAGTTTGCTCACCATTTACAAATCATTACTCCCACATGTGTAAATGTTAGTAAGCTAGTTATTCAGACATGAATATATATTTCCTTTAACATCCTGTGTTGTGTGCTTGTTTTTGATTTTGACCAGGTACTGCTGGAATGGCTACCAATAACATGGCCTTCGTTTTGTGAGAAATTACACTGGTCACTCAAAACATTTCTGAAGTATTTAAAAAATATTAGTAGGACTCAATTTAGATTAGGGACTGCAAAAATAATTGACTAATGATTTAGTAAATGGTTTAATAATGTGGGAGTAATGATTAATACATGGTGAACACACAATTTATAAATGCCTTCTAAATGGTTTATTATGGAACCTTATAATGAAGTGTTACCAATTATTTAATTTCCCCCACATCCAGCCCCTCTCTTTTTTTCTACCACTATGTCTTTATAAAATCATGTTTTGTAGAACAGATGAAGATGTATGTAGAATGATGATGATGTTTGTAGAACTGATGAAGATGTATGTAGAATGATGATGATGTATGTAGAACAGATGAAGATGTATGTAGAATGATGATGTATGTAGAATGATGATGATGTATGTAGAATGATGATGTATGTAGAACAGATGAAGATGTATGTAGAATGATGATGATGTATGTAGAATGATGATGATGTATGTAGAACAGATGAAGATGTATGTAGAATGATGATGTCATGTTGCGTAACCCCTCTGATGATTGTGGTGTCTCAGTGTCGTGTTTGTTTCATAATGTCATGACAAGTTATAAGGTGTTACGCCACCCTTTCCACAGGGATGTAGAGATTCCATGTAAACATGCTTCAATTAAAAACCCTTTATTCCAGGTTATATTGCTTTCATGTCTATGGTATTACTCTGATAATAACAGGTTCTATCTACCCTTTCATGTCTATGGTATTACTCTGATAATAACAGGTTCTATCTACCCTTTCATGTCTATGGTATTACTCTGATAATAACAGGTTCTATCTACCCTTTCATGTCTATGGTATTACTCTGATAATAACAGGTTCTATCTACCCTTTCATGTCTATGGTATTACTCTGATAATAACAGGTTCTATCTACCCTTTCATGTCTATGGTATTACTCTGATAGTAACAGGTTCTATCTACCTGTAGGTTCTCTGTCCTTCCTGACCAGGATGTATCAGTCTAACAGCAATGAAGGTTCCCTGTGTCACCACTCCTGTCTGTCCTTAGGAAAAGCAGTGCTCTGACTGTTTCTGTGTTTCCTGCAGTTTCCTCAGACCTGCGAGGAGTCTGGCTCTCCGTTCGTCTTCGTCTGCACCAACCCTCAGGAGCTGCTGGTGAAATTCCCCATGAAAGGGAAACATAAGATCTGTAAGTGCTGCGTCTTTCTGTGTCACAGAGTAGATCCCAACAAGTCTGGTTGAGCTTTCTGTGTCGCAGAGTAGATCCCAACAAGTCTGGTTGAGCTTTCTGTGTCGCAGAGTAGATCCCAACAAGTCTGGTTGAGCTTTCTGTGTCGCAGAGTAGATCCCAACAAGTCTGGTTGAGCTTTCTGTGTCACAGAGTAGATCCCAACGAGTCTGGTTGAGCTTTCTGTGTCACAGAGTAGATCCCAATGAGTCTGGTAGAGCTTTCTGTGTCAGAGTAGATCCCAATGAGTCTGGTAGAGCTTTCTGTGTCACAGAGTAGATCCCAACAAGTCTGGTTGAGCTTTCTGTGTCGCAGAGTAGATCCCAACAAGTCTGGTTGAGCTTTCTGTGTCGCAGAGTATCCCAACGAGTCTGGTAGAGCTTTCTGTGTCACCGAGTAGATCCCAACGAGTCTGGTTGAGCTTTCTGTGTCGCAGAGTAGTAGATCCCAACAAGTTTGGTTGAGCTTTCTGTGTCGCAGAGTAGATACCAACGAGTTTGGTTGAGCTTTCTGTGTCGCAGAGTAGTAGATCCCAACGAGTTTGGTTGAGCTTTCTGTGTCGCAGAGTAGTAGATCCCAACGAGTTTGGTTGAGCTTTCTGTGTCGCAGAGTAGATCCCAACGAGTTTGGTTGAGCTTTCTGTGTCGCAGAGTAGTAGATCCCAACGAGTTTGGTTGAGCTTTCTGTGTCGCAGAGTAGTAGATCCCAACGAGTTTGGTTGAGCTTTCTGTGTCGCAGAGTAGTAGATCCCAACGAGTTTGGTTGAGCTTTCTGTGTCGCAGAGTAGTAGATCCCAACGAGTTTGGTTGAGCTTTCTGTGTCGCAGAGTAGTAGATCCCAACGAGTTTGGTTGAGCTTTCTGTGTCACAGAGTAGATACCAACGAGTTTGGTTGAGCTTTCTGTGTCGCAGAGTAGATACCAACGAGTTTGGTTGAGCTTTCTGTGTCGCAGAGTAGTAGATCCCAACGAGTTTGGTTGAGCTTTCTCTGTCGCAGAGTAGTAGATCCCAACGAGTATGGTTGAGCTTTCTGTGTCGCAGAGTAGATACCAACGAGTTTGATTGAGCTTTCTGTGTCGCAGAGTAGATCCCAACGGGTCTGGTTGAGCTTTCTGTGTCGCAGAGTAGTAAATCCCAACGAGTTTGGTTGAGCTTTCTGTGTCGCAGAGTAGTAAATCCCAACGAGTTTGGTTGAGCTTTCTGTGTCGCAGAGTAGTAGATCCCAACGAGTTTGGTTGAGCTTTCTGTGTCGCAGAGTAGTAGATCCCAACGAGTTTGGTTGAGCTTTCTGTGTCGCAGAGTAGTAGATCCCGACGGGTTTGGTTGAGCTTTCTGTGATGGAACAAAATTCTCACACAAGCGCTGCATGTACACACACACACACACACACACACACACGCACACGCACACACTGTATACACACAAACAAACAGGTCTTGTGCAAAAATTAACATGTTTTGCAAAATATTTTTTTAAATATTAATGCGCTCACAAAGTCTCTCAAAGAGCAATCTGTAAAGACAAGATGTTGATGTCCGGTTGCCCAGGGGATGTGGGAGACTGTAGCTACTGTAGTGTCAGTGTTGTTAATGTATGGTGTGATTTCTAATAGGTCAGAGCACATTCCCCCGCTGTAGCTGGGGATGTACCTGCAAGCTCTTTTGTTCATTTTTGACAAACTCCTGAGACATGAAGGGTTGTTTATGTCCCCCTCTCCCGTCTCCGGTCCTTTAAGATGGATGGCGGGTCTTTGGGAGATTCAAGGTAAAAGACTAGCACTGCCCTTGATCAGTAGAGGAGGATTTCAGTTGTATTGTGAAGGGGTGAATTCAAGCAACAGCCCAGAGGGTTAAGGTGCTTGTGCTCATAAAAAACAACAATAGATATATCATCTGAGGAAACCATTTAGTCATAATTCTGTATTTGCTAACTGGTTCCACTCCCATTGATTTGCACGGAGTTATGCTAATGCTAAGCTGTGAGCTAACTGCGCTAACCCAAATCTTAGATCCCTGACGTTGAGTCCATATACCACTAAGTCTAGGCATCCATTCTAAACAGTAACATGTATATTTTGAATGCACTATCCCTTTAATACATTGAATAATGCCTTATTACCTTTATATTGAGTGTAACCTGTAAGATATCCAACTAGTCCCCAGACAGTTAATTTCTAGCACACTATCGGACCTGTCATCTCCTCTTTATATCCAGCTAGTATTTCACCCTCTATTACTCTGCAGCCTCTGAAGGCTCAGAACCATCTCCAGGGAGACCACCTGTGAACCCCACACAAGTACTAGGGGGGTTGGTGTCTGTGTGTTTCTGTGAGTCAAAAGGGGGGAACCTGCTGTTAGAAGCTGGCTGAGTATTTAGAGGGTTAGCTGCTGGAGCCAAGCAGACATTCTGTATCTATTCACAGTGTCTCTCTCTGTCACTCTCAGTTTCTGTGTCTCTCTCACTCGCTCTCTCAATTCAATTTAATTACATTTCAATTCTCTGTCTCTCTCCCTCTCTCAATTTAATTCAATTTCAATTATCTTTCTCTCTCTCTCTCTGTCACTCTTTCTTTCTTTCTTGTCTTCCGCCTGGGTTGCCTCCCTAACACACAGGGTCAGGGGGCTACTGCCGCCACTCTTGTTCAGGGAGGCCCAGTGGGACTGTTCTTCAGCCCTCCACTGTGTTAGACGGAAAGGACCTCTTCTCTTGTCCAGCTAGCTGCCTCAGACCTGACGGGGCAGCAGAGCGGTAGAAGGATTAGCCAGGAAAGGACCTCTTCTCTTGTCCAGCTAGCTGCCTCAGACCTGACAGGGCAGCAGAGCGGTGGAAGGATTAGACAGGAAAGGACCTCTTCTCTTGTCCAGCTAGCTGCCTCAGACCTGACAGGGCAGCAGAGCGGTGGAAGGATTAGCCAGGAAAGGACCTCTTCTCTTGTCCAGCTAGCTGCCTCAGACCTGACAGGGCAGCAGAGATTAGACAGGAAAGGACCTCTTCTCTTGTCCAGCTAGCTGCCTCAGACCTGACAGGGCAGCAGAGCGGTGGAAGGATTAGCCAGGAAAGGACCTCTTCTCTTGTCCAGCTAGCTGCCTCAGACCTGACGGGGCAGCAGAGCGGTAGAAGGATTAGCCAGGAAAGGACCTCTTCTCTTGTCCAGCTAGCTGCCTCAGACCTGACAGGGCAGCAGAGCGGTGGAAGGATTAGACAGGAAAGGACCTCTTCTCTTGTCCAGCTAGCTGCCTCAGACCTGACGGGGCAGCAGAGCGGTGGAAGGATTAGACAGGAAAGGACCTCTTCTCTTGTCCAGCTAGTTGCCTCAGACCTGACAGGGCAGCAGAGATTAGACAGGAAAGGACCTCTTCTCTTGTCCAGCTAGCTGCCTCAGACCTGACAGGGCAGCAGAGCGGTGGAAGGATTAGACAGGAAAGGACCTCTTCTCTTGTCCAGCTAGCTGCCTCAGACCTGACAGGGCAGCAGAGCGGTGGAAGGATTAGCCAGGAAAGGACCTCTTCTCTTGTCCAGCTAGTTGCCTCAGACCTGACAGGGCAGCAGAGATTAGACAGGAAAGGACCTCTTCTCTTGTCCAGCTAGCTGCCTCAGACCTGACAGGGCAGCAGAGCGGTGGAAGGATTAGACAGGAAAGGACCTCTTCTCTTGTCCAGCTAGCTGCCTCAGACCTGACAGGGCAGCAGAGCGGTGGAAGGATTAGCCAGGAAAGGACCTCTTCTCTTGTCCAGCTAGCTGCCTCAGACCTGACAGGGCAGCAGAGCGGTGGAAGGATTACCCAGGAAAGTACCTCTTCTCTTGTCCAGCTAGCTGCCTCAGACCTGACAGGGCAGCAGAGCGGTGGAAGGATTAGCCAGGAAAGGACCTCTTCTCTTGTCCAGCTAGCTGCCTCAGACCTGACAGGGCAGCAGAGATTAGACAGGAAAGGACCTCTTCTCTTGTCCAGCTAGCTGCCTCAGACCTGACAGGACAGCAGAGCGGTAGAAGGATTAGCCAGGAAAGGACCTCTTCTCTTGTCCAGCTAGCTGCCTCAGGCCTGACAGGGCAGCAGAGCGGTGGAAGGATTAGCCAGGAAAGGACCTCTTCTCTTGTCCAGCTAGCTGCCTCAGACCTGACAGGGCAGCAGAGCGGTGGAAGGATTAGCCAGGAAAGGACCTCTTCTCTTGTCCAGCTAGCTACCTCAGACCTGACAGGGCAGCAGAGCGGTGGAAGGATTAGCCAGGAAAGGACCTCTTCTCTTGTCCAGCTAGCTGCCTCAGACCTGACAGGGCAGCAGAGATTAGACAGGAAAGGACCTCTTCTCTTGTCCAGCTAGCTGCCTCAGACCTGACAGGACAGCAGAGCGGTAGAAGGATTAGCCAGGAAAGGACCTCTTCTCTTGTCCAGCTAGCTGCCTCAGGCCTGACAGGGCAGCAGAGCGGTGGAAGGATTAGCCAGGAAAGGACCTCTTCTCTTGTCCAGCTAGCTGCCTCAGACCTGACAGGGCAGCAGAGCGGTGGAAGGATTAGCCAGGAAAGGACCTCTTCTCTTGTCCAGCTAGCTGCCTCAGACCTGACAGGGCAGCAGAGCGGTGGAAGGATTAGCCAGGAAAGGACCTCTTCTCTTGTCCAGCTAGCTGCCTCAGACCTGACAGGGCAGCAGAGATTAGACAGGAAAGGACCTCTTCTCTTGTCCAGCTAGCTGCCTCAGACCTGACAGGACAGCAGAGCGGTAGAAGGATTAGCCAGGAAAGGACCTCTTCTCTTGTCCAGCTAGCTGCCTCAGGCCTGACAGGGCAGCAGAGCGGTGGAAGGATTAGCCAGGAAAGGACCTCTTCTCTTGTCCAGCTAGCTGCCTCAGACCTGACAGGGCAGCAGAGCGGTGGAAGGATTAGCCAGGAAAGGACCTCTTCTCTTGTCCAGCTAGCTGCCTCAGACCTGACAGGGCAGCAGAGCGGTGGAAGGATTAGCCAGGAAAGGACCTCTTCTCTTGTCCAGCTAGCTACCTCAGACCTGACAGGGCAGCAGAGCGGTGGAAGGATTAGCCAGGAAAGGACCTCTTCTCTTGTCCAGCTAGCTACCTCAGACCTGACAGGGCAGCAGAGCGGTGGAAGGATTAGACAGGAAAGGACCTCTTCTCTTGTCCAGCTAGCTGCCTCAGACCTGACAGGGCAGCAGAGCGGTGGAAGGATTAGCCAGGAAAGGACCTCTTCTCTTGTCCAGCTAGTTGCCTCAGACCTGACAGGGCAGCAGAGATTAGACAGGAAAGGACCTCTTCTCTTGTCCAGCTAGCTGCCTCAGACCTGACAGGGCAGCAGAGCGGTGGAAGGATTAGACAGGAAAGGACCTCTTCTCTTGTCCAGCTAGCTGCCTCAGACCTGACAGGGCAGCAGAGCGGTGGAAGGATTAGCCAGGAAAGGACCTCTTCTCTTGTCCAGCTAGCTGCCTCAGACCTGACAGGGCAGCAGAGCGGTGGAAGGATTAGCCAGGAAAGGACCTCTTCTCTTGTCCAGCTAGCTGCCTCAGACCTGACAGGGCAGCAGAGCGGTGGAAGGATTAGCCAGGAAAGGACCTCTTCTCTTGTCCAGCTAGCTGCCTCAGACCTGACAGGGCAGCAGAGATTAGACAGGAAAGGACCTCTTCTCTTGTCCAGCTAGCTGCCTCAGACCTGACAGGACAGCAGAGCGGTAGAAGGATTAGCCAGGAAAGGACCTCTTCTCTTGTCCAGCTAGCTGCCTCAGGCCTGACAGGGCAGCAGAGCGGTGGAAGGATTAGCCAGGAAAGGACCTCTTCTCTTGTCCAGCTAGCTGCCTCAGACCTGACAGGGCAGCAGAGCGGTGGAAGGATTAGCCAGGAAAGGACCTCTTCTCTTGTCCAGCTAGCTGCCTCAGACCTGACAGGGCAGCAGAGCGGTGGAAGGATTAGCCAGGAAAGGACCTCTTCTCTTGTCCAGCTAGCTACCTCAGACCTGACAGGGCAGCAGAGCGGTGGAAGGATTAGCCAGGAAAGGACCTCTTCTCTTGTCCAGCTAGCTACCTCAGACCTGACAGGGCAGCAGAGCGGTGGAAGGATTAGACAGGAAAGGACCTCTTCTCTTGTCCAGCTAGCTGCCTCAGACCTGACAGGGCAGCAGAGCGGTGGAAGGATTAGCCAGGAAAGGACCTCTTCTCTTGTCCAGCTAGCTGCCTCAGACCTGACAGGGCAGCAGAGCGGTGGAAGGATTAGCCAGGAAAGGACCTCTTCTCTTGTCCAGCTAGCTACCTCAGACCTGACAGGGCAGCAGAGCGGTGGAAGGATTAGCCAGGAAAGGACCTCTTCTCTTGTCCAGCTAGCTGCCTCAGACCTGACAGGGCAGCAGAGCGGTGGAAGGATTAGCCAGGAAAGGACCTCTTCTCTTGTCCAGCTAGCTGCCTCAGACCTGACAGGGCAGCAGAGATTAGACAGGAAAGGACCTCTTCTCTTGTCCAGCTAGCTGCCTCAGACCTGACAGGACAGCAGAGCGGTAGAAGGATTAGCCAGGAAAGGACCTCTTCTCTTGTCCAGCTAGCTGCCTCAGACCTGACAGGGCAGCAGAGCGGTGGAAGGATTAGCCAGGAAAGGACCTCTTCTCTTGTCCAGCTAGCTGCCTCAGACCTGACAGGGCAGCAGAGCGGTGGAAGGATTAGCCAGGAAAGGACCTCTTCTCTTGTCCAGCTAGCTACCTCAGACCTGACAGGGCAGCAGAGCGGTGGAAGGATTAGCCAGGAAAGGACCTCTTCTCTTGTCCAGCTAGCTGCCTCAGACCTGACAGGGCAGCAGAGCGGTGGAAGGATTAGCCAGAAAAGGACCTCTTCTCTTGTCCAGCTAGCTGCCTCAGACCTGACAGGGCAGCAGAGCGGTGGAAGGATTAGCCAGGAAAGGACCTCTTCTCTTGTCCAGCTAGCTGCCTCAGACCTGACAGGGCAGCAGAGATTAGACAGGAAAGGACCTCTTCTCTTGTCCAGCTAGCTGCCTCAGACCTGACAGGACAGCAGAGCGGTAGAAGGATTAGCCAGGAAAGGACCTCTTCTCTTGTCCAGCTAGCTGCCTCAGGCCTGACAGGGCAGCAGAGCGGTGGAAGGATTAGCCAGGAAAGGACCTCTTCTCTTGTCCAGCTAGCTGCCTCAGACCTGACAGGGCAGCAGAGCGGTGGAAGGATTAGCCAGGAAAGGACCTCTTCTCTTGTCCAGCTAGCTGCCTCAGACCTGACAGGGCAGCAGAGCGGTGGAAGGATTAGCCAGGAAAGGACCTCTTCTCTTGTCCAGCTAGCTACCTCAGACCTGACAGGGCAGCAGAGCGGTGGAAGGATTAGCCAGGAAAGGACCTCTTCTCTTGTCCAGCTAGCTACCTCAGACCTGACAGGGCAGCAGAGCGGTGGAAGGATTAGACAGGAAAGGACCTCTTCTCTTGTCCAGCTAGCTGCCTCAGACCTGACAGGGCAGCAGAGCGGTGGAAGGATTAGCCAGGAAAGGACCTCTTCTCTTGTCCAGCTAGCTGCCTCAGACCTGACAGGGCAGCAGAGCGGTGGAAGGATTAGCCAGGAAAGGACCTCTTCTCTTGTCCAGCTAGCTACCTCAGACCTGACAGGGCAGCAGAGCGGTGGAAGGATTAGCCAGGAAAGGACCTCTTCTCTTGTCCAGCTAGCTGCCTCAGACCTGACAGGGCAGCAGAGCGGTGGAAGGATTAGCCAGAAAAGGACCTCTTCTCTTGTCCAGCTAGCTGCCTCAGACCTGACAGGGCAGCAGAGCGGTGGAAGGATTAGCCAGGAAAGGACCTCTTCTCTTGTCCAGCTAGCTGCCTCAGACCTGACAGGGCAGCAGAGATTAGACAGGAAAGGACCTCTTCTCTTGTCCAGCTAGCTGCCTCAGACCTGACAGGACAGCAGAGCGGTAGAAGGATTAGCCAGGAAAGGACCTCTTCTCTTGTCCAGCTAGCTGCCTCAGGCCTGACAGGGCAGCAGAGCGGTGGAAGGATTAGCCAGGAAAGGACCTCTTCTCTTGTCCAGCTAGCTGCCTCAGACCTGACAGGGCAGCAGAGCGGTGGAAGGATTAGCCAGGAAAGGACCTCTTCTCTTGTCCAGCTAGCTGCCTCAGACCTGACAGGGCAGCAGAGCGGTGGAAGGATTAGCCAGGAAAGGACCTCTTCTCTTGTCCAGCTAGCTACCTCAGACCTGACAGGGCAGCAGAGCGGTGGAAGGATTAGCCAGGAAAGGACCTCTTCTCTTGTCCAGCTAGCTACCTCAGACCTGACAGGGCAGCAGAGCGGTGGAAGGATTAGCCAGGAAAGGACCTCTTCTCTTGTCCAGCTAGCTGCCTCAGACCTGAAAGGGCAGCAGAGCGGTGGAAGGATTAGCCAGAAAAGGACCTCTTCTCTTGTCCAGCTAGCTGCCTCAGACCTGACAGGGCAGCAGAGCGGTGGAAGGATTAGCCAGGAAAGGACCTCTTCTCTTGTCCAGCTAGCTGCCTCAGACCTGACAGGGCAGCAGAGCAGTGGAAGGATTAGCCAGGAAAGGACCTCTTCTCTTGTCCAGCTAGCTGCCTCAGACCTGACAGGGCAGCAGAGCGGTGGAAGGATTAGCCAGGAAAGGACCTCTTCTCTTGTCCAGCTAGCTGCCTCAGACCTGACAGGGCAGCAGAGCGGTGGAAGGATTAGTCAGTGTTGACACTTTACTTAAAGGTCTGCTGACTTAAAGGTCTGCTAGTAAACTGCTTATGAACGTTGACTTATTTAGAAACTATTTACTAATAAACTATTTACTATTAAACTATTCACTATTACATGATTTACTATTAAACAATTTTCTATTAAACAAATCAACTATTTAATATAGAAACCTATTTACCGTTAAACTATTCACTAATAGTTTACTATTATGACTAAACTATTTAGCTTTATAATGACTCCCTGTCCACCAAGCAGTATTGCATTCAATGCTGGTACCCATGGAGAGAGGAGAGGTGTTGTGGTAAATATGGGATATAGGAACCAAGAGAGATGGGTAATTAGACTGGTCATTAGGGAGAGACTGGTTGTTAAACTGGTCATTAGGGAGAGACTGGTTATTAGAGTGGTCATTAGGGAGAGACTGGTTATTAGAGTGGTCATTAGGGAGCGACTGGTTGTTAAACTGGTCAATAGGGAGAGACTGGTTATTAGAGTGGTCATTAGGGAGAGACTGGTTATTAGAGTGGTCATTAGGGAGAGACTGGTTATTAGAGTGGTCATTAGGGATAGACTGGTTATTAGAGTGGTCATTAGGGAGCGACTTGTTATTAGAGTGGTCATTAGGGAGAGACTGGTTATTAGACTGGTCATTAGGGAGAGACTGGTTATTAGACTGGTCATTAGGGAGAGACTGGAAATTACACTGGTCATTAGACTGGTTATTAGGGAGAGACTCGAAATGACCCTGGTCATTAGACTGGTTATTAGGGAGAGACTCGAAATTACCCTGGTCATTAGACTGGTCATTATGGAGAGACTGGTCATTATAGAGAGACTGGTCATTATGGGTCCTGCAGAGTAGTGACATTCAGAAGGGGAGAATGATGAGAATTCTTCATTGAGGTGTGGCTGGATGTTCAATGTAATGTACACTGGATAGAGCCCATTGTGGTGTGGGTGACTGCATGCGTGTGTGTGCATAGATCAATGTGTTTGTGTGTGTCTGTGTGTATGTTTACAAACTGGGGACTTTCCTCTGATTGTACCCATTCATCCACACACTGTAACGACCCCAGCCAACCACTTCTGTCGGAGCTGAAGGTCACCCCGGCTGTTTAGAGCTATCAAACAACCTGACAAGTGCCCCCCCCCCCTCTCTCTCTGTCTCTCTGTCTCTCTGTCTCTGTGTCTCTCTGTCTCTGTGTCATTTTTTCTCTCTCTCTCTTTCTTCCTCTCTCCCTCCCCTCTTTCCCTCTATTTCTCTCTCTCTATTTCTCCTCCCCTCTTTCTCTCTCTGTCTCACTCTCTCTCGTGAGATACTGCAGAGTGCTGATCCAGACCCTTCATCTGCTTGCTGGCTACTGCAAATGTTCCAGTCTCTCCAGTTACCAGCCTTTAGTGTCTAACTGATCTCCTTAAAGCGTGTGACCCAGTCATCCTGAACACCTCTCCGTTTCACTTGGTTTCATTAGGACACTATTCACTTAGCTTTATGTGCTTCGGATGACATGTGAGGTGAAAATCTGGTCTATTCTCTCTCTTCGCTCTCTCTCTTTCTTTCAAACACTCACACACACACACACACACACACACACACACACACACACACACACACACACACACACACATCATATAAGTAGGTACATCAGATTTCTCACAACACTTGCATTTGCCATGAAATGCATTTGGATACTTTACATGCCCGGGGAAGAAAAAGGAACCTGTTTATTTGTACATTGTGTCAGCGAGGTGTGAGTGAGTACCACAGACAACTGTCTCTGAGAGTACGCTTCCTTGTTTGCCCTGCGTTTACTGCCGTGTACACAAAGAGCCCCTTCCAGCTGTCTTGTCACAATCCCATTTGCATCCATGTTGGTGAATACATTGACAAGCACTGCAATATGTATGGCTGCTGTCCCCCAGGTTACACAGATATGGAAGTGGTTTGATAATCCCACTGAAGTGAAGTGGAGGGGGGGGGGGGGGGGGGGGGGGTTGCTCCAGTAACCATCCTACCTCACGGTAGGCTCTTTGTTTTACCACGTTGAAAACACAGTGCCATGGGATTGAAACAGAAAGCCAATTAGCTTAACCAGCGTCCAGCCTTTTCTCCGGAGGGGGTCCTTGCATTTTCTACCTCTTTTTACTCCTCCGCCGGGAGACTGAAGAGGTTAGCGAGAGAAGAAAGTCCTCTTCTTTTGGTTATTTATTTATTCATGGATTTATTTAATATTCATGATTTTTCCAGGACTATCTGGCTGCAGAGGGGAATTTACTGCTCTGGAGGCGACGGACTGGGAACGAAATCACGTTTTAGCTCCATTGAGCTTTGTGGATGAAGGGAAGGGAAAAAAGAGAGAGAGGGAGTGAGAGGAGGGTTTATGTGTTCTCCAGTAAATGGGAGGTAGGCCTGTAAGGTGACAGGCTGTGTTTATTACTGATCTGTCAGCCGGTTAATGGGTAGAGGAGAGTGGAGCAGAGCAGCTCATATAGAGGCCAGGCTGGAACTGCATGGCAGGCAGAGAGTGAGCTCTCAACAGTGGTCTGGATTCATAGTACCACTCTGGCAGACCCAGTCTTCAAGGTTGCTTCCACAGTCCCCAAAGAATAACATAACCCCATCGCTTTCTCTACATTCTCAACCGACATTCTCCCCCAGACTTTATTTTCAGTTTCCCCCTCTCCCTCATATAACAGGCAGAGAGAGCTCTTAACAATGGGCCTCAATGCTAGTAATACTAACAGAACCAATGATGGTACTACTAACAGAACCAATGATGGTACTACTAACAGAACCAATGATGGTACTACTAACAGAACCAATGATGGTACTACTAACAGAACCAATGATGGTACTACTAACAGAACCAATGATGGTACTACTAACAGAACCAATGATGGTACTACTAACAGAACCAATGATGGTACTACTAACAGAACCAATGATGGTACTACTAACAGAACCAATGATGGTAATACTAACAGAACCAATGATGGTACTACTAACAGAACCAATGATGGTACTACTAACAGAACCAATGATGGTACTACTAACAGAACCAATGATGGTACTACTAACAGAACCAATGATAGTACTACTAACAGAACCAATGATGGTACTACTCTAACAGAACCAATGATAGTACTACTAACAGAACCAATGATGGTACTACTCTAACAGAACCAATGATAGTACTACTAACAGAACCAATGATGGTACTACTAACAGAACCAATGATAGTACTACTAACAGAACCAATGGTGGTACTACTCTAACAGAACCAATTATAGTACTTCTAACAGAACCAATGATAGTACTACTAACAGAACCAATGATAGTACTACTAACAGAACCAATGATGGTACGTACTACTTACGTAACCCATGACGGTACTACTAACAGAACCAATGACGGTACTACTAACAGAACTCATGATGGTACTAGTCTAACAGAACCAATTGTAGTACCACTCTAACAGAACCAACGATAGTACTACTGAACAGAACAGAACCCGAGTCCAAGGCTGCTTTACAGTACATCCACCTCTCTCCCCTTCTGCTAAACCTTTCTGTGGTATTGATCGGGCTCAACGCTGTGTAGGCGGTGTGATTAATTTCCTTGATTAGGAAGAGATTACCCTGCTGTGGGGAGTTAGTGCTGGCCCTGCTAGAATTCATCGCACTTAGGCTGCTGCCTTGTTTTTGTTAATTTGTCAGGTCAGAAATCAAGGATCAATCGCTAGTTGATTTGCCTAGTTCAAGTAGCAATGGGGGGTGAGGATGTTATTACGGGCACTTTCAATCTGACTGGTCACAGTAGTTGACATTGAGTGGGCAGCGATTGGTCTCATTTGTTTACAGATTCTGTGTCTGATTGTGAAGAATTGTGTTGTTACTAGTAAAAGGACTGTGAAATGGGTTGTGTGACATGATCCACTTGGAATCGTGATTGCCGTATCGTAATCTATTTTCTGCCGTGGTATATTTTGTGAGCTTACAATACTTATCCCTATTATTTAATGCACCCACCTTTTTTAAAGCAATTCAATTCATGTATGAATTATTTATAGAGTTGTTTTGATTCATGCGTAGTGTGTCAATGTTCATGTACAAACTGCATGTTGTGTTATTTACAGCTGACTGTGTTGGCCACACTGTGTAGCTAAAGCATCAAAATCCAGACTTCACTAAACTGTTTACCCAACATGCTCATTCACCACATCTGCCAGAAAGATCAACATTACTCAAGTCCTTCATCAGCTTACTGTCTCCAACCTGCCTCTCCTGAATACAAAAAAAACATGTGGCTACTTGTGATTCTCACTCACTTAAAGCCTCTTCTCCATTTTGAGAAGACCGACGCAATAGCTATTGTTGTCATGGAGACCGCACAGTCCATGTTTAACGGGCTGTTTTTTTTACAGTCCAAGAGAAGACTATGCAAACAGTGAGCTGTGTTTGCCCTGTGTGGTTGAGCAGTGATCCAGGAACGCGCTCAGTCGACAGTTCCCCGGGACTCCAAACAGACCATGACTCCAGTCCTCATTATAACAGTGGGACGGACCAGCTGAGGACCGAACATAAATAATGCAGAGAGAACCAGAGTTCTGCTGACAAACCCTTCCCCCTTGACCACATGGTTGAACCCCTAGCCCTGGAGGGCATGGTAAAGACATCCCTTACGACACCATACCACACCGTTATGACACTCTATTCCTGTGACTGACATATTTTCTACCTCCTCTCCACGGGGCCCTATATGGGGTTTCCTATGGATGTGGGCACGGGCCCACAGCTTTGGCTCTGAAAAATAACCCACAGCAAAAAAATCTAATTCTTTATCTTAATTTGATCCTAATTTACTCCGACAGTCGCAATGAAAAGTGTGAGATGAAAGAGTTGAAATTCCAATGAAGAGGTAATGACCATGGCGAGTCGATAGTGATATTGGTCTTACTCTGCTGTGTGTTTTCCCCATCTCCCATCAGTATGTTTAGCTTGGTCTCTCTTAAAATGTAGACTGTTTCCTACTTTGTTACCAGAGGCTAGGGCCCTTGACTCACTGCCACCAGCCTCTGCCAAGACAGCCTTTTTAAGCTGTGATAAAAAATTTACGAGAGAGAGAGAGAATGCTATGGTGGAGAACAGAGGCCACATTCGGAGAGAAGCAGCTGCTCCCTGATAGCGGTTGGAAGGTCTCCTCAGTACTCGGCAGTGTTCTGCTCTCCCCATGCCCACCATGAATATTGCATTAGCCCACTACAGGGCCCCTTGTGTTTGCCCCCCAAGAGAGGAGAGTAGAGCAGCCATGGTACTGGAGCGTACGAGGAGTCAAGCCCACTCTCCCCCACACCGCCAGGCCCATCCACATTTAGCTTGCACAGGCAGACGCTCCAAACTCCAGACCAGCTTTCCATCAGCATAATCTCCCAGACTGACTCAGAGGACTCCTGTCTCATAATGTGTCAACCTCAATTATATTAATGTGCGCACCCGAGAAAAATGTCTGACATTTGCTGCCATTTACAGGACGAGTAACTGTTTTCTGGCTGGTGTTTTTTGCTCCAGTTGAGTCGTCTTAGAGGCCCTTTTGAAATAAACCACATATTGGCTCTGTGTTGACCCGTCTCCCACTGATTAGCTAAAGAAACAAAGCTTTGGTAAATAGCAGCACCGAGGCCACAATTATGTCAAAATACTATTTTTTTTGTTCATATAATCTCCACAGCAATTGAAAATTGGCACCTCCTTTGAACAAGGTCAATGATGGTACAAGTGAAGAGGCGAGCCTAGCTGGCTGTTATTAGCTATTAGCCTAATTCCCTGGCCCTTAAACACAAACACCTGGAGGCCAAGGGCAGTCCTGACCGTGAGGTCAGCCCCTGTTAAACTGGAGCTTTCGTCTCGCGAGCTCCCTCCTTCCCCGTCTCATCCTCCTCCTCCATAGTGTTTCATTAGTGTTTCACCGACTCCATTACCCTGCTGTAATGTGCACTTAGCCGCCTAATCTCCATGCGGCTGACATGTGACTCCCCCAGTGCACTTTGCACACCTTCTCTCATTTGAACAGGGGACATCCTCTGAGAATGCCAATTTACTGGTTAATGCAGAAGAGGCATGTGTTCCTTCCTCGCTATCGCTCACCTTCCTGTTGCTGCACTCTGTCACAACCCCCGCCTTAATTCTTACCTCATTTAAAAAAAAATCTGTTGTATGTCCTCGTTGCTGTTTCCGCTCAAGGCGTTATTTTCAATGCTAATGAGGCACAGCAGTGAGCAGCGGTTTGTGGCGAGGGAAGCTGAAACGATGGTGATATGCTAATAAAACCAGTTCAAACACGAGCGATTCTCCTCAGTAAAGCTAAAGCGCTACATGCTGTTATGCTTGAGGTCAGTGTGTTCACTTCAGCACCGTTCTTCACTTTGTCCTACAACCCATGAGACCTGCAAAAGGAGGACCAGTAATTGAAGAAAGCGCATGCTTTCTCAAGACTAGCACTTAAAAACAGTTCAAGGGTTCAAGCTACCTTGAAGAGGTAAACAACTTGTTCTGGGTTTTTGTTGAAGGCATAGGTTTTGCCTGTCCATCTGTGTTTACCTCAATGGCTTATGTTGTCTCTATGCATCATGCTTGCTAGCTGCACTTTGCCCACTCTCACTGGGAGCACATGCCCAGAAAGTAGCCATAACTCTCTCTGGTAGTCTAGGAGATGTGCTGATCTGTCCAAGCTCTTGGATAGGTTTGGAATTCCATTTGTAAGGGTGGCAGGTAGCCTAGCAGTTAGAGCGTTGGGCCAATAATCAAAAGGTTGCTAGTTCAAATCCCCGAGAGCCAGGGTCGCCGTTGATAATGGCAGACCCTGGCCGTGACCCCATTCTCCAAGAGTGTCTCGGGAGGAGTTGGCATAAGCACAAAAACACATTTCCATTTCACACCTGGGAGACTTGAATCAATTCTTCCCATTAGGAAAACAGTGAAGCTAATAACATAATGTTGAAGCTAAACACCTGCAGTGAGGCTAGTATATGTACATGTGTGAAATAGGACAAATTTAAGCATCTAATTATTATTAAAAGCCCCCAGCAATCAGGCCAATGTTTCTGGCATTCCCTATCGCTAATTAACTGGAACCAGCAAAGCTTTCCTCTGAATCTCGACTGGGTTGTGTCTCTTCCAAAAGATCTCATGTCCCAGTTTAGTATCCCACACAGTTTTTCACACCAGAGATATAGCCACAGATCGAGACCGTAATCACTGGGAAATATCACATCTTTTCCCTCCATTTTGACAGTTCACATTGCAGAGATGTTCAGCTCACCAGCCTGTGCATCTGAAAATAATCTCCTCCGTCTTGACTTGTTAGAACAAAATGTGGGAACCCAGAGGGGTTCTCCACTGAGTCAGCGATGAGGGAGGGAGATGTCAAAGACGCTGTGGCTCTATTTCAAACCAGTTCCACCTGCAGGCAGCTAAGTAGTTCCTGTTGTTTAGCTCGCCACAGCTAAGGCCAATGAAAAGAATGCCGTGACAAGAGCTAAAGCATCGACTAAGTAAACTGATTAATGCGTAACTGTGAGCAAAGTTGGCCCCAGGTAGTAAGCTACATCTGTTACAAATGACTTCATAGATGTATGGAGAGAGACTTAAAATGGCATGATGTCAGCTAGCCTCACTGCAGGTGTTTAGCTTCAACATTATGTTATTAGCTTCACTGTTTTCCTAATGGGAAGAATTGATTCAAGTCTTCCTTTTGCTTGTAGTCTGTTGTCACCCACTTTTTGAATGATATGGAAATGCATACATATGTCAGTCGGTAGAGCATGACACTTACCATGCCAATGGTGTTGAGTTGGATTCCCGATGGGGACACCCATATGTACAGTATGCATGCATGACTAAGTTGCTCTGGAGAAAAGAGTCTGCTAAATAACACAGCATACTACTATAGCATCTAGTTTCCTTTCCCAGATGATTCTATTGTTATTATTATTATTATTATTATACTATTAAGCAGCACAACTTGTCACCAAAGTATCATCATATAAACTAATATATAAACTTTAGCCCTAAAGACTCTTTAGTTCTACTTTACACTTGTGGCGTTAGTCTAGTTGTCATATCAGCCAATATATCAAATTTATCCCAAAAGACTCTTTAGTTCTACTTTACACTTGTGGCGTTAGTCTAGTTGTCATATCAGCCAATATATCAAATTTATCCCAAAAGACTCTTTAGTTCTACTTTACACTTGTGGCGTTAGTCTAGTTGTCATATCAGCCAATATATCAAATTTATCCCAAAAGACTCTTTAGTTCTACTTTACACTTGTGGCGTTAGTCTAGTTGTCATATCAACCAATATATCAAATTTAGCCCTAAAGACTCTTTAGTTCTACTTTACACTTGTGGCGTTAGTCTAGTTGTCATATCAACCAATATATCAAATTTAGCCCTAAAGACTCTTTAGTTCTACTTTACACTTGTGGTGTTAGGCTAGTTGTTGCGTTGTTCTAACAAACATGTTATCTCTGCTAATATCTGTTCTAACCAACTTAGCCCAGGATCAGGGACCTGAGCAGGATAATCCCTTGTCTGGCTCCACCCACCCACACCCCCTCCACGTTGGGCCAGCAAGCTGTCTTTGTACCATGCATCCTGAGTTGGGCTGAGGTGTGGTGGGGGTGCTACTTAATATAAATGTCTTAGAAACAACACCCTTTTCCTCACTTTATAGCTATGCTAACCTCTTTTAAAGCTAGAATCCTTAGTTGCTACATCCACTTTTGGCCTGAATAAATGAATGATATATACCCATTGATTCTTGAAGACTATAACTTTTTCAGTAAAGGCCTTATGAGCTTAGTTCAACTGTCTTACCTCCATCATAATCCAATATATAAACTTGTTTCACGCCAATGTTTGTAAACAACGTAAATGCAAACTAACAATGCACAGCCTCAAAATATGGTTAAAACTATACATTTGGTATCACGGATGGTCAGTCCTTGCATCCATAGCTCTGTCTATTCATTTGAGTGGTTACATTTCTCCAGCCCCGTCCCTTAGCTTTTTAGAGAAAACAAGGGGAACAGAGCACACTTTGTTATTGTTTCAATGAAGGATTCTAGCTTTAAGCTAGCAATTAGCTATGCAGCGAGCGTCTAACAATTGTAACTGTTACTTACCGCAAGTGATCTGGTACATGCTTCCTTTCTTCCTGCCTTCCTTGACGCAGTCACTGATCCAACATGATTGGAATGGTGAAAGCCACATTACTTGCTCTCACCCATACTATCGGGTAAGATCTGTGAATACATGAAGACATATTATTTTGGAGGGTCTTTAAAAAGCTGCAGACTCTGTACATGTGTCTGCTTACCCTACAATAACTAACACATAAACCTCCATTGATGTGACTTGTAGACAAGAGCTAGCTTTCTGAAGAAGGCTAGTTGCTACACTCTAAGAAAAAAAGGTACCATCTAGAACCAAAAAGGGTTATTCGGCTGTCCCCATAGGAGAACCCTTTTAAGAACCCATTTTTTCCCCAGATATAACCCTTTGAGGTAGAACACTTCAGGGTTCCATGTAGAACCCTCTCCACAGAGTGTTGTACATAGAACCCAAAAGGTTTCTGCCTGGAACCAAAGAGGATTCTACCTGCAATCAAAAAGGTTTCTCCTATGAGGACAGCCTCAGGAACCCATTTCAAACCCTTTTTTCTAAGGGTGTAGATAACCTACAAATCATACCGTGTGCAACAATTTCCTAGTCCAATGTAAAAAAACAACAACAACAACAAACAGTTCTTGTCTTTCTTGGTTGCAGTGTGTTCTTCCAACGTTAGAGTGCTATCAAGACTGGTGTACAGTACATGGGAATAGATTAGAGACCTGAAGACAGGGGTTTTAGAGAAGGAAAGGTGGTTACAGACTATCAAGACTGGTGTACAGTACATGGGAATAGATTAGAGACCTGAAGACAGGGGTTTTAGAGAAGGAAAGGTGGTTACAGACTATCAAGACTGGTGTACAGTACATGGGAATAGATTAGAGACCTGAAGACAGGGGTTTTAGAGAAGGAAAGGTGGTTACAGACTATCAAGACTGGTGTACAGTACATGGGAATAGATTAGAGACCTGAAGACAGGGGTTTAGAGAAGGAAAGGTGGTTACAGACTATCAAGACTGGTGTACAGTACATGGGAATAGATTAGAGACCTGAAGACAGTGGTTTTAGAGAAGGAAAGGTGGTTACAGACTATCAAGACTGGTGTACAGTACATGGGAATAGATTAGAGACCTGAAGACAGGGGTTTTAGAGAAGGAAAGGTGGTTACAGACTATCAAGACTGGTGTACAGTACATGGGAATAGATTAGAGACCTGAAGACAGGGGTTTAGAGAAGGAAAGGTGGTTACAGACTATCAAGACTGGTGTACAGTACATGGGAATAGATTAGAGACCTGAAGACAGGGGTTTTAGAGAAGGAAAGGTGGTTACAGACTATCAAGACTGGTGTACAGTACATGGGAATAGATTAGAGACCTGAAGACAGGGGTTTTAGAGAAGGAAAGGTGGTTACAGACTATCAAGACTGGTGTACAGTACATGGGAATAGATTAGAGACCTGAAGACAGGGGTTTTAGAGAAGGAAAGGTGAGATTTAAAGACAAATGGCAATAATAAAGAGATGAGTTATAAGAGTTCAGAGTATTTCCGTTGTATAAACTTTGTTAAATGTCAAGGAATTTAATGTAATAGAGGAAGCTGCAACAAGCTAATAATGAATGTATCTGTTGAATTTCAATTGTCAAAAAGGGATATTTGTTCTCAGGAAACGTGGATGTAAAACAGGTGGAACTGGTTAAATAAGATATGTCTCTGGTGAACTCAAAATAGTTGTGGCTTTGGAATCTCCTCACAAAGAGTTATAACCTACACCTTTGTATTTGAAGTCGGCTGAGAAGACTAAAGACAACTCTTAATGTTTCAATAAATGGTTTATTTGGAAAGGTGTCTGGGGGATTGTAATAATCCTGCAGCCTGTGTTTTATTATTAATGGAATGCATTTCCTCTCTGAACATTCATCTCACTCCTTACTGGATTCCTCCTCCTCGACTGTTCAGCAGACGTATTTATTACGGCCGGACTATACCAGTATCACGATGCTCGTTAGTATCATGGCAAGGAAACTTCTTTAGGAAAACAGCCCTAATGTTGGAAACAAACATCATTATGTCATCCAGAGTCACATGTATTTATTTTCCATCTGTAGCTCACACTATTTGACATACAACAGGTTTTTAAAGGACTACAGAGTTTGATCTGCTTCGTGTTTTCATTTTTCCCATGGATTCTTTTTGTTGACACTGGTATCGTCACATCCCAAATATATTCAAGAAAAATGTGCTTTCACATTATAAATTGTTCGATTCTTTATAAATCCATCATTTGTTTTTAGTAATCAATTATCTTTAGGGTTATGACATGTTATGTTTGATATTTTCATTTGAGTCATTTAGCAGACGTTCTTGTCCAGAGCAACTTACAGTTGCTGCATTGATCTGAAGATAGCTAGGTGAGACAACCACACATCACATATCATATCAGGTACATTTTCCTTCAATAAAGTAGTTATCAGCAAAGTCAGCGCTAATAGGAGAAGGTAAGTGCAGGTTGAGATATATTTTAATATTTCAAGTTTTAAAAATGCAATTTGGTGGATCATCACTTCAAACCGATGGTTGAGAATCTTCCATCTCATGTCAGACACCAGCCACATGATCCCACCAGTACTTATCTAGTGCTTGGGCATGGAATGGTTAGGCTAATGTTCATATTGAGTCATTTGGTCATTGGCTGTATGTTGGGTGCATCTTGTCAAGTAGTTAATGCATTGACATATTGCATTCTATTATGTAGGGCCGGGACGATACTAGTAACGCTATATTGTTTCCATGGCAAAAATGAAAACAAAAAGAAGATCAACCTCTTTGGTCCTTTTAAAAACATGCTGTATGTAAAATATTGTGTGCTATAGCTTGGAAAATAAATAAATGTGACTGGCAACATAATGATGTTTGTTTTCAACATTAGGGCTGTTTTTTCTAAAGAAGGTAAATCCGCTTTGGGGTTTGTTTGCTCGCCACGATTACTAAGGAGTATCACGATACTGGTATGGTCCCAGCCCTACTGCAGTACTATGGTAAGCTGACGTTTGTGTGTCCCCAGTATGACTTGTTTAAAGACAGTAATTGGCTTACGGAAGATAACGTACACAATCAGACTGTTTGCTTCAAACCAAAACTACCAGAACCAGCTGAGTAGACAAGTAACAGCAGATTGACCTTGGGGTCAACGTTGATTAAGCAGGCTTATGGAGCGAACCAGTTAGCTCTCAAGCATATGTTCTGCCTCAGCCTGTTTTTGCTGCATCAAGCAAAAACAATTAACCAACCAACTGAAATTGTCACGGCTATACAGTACCTCCCATCTGTTTCCTCCTCCTGCATGATACTTCCTTACATGCTTTTTCACCACATAATGTTAGCCTGCAAAGTCCGTGTTTGTAGACGGATGTCAGCTTCTTTTTATAGACCATATACAGTACCACGTGCCACACTCGAAACGTTTCTGACATGTGACAAGCAGGTCCCTTGGGGTTGCCCTCTGAAGTTTTACTTTGCTAGCTAACTGTGTTGGTTGCCCTCTGCCTTGCGTCACCGGTTTATTTTTCTTCACACACCACCTAAGAGCAACTGAGCTTCCGGAACACTATGTACGCAAGTGTCAGTCCCAGCTGAGCCTCTCTCACAGTGGGCTAAATGAGCTACTTAACGCCCCCAGGCTTGCAAATAACCTGATTACCAATGTCTGTAAAATGATGTTGCGACAAAATGCTACTGATGCTGACAGTCCTTTATATTGTTTTGGAATTTGGTCTTCAGCTAGACTCTACATTTAAAATGTTCCCCAGACTACACCAACCTCACTCTTCATAATTATGGAGCACGTCGTCTTAATTCCTCTGGCTGCTCATTAAGCTCTGGAGGAGCAGGGTTGACCCATTTTACATGGGAGCCTTTAGAACCCCAGAGACAAGCAACTCTCCTGCATCAGGAAGCTCTCTCCCCCGACTCTCCAACCAGAATATAATATTATCTGACGTTTAGCAGACACTTTTATCCAATGCCACTGAGTCGTGTGCATACGTTACATACAGGTGTTCCCGGGAATCAAACCCACTATCCTGGTGTTGCAATCACCATGTTCTACTAACTGAGCTACAGAGGACCGTGTTCTACTAACTGAACTACAGAGGACCATTTTCTACTAACTGAGCTCCAGAGAACCATGTTCTACTAACTGAGCTACAGAGGACCATGTTCTACTAACTGAGCTACAGAGGACCCTGCTCTACTAACTGAGCTACAGAGGACCGTGCTCTACTAACTGAGCTACAGGGGGGGACCGTGCTCTACTAACTGAGCTACAGAGGACCATGCTCTACTAACTGAGCTACAGAGGACCGTGCTCTACTAACTGAGCTACAGAGGACAGTGCGCTACTAACTGAGCTACAGAGGACCGTGCTCTACTAACTGAGCTAGAGGACCATGCTCTACTAACTGTGCTACAGAGGACCAGGTTCTACTAACTGAGCTACAGAGGACCGTGTTCTACTAACTGAGCTACAGAGGACCAGGTTCTCCTAACTGAGCTACAGAGCACCGTGCTCTACTAACTGAGCTACAGAGGACCATGTTCTACTAACTGAGCTACAGAGGACCATGTTCTACTAACTGAGCTACAGAGGACTGTGCTCTACTAACTGAGCTACAGAGGACTGTGCTCTACTAACTGAGCTACAGAGGACTGTGCGCTACTAACTGAGCTACAGAGGACCGTGCTCTACTAACTGAGCTACAGGGGGGGACCGTGCTCTACTAACTGAGCTAGAGGACCATGTTCTACTAACTGAGCTACAGAGGACCATGTTCTACTAACTGAGCTACAGAGGACCATGTTCTACTAACTGAGCTACAGAGGACCGTGCTCTATTAACTGAGCTACAGAGGACCGTGCTCTATTAACTGAGCTACAGAGGACCGTGCTCTACTAACTGAGCTACAGAGGACCGTGCTCTACTAACTGAGCTACAGAGGACCGTGCTCTACTAACTGAGCTACAGAGGACCGTGCTCTACTAACTGAGCTACAGGGGGGGACCGTGCTCTACTAACTGAGCTAGAGGACCATGCTCTACTAACTGAGCTACAGAGGACCGTGCTCTACTAACTGAGCTACAGGGGGGGACCGTGCTCTACTAACTGGGCTACAGAGGACCGTGCTCTACTAACTGAGCTACAGGGGGGGGGGGGGACCGTGCTCTACTAACTGGGCTACAGAGGACCGTGTTCTACTAACTGAGCTACAGAGTACCGTGCTCTACTAACTGGGCTACAGAGGACCGTGCTCTACTAACTGAGCTACAGGGGGGGACCGTGCTCTACTAACTGAGCTAGAGGACCATGCTCTACTAACTGAGCTACAGAGGACCGTGCTCTACTAACTGAGCTACAGGGGGGGACCGTGCTCTACTAACTGAGCTACAGAGGACCGTGCTCTACTAACTGAGCTACAGGGGGGGGGGGGGACCGTGCTCTACTAACTGGGCTACAGAGGACCGTGTTCTACTAACTGAGCTACAGAGTACCGTGCTCTACTAACTGGGCTACAGAGGACCGTGCTCTACTAACTGAGCTACAGGGGGGGACCGTGCTCTACTAACTGAGCTACAGAGGACCGTGCTCTACTAACTGAGCTACAGGGGGGGACCGTGCTCTACTAACTGAGCTACAGGGGGGGGGGGGACCGTGCTCTACTAACTGGGCTACAGAGGACCGTGTTCTACTAACTGAGCTACAGAGTACCGTGCTCTACTAACTGGGCTACAGAGGACCGTGCTCTACTAACTGAGCTACAGAGGACCAGGTTCTACTAACTGAGCTACAGAGGACCAGGTTCTACTAACTGAGCTACAGAGGACCGTGCTCTACTAACTGAGCTACAGAGGACCGTGCTCTACTAACTAAGCTACAGAGGACCGTGCTCTACTAACTGAGCTACAGAGCACCGTGCTCTACTAACTGAGCTACAGAGCACCGTGCTCTACTAACTGAGCTACAGAGCACCGTGCTCTACTAACTGAGCTACAGAGCACCGTGCTCTACTAACTGAGCTACAGAGCACCGTGCTCTACTAACTGAGCTACAGAGCACCGTGCTCTACTAACTGAGCTACAGAGCACCGTGCTCTACTAATTGAGCTACAGAGCACCGTGCTCTACTAATTGAGCTACAGAGCACCGTGCTCTACTAACTGAGCTACAGAGCACCGTGCTCTACTAACTGAGCTACAGAGCACCGTGCTCTACTAACTGAGCTACAGAGCACCGTGCTCTACTAACTGAGCTACAGAGCACCGTGCTCTACTAACTGAGCTACAGAGCACCGTGCTCTACTAATTGAGCTACAGAGCACCGTGCTCCACTAACTGAGCTACAGAGCACCGTGCTCTACTAACTGAGCTACAGAGCACCGTGCTCTACTAACTGAGCTACAGAGCACCGTGCTCTACTAACTTAGCTAGAGAGCACCGTGCTCTACTAACCGAGCTACAGAGCACCGTGCTCTACTAACTGAGCTACAGAGCACCGTGCTCTACTAACTGAGCTACAGAGCACCGTGCTCTACTAATTGAGCTACAGAGCACCGTGCTCTACTAACTGAGCTACAGAGCACCGTGCTCTACTAACTGAGCTACAGAGCACCGTGCTCTACTAACTGAGCTACAGAGCACCGTGCTCTACTAACCGAGCTACAGAGCACCGTGCTCTACTAACTGAGCTACAGAGCACCGTGCTCTACTAACTGAGCTACAGAGCACCGTGCTCTACTAATTGAGCTACAGAGCACCGTGCTCTACTAACTGAGCTACAGAGCACCGTGCTCTACTAACTGAGCTACAGAGCACCGTGCTCTACTAACTGAGCTAAAGAGGACCGTGCTCTACTAACTGAGCTACAGAGGACCGTGCTCTACTAACTGAGCTACAGAGCACCGTGCTCTACTAACTGAGCTACAGAGGACCGTGCTCTACTAACTGAGCTACAGAGCACCGTGCTCTACTAACTGAACTACAGAGCACCGTGCTCTACTAACTGAGCTACAGAGCACCGTGCTCTACTAACTGAGCTACAGAGGACCGTGCTCTACTAACTGAACTACAGAGCACCGTGCTCTACTAACTGAGCTACAGAGCACCGTGCTCTACTAACTGAGCTACAGAGCACCGTGCTCTACTAACTGAGCTACAGAGCACCGTGCTCTACTAACTGAGCTACAGAGGACCGTGCTCTACTAACTGAACTACAGAGCACCGTGCTCTACTAACTGAGCTACAGAGGACCGTGCTCTACTAACTGAGCTACAGAGCACCGTGCTCTACTAACTGAGCTACAGAGCACCGTGCTCTACTAACTGAACTACAGAGCACCGTGCTCTACTAACTGAGCTACAGAGGACCGTGCTCTACTAACTGAGCTACAGAGGACCGTGCTCTACTAACTGAGCTACAGAGCACCGTGCTCTACTAACTGAACTACAGAGCACCGTGCTCTACTAACTGAGCTACAGAGCACCGTGCTCTACTAACTGAGCTACAGAGGACCGTGCTCTACTAACTGAGCTACAGAGCACCGTGCTCTACTAACTGAGCTACAGAGCACCGTGCTCTACTAACTGAGCTACAGAGCACCGTGCTCTACTAACTGAGCTACAGAGCACCGTGCTCTACTAACTGAGCTACAGAGGACCGTGCTCTACTAACTGAACTACAGAGCACCGTGCTCTACTAACTGAGCTACAGAGGACCGTGCTCTACTAACTGAGCTACAGAGCACCGTGCTCTACTAACTGAGCTACAGAGCACCGTGCTCTACTAACTGAACTACAGAGCACCGTGCTCTACTAACTGAGCTACAGAGGACCGTGCTCTACTAACTGAGCTACAGAGCACCGTGCTCTACTAACTGAGCTACAGAGCACCGTGCTCTACTAACTGAGCTACAGAGGACCGTGCTCTACTAACTGAGCTACAGAGCACCGTGCTCTACTAACTGAGCTACAGAGCACCGTGCTCTACTAACTGAGCTACAGAGCACCGTGCTCTACTAACTGAGCTACAGAGCACCGTGCTCTACTAACTGAGCTACAGAGGACCGTGCTCTACTAACTGAGCTACAGAGGACCGTGCTCTACTAACTGAGCTACAGAGCACCGTGCTCTACTAACTGAGCTACAGAGGACCGTGCTCTACTAACTGAGCTACAGAGCACCGTGCTCTACTAACTGAGCTACAGAGCACCGTGCTCTACTAACTGAGCTACAGAGGACCGTGCTCTACTAACTGAGCTACAGAGCACCGTGCTCTACTAACTGAGCTACAGAGCACCGTGCTCTACTAACTGAGCTACAGAGCACCGTGCTCTACTAACTGAGCTACAGAGGACCGTGCTCTACTAACTGAACTACAGAGCACCGTGCTCTACTAACTGAACTACAGAGCACCGTGCTCTACTAACTGAGCTACAGAGCACCGTGCTCTACTAACTGAGCTACAGAGGACCGTGCTCTACTAACTGAGCTACAGAGGACCAATCAGGTTTTTAGAGCCACATGCTAATATTTTTATTAAAGTCTTATTCATTATAACCATTGATGCATTTATTCAGGCTTTCATAAGGGCCTTTTATGATAGTATGTTTTTAATACCTAATGCCCGTGTGTGATTAATTCTGAATGCATCTGCAGCAGAAGGGCTGTTCAAAGGAGCTGTGGGCTGTTAGCCAGTCTTCTCATGCACTACTCATGCATGTACTATAAATTAATTCACTATGTGTTATACACAGGTGGTTCTGATAGAGATGTTCTGCCTGTATTGTGGTCCACTCACTGAACAAGAGAGGCTTTTAAATAACTATAAATTAATTCACTATGCATTATACACAGGTGGTTCTGGTAGAGAAGTTCTGTCCGTACTGTGGTCCACTCACTGAATAACATAGGCTTTTAAATAACTCTCTGTGCCTGGCTTTGCAGATTGATCTCTGACAATCGATCGAATGTAATATTTAATTAAGCAACAAGGCACCTCGGGGGTTTGTGGTATATGGTCTATATATATATTGTTTTACCTTTTATTTAACTAGGCAAGTCAGTTAAGAACAAATTCTTATTTTCAATGACGGCCTAGGAACAGTGGGTTAACTGCCTGTTCAGGGGCAGAACGACAGATTTGTACCTTGTCAGCTCGGGGATTTGAACTTGCAACCTTCCGGTTACTAGTCCAACGCTCTAACCACTAGGCTATCCTGCCGCCCGACGCATCGCGGAGTGCCTGGATACAGTCCTTAGCCGTAGTATATTGGCCATATACCACAAACCACCGAGGTGCCTTATTGCTTCATTTAATCTTACATTATAGTTATTGAAAAGCTATTATAAACTGGTTACCAACATAATTAGAGCAATAAAAATACATGTTTTGTCATACCCGTGGTATTACGGTCTGATATACCATGGCTGTCAGCCAATCAGCATTCAGGGCTAGAACCAGTTTATAATAAACCATATTCCATTATTGTATTTGAGGGAGCTCCATGCTGTAATGTTTATACACCCCTCTGACGTGTACAAAGTAATGGAAGTGTAACGAGCTCTGAAATTGGACCATGTAGATATTCAGACATTGACTCCTCTGATCTTATTAGCAATGTATCTGTGATGAAGAATGGGGCTTCCATCATGTAGGCAGTACACACACACACATGAGTGTCAAGCAGAGCTCTCACACAGAGAAGCCAGCGATACAATACACAATGTTAATTATCCATTTAAAACCATGGCCCATTGGCATTGCTGAAGCACCACTGCTGGAAAAGCCTCTCAGAGCCATAATTGCTTCTTATCTTTTGGAGGTCACACTGTGTCCAGTAGAACTAATCAATCTCTGGCTCAGACCTGCTGTTAGCCCCAAAGAGCTCCATAAAATAACATTTTGAACATTTGGACCAATTTAGATACCCCACCTTCTCCTAAAAGAAATCAATAGCTGCTGATCGCGGGTGGGTAAGCCTGCTCTGTTGCTAAGGAATAACGACGGGGAGCTGGCCGGTGGGTAAGTCTGCTCTGTTGCTAAGGAATAGCGACGGGGAGCTGGCCGGTGGGTAAGTCTGCTCTGTTGCTAAGGAATAACGACGGGGAGCTGGTCGGTGGGTAAGCCTGCGTTGTTGCTAAGGAATAACGACGGGGAGCTGGCCGGTGGGTAAGCCTGCGTTGTTGCTAAGGAATAACGACGGGGAGCTGGCCGGTGGGTAAGCCTGCGTTGTTGCTAAGGAATAACGACGGGGAGCTGGCCGGTGGGTAAGTCTGCTCTGTTGCTAATGAATAACGACGGGGAGCTGGCCGGTGGGTAAGTCTGCTCTGTTGCTAAGGAATAGCGACGGGGAGCTGGCCGGTGGGTAAGCCTGCGTTGTTGCTAAGGAATAACGACGGGGAGCTGGCCGGTGGGTAAGTCTGCTCTGTTGCTAAGGAATAGCGACGGGGAGCTGGCCGGTGGGTAAGCCTGCGTTGTTGCTAAGGAATAACGACGGGGAGCTGGCCGGTGGGTAAGTCTGCTCTGTTGCTAAGGAATAACGACGGGGAGCTGGCCGGTGGGTAAGCCTGCGTTGTTGCTAAGGAATAGCGACGGGGAGCTGGCCGGTGGGTATATCTGCGTTGTTGCTAAGGAATAGCGACTAAGGAATAGCGACTGGGAGCTGGCCGGTGGGTAAATCTGCGTTGTTGCTAAGGAATAGCGACGGGGAGCTGGCCGGTGGGTAAGCCTGCGTTGTTGCTAAGGAATAGCGACTAAGGAATAGCGACGGGGAGCTGGCCGGTGGGGTGGGTCAGATTGATTTAGTATTACGCCGCTCGCTTTTTTTAAATTAAGGGTCCTCAGTCCGACCGCTCGCCTCTGCTGCTCCCATTTCTTGAGGTGATGCCAGTGTGATGTCGTGATGAGGTTACCAGTGTGATGTCGTGATGAGGTTACCAGTGTGATGTCGTGATGAGGTTACCAGTGTGATGTCGTGATGAGGTTACCAGTGTGATGTCGTGATGAGGTTACCAGTGTGATGTCGTGATGAGGTTACCAGTGTGATGTCGTGATGAGGTTACCAGTATCACGTTAAGTAGGGGGGAAAACGTTTTGAAATAGCACAATCTGAAAAGGTCATTTTGGTTGCCAAGAAAGAATTCCTACGGCTTCAGTTTCTACTGATTTGTGTGACGGGAAGTAATGCTTTTCCAAACAGGAATATGAGGGCGCTAGTTGTGTGTTGTGACACGTTTTCCATCATTAGCAACCCCCCACCAAAGCCTGCATTTAACTGTTAACCCTCTTAAGTGTTTCAATAGGAAACATAACAGCAAACCGTTAATCAGAAGGGGCTTTATTACCCCCTGTCGGTTTCCTCTTCCCCTCCCCCACATCTCCCTATCCATTTCATACCCATGCAGGCATTTGATGTGTTAGTCTGCTGCCTGAGGAACAGAGGAATGTAGTAGTATCTAGGGGAGGACATAGGGAGTTGGTAGGCTTTGAATTGGTCCAGTCGTTTAAATGTCACCAAGACAGCTCTGTGGGAGGTAGGGGTGAGGAAGGTCGGGTGGGGAAGGTGAGACGCTAGCTGCTGGTAGCGTGTGTGTGTGTGTGTGTGTGTGTGTGTGTGTGTGTGTGTGTGTGTGTGTGTGTGTGTGTGTGTGTGTGTGTGTGTGTGTGTTAGCAGCATGGCTCAATTTCCATTTTTATTAACAATCCAGTTACCTCTTCATGGAGAGGGATGGAAGAGGCCCGGCAGATCAATGTCATCGTGCCTCCAGCATGCCAAGGAGCCTGGCCACAGTGTTAACCACTTCCTCCCCCCCTCTTTACACACACTGCCCTCTCCCACCAATCAGTAGCCTGAATGGAGATTGGCAGGCCCATCAACACTGCACTCCCCACTCTGAACACAGACATGGACATTCACCGCCCCTGGAGACTGCATCGTAACCTTGTGCTAACATAACCTTGAGCTAAATGGACAACTTAACCAGACCCCTTGATCTTCCTGTTAGCAGCAATGTCACATTCATAAATACCACTGACTCCTTTAAAAATGGCAAGCTACTGTACTGTAAAAGACTTGTCCGAAGAACATCTTGACATTTCTAGTCAGAAATATGGGTATTAAATTATGTCAAGTGTTTTTTTAAGCCGTTGACGAGGCTCAGAGAAAGTGTTGAATTCTGCTCTAAAACACAGCTCGTCCGTCACAAGTCTCGGACGTCATATTAGACAGCTCAGAGGAGATAGAATATCCTGGGGTGTGACTGTCAGAAAAACACATTCCCCTGTGTCTGCTTATAACTGTCAAAATTCAAAAACTAGAATTACATGTTCTCTAGTCTACTTTAAGTTGTCATTCTTTGGCACCAACAACATCTCGCCAACACAATGGGCCTCTTTTATCAATCGTCAGTCGCATGCGCGTAAATTGTCAGCAAGCGAGAGCATCATCTTTTGACGGACATTTCAATTACCAAAGTTTTCATACCTCAAACGGGTAACAAACAATGTGAGAGCTGCAACAGAGTCATTTGAGAAATGGCAGTCAGATGAATATAATGGGATTGAATAGACAAGATGCTTAGATATGGGACATTGGACATTGTTTAGCTAGCAGTGTAGTGCTCCTACAGTACTCTCACCAGAGTGGGAACACAGAGGCACTGTATGGAGGATGGTTGCTGAGTTAACATGAACTGGGGCTGGTGTTGGATACAAGCATTGCTCCTCTTTCCCCTCGCCATTGGTCCTTTTAAAGCCATGTGTGCATGTCATGACAACAGTGTATATATCTATTAATAGTTTTGTTGTGGTAGTGGAGCAACCCAAATATTCATCCCCATGTAGGTAAAAGTCATGTTATATTTATAAACCAAGCTATAGAGGGAAATAAGCTACTGTGGGGATTTAGGTCATGACTACATAATGTTTCTCTTGTTATGTCTCTAGCTTACTCTCTCGGTTTCACACCCACAGATGTCTCTGTGTGCATGGAGACACTTCACCAGGGCTTTTCCCCAGAGATGTGCCTTGCACTTGAGCTGACCGTTAAACAAACGCTACTGTACACAGTCACGTGGGAACACAGCAATCCTCCCACCTGGTGTGTGTGTGTGTGTGTGTGTGTGTGTGTGTGTGTGTGTGTGTGTGTGTGTGTGTGTGTGTATCAGAGGGAGCCTGAGAGAGCGCCTGCAGGGGTGTCAGTGAAGGTTTAAGATATTCAGCTTGCTGTCAACGCTGACACATTTCTCCCTCTGCTCCGCTGCACTGATATGCAAATGCAGCCTCCTCAGAATGCAGAGCACTAGATCAGCATAAATGTATTCCCCCCTCTGTTCTCTCTACCCCTCTCCCTATCTCTCTTCTCTTTCTCTCTGAGACTCTCTCCCCTTTCTTCTCTTTTGCTCTCTGAGTCTCTCTCTCTCTGAGACTCTCTCTCTGAGACTCTCTTTGAGTCTCTGAGTCACTCTGAGTGTGTCTCTCTGAGTGTGTCTATCTCTCTGAGTGTCTCTCTCTCTCAATTCAATTCAAGGGGCTTTATTGTCATGGGAAACATGTGTTAACATTGCCAAAGCAAGAGAGGTAGATAATATACAAAAGTAAAATTAACAGTAAACATTACACATACAGAAGTTTCAAAACAATAAAGACATTACACATGTCATATTATATATATATACAGTGTTCTAACAATGTACAAATGGTTAAAGTACACAAGGGAAAATAAATAAGCATAAATATGGGTTGTATTTACAATGGTGTGTGTTCTTCACTGGTTGCCCTTTTCTTGTGGCAACAGGTCACAAATCTTGCTGCTGTGATGGCACACTGTGGAATTTCACCCAGTAGATATGGGAGTTGATCAAAATTGGATTTGTTTTCGAATTCTTTGTGGATCTGTGTAATCTGAGGGAAATGTGTCTCTCTAATATGGTCATACATTGGGCAGGAGGTTAGGAAGTGCCGCTCAGTTTCCACCTCATTTTGTGGGCAGTGAGCACATAGCCTGTCTTCTCTTGAGAGCCATGTCTGCCTATGGCGGCCTTTCTCAATAGCAAGGCTATGCTCACTGAGTCTGTACATAGTCAAAGCTTTCCTTAAGTTTGGGTCAGTCACAGTGGTCAGGTATTCTGCCACTGTGTACTCTCTGTTTAGGGTCAGTCACAGTGGTCAGGTATTCTGCCACTGTGTACTCTCTGTTTAGGGTCAGTCACAGTGGTCAGGTATTCTGCCACTGTGTACTCTCTGTTTAGGGTCAGTCACAGTGGTCAGGTATTCTGCCACTGTGTACTCTCTGTTTAGGGTCAGTCACAGTGGTCAGGTATTCTGCCACTGAGTACTCTCTGTTTAGGGTCAGTCACAGTGGTCAGGTATTCTGCCACTGTGTACTCTCTGTGTAGGGCCAGTCACAGTGGTCAGGTATTCTGCCACTGTGTACTCTCTGTGTAGGGTCAGTCACAGTGGTCAGGTATTCTGCCACTGTGTACTCTCTGTGTAGGGCCAGTCACAGTGGACAGGTATTCTACCACTGTGTACTCTCTGTTTAGGGTCAGTCACAGTGGTCAGGTATTCTGCCACTGTGTACTCTCTGTTTAGGGCCAGTCACAGTGGTCAGGTATTCTACCACTCTGTACTCTCTGTTTAGGGTCAGTCACAGTGGTCAGGTATTCTGCCACTGTGTACTCTCTGTTTAGGGTCAGTCACAGTGGTCAGGTATTCTACCACTGTGTACTCTCTGTTTAGGGTCAGTCACAGTGGTCAGGTATTCTACCACTCTGTACTCTCTGTTTAGGGTCAGTCATAGTGGTCAGGTATTCTGCCACTCTGTACTCTCTGTTTAGGGTCAGTCACAGTGGTCAGGTATTCTGCCACTCTGTACTCTCTGTTTAGGGTCAGTCACAGTGGTCAGGTATTCTGCCACTGTGTACTCTCTGTTTAGGGTCAGTCACAGTGGTCAGGTATTCTGCCACTCTGTACTCTCTGTTTAGGGCCAGTCACAGTGGTCAGGTATTCTGCCACTGTGTACTCTCTGTTTAGGGCCAGTCACAGTGGTCAGGTATTCTGCCACTGTGTACTCTCTGTTTAGGGTCAGTCACAGTGGTCAGGTATTCTGCCACTGTGTTCTCTCTGTTTAGGGCCAGTCACAGTGGTCAGGTATTCTGCCACTGTGTACTCTCTGTTTAGGGTCAGTCACAGTGGTCAGGTATTCTGCCACTGTGTTCTCTCTGTTTAGGGTCAGTCACAGTGGTCAGGTATTCTACCACTGTGTACTCTCTGTTTAGGGCCAGTCACAGAATACCTGCCACTGTGTACTCTCTGTTTAGGGTCAGTCACAGTGGTCAGGTATTCTACCACTGTGTACTCTCTGTTTAGGGCCAGTCACAGTGGTCAGGTATTCTACCACTGTGTACTCTCTGTTTAGGGTCAGTCACAGTGGTCAGGTATTCTGCCACTCTGTACTCTCTGTTTAGGGCCAGTCACAGTGGTCAGGTATTCTGCCACTGTGTACTCTCTGTTTAGGGCCAGTCACAGTGGTCAGGTATTCTGCCACTGTGTACTCTCTGTTTAGGGTCAGTCACAGTGGTCAGGTATTCTGCCACTGTGTTCTCTCTGTTTAGGGCCAGTCACAGTGGTCAGGTATTCTGCCACTGTGTACTCTCTGTTTAGGGTCAGTCACAGTGGTCAGGTATTCTGCCACTGTGTTCTCTCTGTTTAGGGTCAGTCACAGTGGTCAGGTATTCTACCACTGTGTACTCTCTGTTTAGGGCCAGTCACAGAATACCTGCCACTGTGTACTCTCTGTTTAGGGTCAGTCACAGTGGTCAGGTATTCTACCACTGTGTACTCTCTGTTTAGGGCCAGTCACAGTGGTCAGGTATTCTACCACTGTGTACTCTCTGTTTAGGGCCAAATAACATTCTAGTTTGCTTTGTTTTTTTGTTGATTCTTTCCAATGTGTCAAGTAATTATCTTTTTGTTTTCTCATGATTTGGTCTAATTGTGCTGCTGTCCTGGGGCTCTGTGTGGTGTGTTTGTGTTTGAACAGAGCCCCAGGACCAGCTTGCTTAGTGGACTCTTCTCCAGGTTCATCTCTCTGTAGGTGATGGCTTTGTTATGGAAGGTTTGGGAATAGCTTCCTTTCAGGTGGTTGTAGAATTTAACAGCTCTTTTCTGGATTTTGATAATTAGTGGGTATCGGCCTAATTCTGCTCTGCATGCATTATTTGGTGTTCTACGTTGTACACGGAGGATATTTAGTTGCATTCTGCATGCAGAGTCTCAATTTGGTGTTTGTCCCATTTTGTGAAGTCTTGGTTGGTGAGCGGACCCCAGACCTCACAACCATAAAGGGCAATGGGCTCTATGACTGATTCAAGTATTTTTAGCCAGATCCTAATTGGTATGTTGAATTTTATGTTCCTTTTGATGGCATAGAAGGCCCTTCTTGCCTTGTCTCTCAGATCGTTCACAGCTTTGTGGAAGTTACCTGTGGTGCTGATGTTTAGGTCATGGTATGTATAGTTTTTTGTGTGCTCTAGGGCAACGGTGTCTAGATGGAATTTGTATTTGTGATCCTGGCAACTGGACCTTTTTTGGAACACCATTATTTTGGTCTTACTGAGATTTACTGTCAGGGCCCAGGTCTGACAGAATCTGTGCATAAGATCTAGGTGCTGCTGTGGGCCCTCCTTGGTTGGTGACAGAAGCACCAGATCATCAGCAAACAGTAGACATTTGACATTTGCCGGGTGCAGCAGACTTTTCTAGTGCCCGCGCCAATTCGTTGATATATGTTGAGGAGGGTGGGGCTTAAGCTGCATCCCTGTCTCACCCCACGACCCTGTGTGAAGAAATGTGTGTGTTTTTTTGCCAATTTTAACCGCACACTTGTTGTTTGTGTACATGGATTTTATAATGTTGTATGTTTTACCCCCAACACCACTTTCCATCAATTTGTATAGCAGACCCTCGTGCCAAATTGAGTCCAAATTAAGTTTTTTTTTAAATCAACGAAGCATAAGAAGACTTTGGCTTTGTTTTGGTTTGTTTGGTTGTCAATTAGGGTGTGCAGGGTGAATACATGGTCTGTTGTACGGTAATTTGGTAAAAAGCCAATTGCTCAGTACATTGTTTTCATTGAGGAAATGTACGAGTCTGCTGTTAATGATAATGCAGAGGATTTTCCCAAGGTTACTGTTGACGCATATTCCACGGTAGTTATTGGGGTCAAATTTGTCTCCACTTTTGTGGATTGGGGTGATCAGTCCTTGGTTCCAAATATTTGGGAAGATGCCAGAGCTAAGGATGATGTTAAAGAGTTTTAGTATAGCCAATTGGGATTTGTTGTCTGTATATTTTATAATTTAATTGAGAATACCATCAACCCCACAGGCCTTTTTGGGTTGGATGGTTTTTATTTTGTCCTGTAGTACATTCAAGGTAATTAGAGAATCCAGGTGGTTCTGGTAGTCTTTAATAGTTGATTCTAAGATTTGTATTTGATCATGTATATGTTTTTTCTCTTTATTCTTTGTTATAGAGCCAAAAAGATTGGAGAAGTGGTTTACCCATACATCTCCTCTCTTTCTCTCTCTGAGTCTCTGTCTCTGTCTCTCTCTCTCTCTCTGTCTCTCTCTCTGATACTCTGTCTCTCTCTGAGTCTCTCTCTCTCACTCTCTCTCTGTCTCTCTCTCTGATACTCTGTCTCTGTCTGAGTGTGTCTCTCTGTCTGAGTGTGTCTCTCTCTCTGAGTCTCTGTCTCTCTGTCTCTGTCTCTCTCTCTCTCTCTCTCTCTCTCTCTCTCTCTCTCTCTCTCTCCTCTCTCTCTCTCTCTCTCTCTCTCTGATACTCTGTCTCTGTCTGAGTGTGTCTCTCCTCTGACACTCTCTCTCTGAGACTCTCTCTCTCTCTCTCTGGGACTCTCTGTTTGGTCTTGACTGTTCTGTTCTTGACTTATGCCCCTGATAAAGGATTTGATATTTTCTCTCAAAATAAACTGATGTATAGACAAGAGAATAGGTCTACACACACACACAAGCATTCTGAAGGTTGGTGTGTGTGTTTGTACATGTGTGTATAACCCCTCTCCAAATCCCCAATGATAGAACAATGACAGCCCCTTACCGTCAATGCCGAGATACAATTAGCTTATTTCAGAGGCTTTGCTGATAAGACTATCTCTCCAAAATACTGTGTCATCAGTAATCTAGTCCCGACATAGATGATGTTAAATGCCAATGTCTATCCCCAGTGATCCATTCAAAGCCCACGTTACATTTCCATTCTAATTAGATGTGGGCAGTCAACAGGCTTCTTTATAGGAACCTGTTTTAATAACCAGCAGTATTGACTTTTTCAGAGTCCCTCAGTGGCTGTTAGAAAGAGGTTCCTGTTGATATTTTGTCTCTTTGACATTGGGGCTGCAGGGGAACGAAGTCTCTGTCTAGAAACCCAGCGTAAACACACGCCTATCGCTAAAGCCCGTCCTGCTGTTTCTTTGGGCTCTCTGTATTTGCAGTGGTGTACAGAGATGTGAAATATACATGAAAAGAAAGCTGTCCCTGCAGGACTTCACCACTGACCCTATTCTTATGACCGGTTTATTAACACACAGAGAAAAATAGAACAATCTTGATTGAATATTTGACTTCTTTTAATTCATTACAAAATGATTATGTCACTTACCATGAGAAGAGGGTTGAATATAAACACAGCGTCCTGATCCACTATGATGGGGTAGTATGTCATTACAACTTTGATACAGGCATTGTGATATGCCACTCAAGTTATATCAATGTCTTATTATGATTGAAATAATACAAAAGATGAATTTGTGTTGCCCCCTCGGCAGTTTATCTGATTTGATGATTTTTATACCCGGGCCAATGTTTCTGAGGCATTTGACTACCTGAGGAGACATGGGGATTTTAGCGACAGCACTTTGCGTTAACGAGAGTGCCACGATCGAAGCTAATGCGAAACGAATGAAATGTCTTCTGGACGCGTGCCCTCGCTGCAGCAGCATTGCCTTGGGGGGCGTTCACTTCACACGAGGTCGGTGGTGATTCAGCATTAGCGCACGCGTGATCCCACTGTATCTAACACACTGCGTCGCTGCTGCACCAGTCGCTCTGGCTCTCACTGTAAGAGCCCAGGGTGATTGATAACCACTGGGGAGCTGGCTCCTTACTGGAATTACTCATGTACACAGGAGGAATCTGGTTCCCTCAGTTGGGGCACATTAGTATGGGTGACCCTTGTCACTGGGAGATTTTTCACTGGAAAACCCCCAGTCAATGTTATGTGAGTAGCTTATAGAGTTATTAGACCAGAATGTGCTCCCTCCTTCTCTCCCTCCCTCTTTCCCTCTTAAACATGTCCATTCTGGAAGTGGCCAAATATCCAGGAGTAGATTTCTGAAACGCTTCTTGATTATTTAAACCAACTAATTTGAACATGGTGTCTTCATAAGAGTTGTTCAGCCATTTTTCTGGACAATCTCCTGGAAAGAGATGCTGTGAAGCAGGATTAATACGATGATGAAGTCATAGAAGAAACATGGACGCCACACATGGCAGCCAGACTGATTCCCTCCATTTCGGCTCATTCACTTCCATTGGCTTTAGCTCCCCCATGTATCAGGGTAAACCTCCAGGAGAAGTGTTAAACATGATTCCACAAAGCACTTTTCTATTCCTCTCTATCTCATTATTGTCTCACTTCCCTCCTTCCAACCACCTGAAACCCACCACCCACTCCCCCAGGCAAGGTGCGTGGTAGCAGGTGCGATCCGACGGAGCGTCAGCCCTATTTGGGGACAGCGGCGTAAACACGCTGTCACCCTGCCTCGAGTCGCTAGCTACCCACGCCCCTGTCCGGGCCGGCAGCCTGAGTCTGGCAGGTTAGGAAGGGAAGGGCAAATGACAAGAGCGTGGTAGCTAACCTGCCAGACTCAGGCTGCTGGCCCGGTTAGCCTAGCCTGTTGTGTGCCTGACTAAAGCAGCACTGCAGCAACAGCAGCAGTAGAAAGTCACGTCAGTGCCACTTTCAGTCCCCTCGGTGTCTGTGAAAACAGCTTGAGCGGGTGAGAAATTGGAGAGAGAGAAGAGAGAGAGAGAGAGAGAGAGAGAAGAGAGAGAGAGAGAGAGAGAGAGGAGAGGAGGAGAGAGAGGAGAGAGA